>NW_022111324.1:53164997-53180565 GCF_000313985.2 Echinops telfairi
TCACCATTTATTAAAGAGACTATTTTTCTCCCATTGAATGGCCTTACTACCCCTGCTCAAATTAATTGAGCAATGATGTATATAGGCTTAATTCTATTCCACTGACCTATATATCAATATATATCTATAATATCTATATATTATTAAAAGATCATTTTATTGGGGGCTCTTACAGCTCAGAAAACAATCCATATGTCAACTGTATCATGCATATTTGCACATACATTGCCATCATTATTTCTTTCAATGTATTAATACTCCAAACCAAACCCACTGCCATTAAGTCGGTGCCAACTCCTAAGAGTCTTAGTGGCATAGTGGTTACTCATTGGGTTGAAATTTGCAAGGTGGGTAGTTCAAAACTACCAGCCACTCTTTGGATGAAAGAAGGGATTGTGTATTTCTGTAAAGAGTTACAGTCTCAAACAGGGAGCTGATATCAGGGGCTCAAGTGGGAAGAGAATGCTTTGAACATGATGATGGCAGCATATGTACAAATGTGCTTGACACACTGGATGAATGTATGGATTGTAATAAGAGATGTAAGAGCCCCCAATAAAAGTATTTAGGGGGGAAATAAAAGAATTACAGTCTCAAAAACGTACAGGGGAAGTTCTACCCTGTCCTATAGGGTCACTAGAAGTACACCGAGACTAGATGGTTTTGATACCTGTATCTGGTGTGAGGTTAGGAGCTGTGCGTTCTTCTACTCAGTCTTGTTTTTCAAGTTTTGCTTCACTTCTTTGGGCTTCTTATGGTTCCAAATAAACTTGAGGATTGACATTCCCTGGGTATCACAGTGAATCTATATTTTTCTTTTGGTAGTATGGATATTTTAGTACTAAGTTTTCCAATCTGTCAAAACAGAACGCCCTTCCATATATTGGTTTCCCTTCATTTCTTTCAATAACATTTTAGTCTTCAGTACAGAAATATTTCAATTCCTTGTTTAAATTCATTGCTAGGTAGAGTCGTGTATTACTAATGTCCATGATACAGTCTGTGAACTAGGTTGTACGGTTCTGTTTCTGAGTTTTGTCTTAACATCGCTGTGTTAGGGTGAGAAGCCCTGGTAATACAGTGGTTTCGAGTTGGGCTGCTGTCTGCAAAGTCGGCAGTTTGAAGTCACCAGCAGTTTGGCAGGAGAAAGACTGGGCTTCCTACTCAAACAGTTAAAGTCTCAGAATCCCACAGGGGATTTCTATGAGTCATCATTGACTCGATGGCAGTGGGTTTGGAGTTTTGGTTTGGTGTTAGGCTGAGGAGCCCTGGTGGGGTGGTGGTTACAGGTTGGGCTGCTAACCACAGGTCAGCAGTTAGAGACCACCAGCACCCTGTGGGACAAAGATGAGGCTTCCTACTACAGTAAAGATCTGCAGTCTCCGAACCTCACAGGGGCAGTTCTACCCTGTACTTTAGGGCCAGTATTAGTCAGAATCAACTGATGGCAATGAGTTGAGTTTTAGGCTGGGTTATCTAGAGAAATGAAACCAGTCACACTCAGAAGAAAAAAACTTCGTATCAATAAGTAATTTTATATCAAGAATGAGTCCTAACTTAGTCTATGTCAAGTCCATGGGTCAGATGCTAGTCAGAAACCTCTGCAGACTCACTTAGCTTGCATGCCCATGACACAGAAAGGTGAAGCATTAATAGGAAAATCACACGCCAGTAGGTGCAGAGTTGCACGGATGCAAGGTCTGTGGGAATTTGCCGGGACACCGACTGTCCCAGACTGGCTCCCAGGGTCAGTGGCCCATATGGGGGAACTGCTGTAGACAGAGTCCCAGCAAGCAGAGAAGGTGAAGGACCAGAGCAAGAGGTTTCCATTCTCTCCCTTCTAAAAAGGCCACACCCTCAAGGAGGCATCGCCAGGCTACTACCTGATTGACAGGTTGGACTCCACCCCTGCTTCAGCACTGATACCCTCAAGATGGCATAAAATCTAACCAGTTCAATCGCCAGCAAGTCTGGTATATCAGCAGTGATCAGCAATGTGCTGAGAAGGAGACACATTTGTGGTCGGCCATCAATTTTACGTCTGTGTTTGCTCATTAGTAATTTCTCTGTATCTGATATAAGACCCACCCACATTTTCCTTAGCTTTGTAACTCTCCATGGATATGACACTGCAATACTTTAGATAATTTTTCTTTGAGGATCATCGTTATTGTTGAGAAAAACATGCCAAAACTGTGAGCAATCACCTTCACTGATTTCCTACTTTTATGTTATTTAATAACCTTTTGTTTCACTTCCAGAAAGAAACTTCTGCTTTGCCGCTTGTTGCTGCTACAGCCGCACTGCCCCTGCTGTGTTTGCGAGTCACGATGTCCTTCACAGTCGTATTTTTTAAAGAAAACTGGCACACTCACAAAACATATGGCATGTGAGATTGGATGTCTATGTCTACAAGTGGACACATACACTGTTGTAGAGGAAACGTTTTAGCTACAGAGTAGAGGATAGTACACACATAAGCCACTAACATAGGCTTTGATTATTACTGTAAGAGTTCAAAGTTATACCACAAATGTCAATGAGGGTGGGGAGAGAACGGAACCCCCGGACACTACTGTTGGGACTAAACAACAACACAACCACTGGGGGAAGTAGTATGGCACCTCTTCAAAAAAATTGGCAATAGAAATACCATAAAGTTTTGTGCTTTATGTGTAACCTAAAAAAGTAAAAGCCATGACACAGACATATGCATACCTCCATCCATTACAGCTCTCTTCGCAAGAGCAGAAATAAAGCCCACCAGTGGAAAAAATGGATAACTAAATTTTGGTGCATACGCACAGTGGCCCCCACTCACCCTTCCGTTTGAGAATAGAACTCACGCCCATGTTAAAATAATCAACCATTGACGATCCAATGGGTAGCACTCACCCAGAGACAGTTTAGAGGTGTGAAATTCGATGTCACCTTAAAGAATAGAGATGAGTCTGTGAAACACCTCACAACATGGATGAGCCTGGAGGACATTAGAGTGAGTGAAGGTAGTTAAGCACAAATGGACAAATGCTATATGAGATCACGGTCATAAAATGTCAAGAAAGAGTTTTCATGAGAAAAGAAACAATCGTTGATGTTTACCAGAGGCAATGGGAAAGGAAGTCAAAGGCTAGGGAACAGACAAACACTGGCAATACACACTAGGAGGGAGGCTAGGAAAATCACAGAGGCAGGTGTACTGGGAGGTTTACGAGAGTTAACGGCAACAGAAGGAAATACTGTTAGATGCACAATCCTAATAAAGTGTGGATCTAGGAATAGATGCCTGGATAGACACACAGGCTGAATAGGGGGGAGACGGAGAGAGCGAGGACCATAAATGCATTTAGGGGTGACAAAAGGGTATTTGTTTAAGTGTATTTACATTTGTTGCGTGTATATTCATGAATGTGATGGGGCATACATGGGACAAGGCTGGGAAAACCTAGACATAATCAGACACCTTGAGGGGATGAGTCACTGGGCTTGGGGGATCATGACCAAAGTTTTGGGGGACACTAACATCAATTGGCATAATATAATTCACAAAGGCGATGTACTAGCCCTAATTTGGTGGGCAGTGACAGGGATCTTAAAAGCGTGTGAACAAATATCTGAGGTACAATTCTTGCTCTCTCCTAATCTAGAGAAAAGAGCTCCAACTCAAGCTTTTCGCTGCCATCCAGTCAATGCAGACTTACAGCAACCCCTGTGGGTTCTGAGACTATAACTGTTATGGAAGTAGAAAGCCGAGTCTTTCTCCCGAGAAGCTGCTGGTGGTTTCAAACTGCTGACCGTGCGGATTGTCGCCCAACATGTAACCACTACACCACCAGGGCTACTCCACTTCCTCTAAGCTCACTACCATCCAAGCTTACTTCCAGCAAATCAATTCCAACTCAAAGTGACCCTATAGGACCCATTAGAAGTGCTCCTGTGGGTTTCCAAGAGTAACTCTCAACAGGAGTGGAAAGGCTTCTCTTTCTTCTGCAGAGCGGCTGGGGGTTTCTAACTACTAACCCCGTGGTTAGCAGCCCACGTGTAACTGCGAAGCCACCAAGAAAGAGGGATGCTGAAAATAAAAGGACACACAGAAGCAATCCGAAGGACTAATAGACCATGTAAGCATCGGTCTCCACAACCCTGAGATAAGAACTAGATGCTGTCCATCTACGGCTCCGATGACCAACATCTCTGACGAGGATGACATTAAGTGGTCTTGGATGAAGTGGGAGAAAAATGTGGAACAGAACTCAAGAGCCTAAAAGAGACCAAGTTTACTAGTCAGATAGAGATTGCTGGAACCCGTGATACTCTAGCCCCTCGTCATCCTCCCGGTCTGGAACCGGGCTCACCTGCAGGCTAGCATAATCAGCCATTGGCGATCAGGAGGGCAGCACTGACCCAAACACAAAGTTCAGCGAGTTCAGAAAGAAAGAGGGATGGAGACAGGAGACACAGAGGAAGTGGGATGAGGGACGACGGTACCCACTGAGGAGATTGTAATGATGAGTTGTGTCAAAATGTGTATGAATTGTCGAATGTAAAACTATGATCTGTTTTCTGATTGGGGTTTCTAAAATCTATTATAAGCTTGATGCTATGTGTTAGGCACTGGGCTGCTAATTGCAAGGTCGGTGGTTCAGAGCCATCAGCAGGTACTTGGGAGAGAGTTGAGGCTGTCTTTTCTCTAAAGACTTAGTCTAAGAAACCCTATATAGGGTCACTATGAGTTGGACCAGAGTCTGAGGCAGTGGGTTATTATAACCTTATGGGGCCATGGATGTATGAGCAATCAGACATTGCCCAAATGGAAATTATACCATAACATTGCTATGCTTATATGAGAACATAGCATTTAGCTAACAGCTGAAAAGTTGATAGGTTGATAGCGCAGCCCCACTGGGAGATGCCTCCGAATGTTGGCCTTCAGATCTGCTTCTCCAAGTTGACAGCCATGAAAACCTGTGGGAAGCAGTTCTCTGCACACGCAGCCTCTGCACATGCAAGATCTTCATGTGTCAGAATCGACTTGATGGCAACTAACAATAACAACGCCTTTACCGTTTGTACTAGCAATCCCACATCTAGGAATCGTCACTGAAGACAGACCCCCCAACAATATGAAATACATGCGCACAAAGTTATTCATTACAGCATGGTTTAGAGTTGCAAACCACACTTTAACACTAAATATCTATGCATAGGAAAGTGGTTGAATTAACTATCGCGTAGCTGCATCGTCCAATAAAGTATGATGCAGTTGTAAAAAGAAAAAGACAAAAGAGTGGATTCCAGCCTGTGAAGTGAATGTGCTGTCTTTCGGGGGATAATGGAGACATAAGAAGCCATATGCGTTTGTACAATCTATTTTATTTTCGTTGTTAGAAATATACATCGCAGAACATGCACTGGCTCCACCGTTTCTGTGTGGACAGTTCAGTCGTATTGACTTAATCACTCAATTTCAACCGTTCTTACCCTCCTTTGGGGGGCTGCTTCTCCCTCCTTAAACTTCCAAACAAAACAAAAACTGCCATCAAGTAGATTCCGACTAGAACTGTCCCTGTGGGATTCGGACTGTGACTTTGGGGAGGTAGAAAGCCTCCTTTTCCTCCCACGGAGTGGCGGCTGGTTTCAAGCTGCTGACCGCGCTGGTTAGCAGCCCAGGGGCAACCAGGGCACCACCCTGGCCTGTAGGGTAGCTGTAAGCCATTATCCATGGATGGCAAGGAGTGAGAGCAGGGAGAAGCGCTCCCTATGGTTCTGGAAGCTGTGGGTCTTCGCAGTGCTGTAAGCCCTGGTGGTCAGCAGTCCAGAATGTAAACCGTGACAGCTTAGTGAACTTGGGGTTTCCATCTAGAGAAGACGAATTAATGGAGACACTGGGTGGCAAGATCAGAAGAGTTGGAATGCCACTGCCCCTAGGCAATGGAGTCTGAGCTAAAGGCTGGTCATAGTTCACTCCCCCGCCCGCCCTCCGCCTCTTGCCGCGTGTCCCCGCCTCTTCCCTCCTCCTCTGCTTCAGTTACTGGACCGGAGAGGCGGGCAGGTGTGCCTGCATGCTGCGCGCACGGGGTGTCAGACAGTATTTAAGGAGCCACCTCCCCTCGTTTGCAGCTGCCTCCTGCTCCAGCCTTGCCCTCCCCGAGGCTCGCTGCTCTCTTACGGTGTCGCGCAGCTGGAGCTCCGCCGGGGCATGGGCGCCACGCAACTGCTTTGGGGGCTCTTGGCTTTCATCGCACCAGGGGTCTCCGGTGAGCGGGGAGGGGGAGCTCAGAGGTAGGGTCGCGCCCGCGGCAGGGAAGACCACGGTTCTGCCACGCAAAGCAGGGAGTCAGGCGAGTAAGAGAGGGTAGCGCTGGACGCTTGCCTGCCTCTCCCTAGGTTTGGAACACCCCAACATCTCCAATTTGCTCACTCGCTCTTCCAGGAGTGGAGGCCACCAGAATTGGCGGTTGCACCACCCAGGGGCGCTGTAGGAAGCCCGGGGTGGGGGGCGGGGGACGGGCTGCCTTGAGGCTCTGAGCGTTCAGGACTCCCTGCGCGCCCTCCACCCCCCACCCCGGGATCCAGGGGCGCTCTTGCTACCATGGGAGGGAGGTCTGCGGGCGCTCCCATTGGGCACTAGGCAAACCCTCGCCCGGCGGGGTGCACAGACCTCCGTTGTGCGCATGGCCTCGCGGGGCTGTTTGTGTGCCCATTGCTGCCCAGGACGAGCGACAGAGCCTTCCGCTCCTTGCCCCAAAGTCTGCTCATCATGTCTGTTGGTAAAGAGGTCCTTCCTGAAGGTTCCACGTGTGGAGTTACCTTCAAAACCGGAGATGTGGTTTGAACCTGTGCTGTCTTTCATGTCCCTCCAGAGGGCCGCTTCTTCTTGGGAAGTTTGAATACTTTTTAAAAAAGCCTTCAGTTTTGTTAAAGGTAGACTGCCCTGGCTATAGATCATCTAACTTTATAATTATCTTCAGGGTACGGTAGATGCCGAGTTTATTTATGGTGCGGAGACCTCAATAAATGGGAAGTCCTGGTAGTGTCGTGGTTACGCATGGGTTGTTAATTGCAAGGTCAGTAGTTCCAAACCACCCTCTGCTCCAAGGGAGAAAGAAGGGCTTTTCTAATCCCATAAAGAGTTACAATCTCAGAAACCCACAAGGTCAGTTCTATCCTGTCCTGTTGGGTCGCTATGAGTCAACATCAACCGGAGGGCAGTTTGAAAAGTCATTTAACTACCTGATGCTCTGTTTATTCATCTGTAAAAGGAAACCCAGGCTGAGCTGTCAATGACCTCATTGAGTTGCTCAGCATATCAGGCAAAACTAGGCAAATTAAAATTAGGTGTGAATTCTTACTACTTATATCAGTACTAATATGATATAAGATGTGTGCACCCCAAATTAAGAGACCAGCCCTCAGCTTGGGGAAGCATCGGGGATACTGCATTATATTTGTTCTGCAGCAGCTGACTCTGCTTTGCTGATACTTGTTTCTCTTGAGCTTTAAACAAACGTTTCCCCAACCATTCATCTCCCCGGCATTTTTCTACATATTCGCCCCCTTTGAACAAGTGCACCTTCATGACTTTCCCAACACTCCCCTAGTTCCAGACCTGGCTTTCTACCGGTACCCTATTCCCATCTATTGATTGCCAAGAAGGTACGGTGTCAATTGGAAAGCAAATTCTTCAGCCCCATGCCAATTCATCATGCGCTCCAAACATTCACCCATTACCAAAACAGAGGCGGCGTGCTGTTGGTCATTCACTCTAGACACACACAATGGCCAGGACAACCTCCCTGTCCAATGTTATAGCTGAGTGCTGTCTATTTATGTGTTTTAAAAAGGAATTCTTAGTCCAACAATATGTCTGGTCATTGAGTTGGGCACACAGTATGTGCTCGATTGTTAACTAAACATTGGGACCCACCCAACTGCACTGCCGCAGAAAAGACCAGTGCCCTGCTTTCACAGATTAGAGCCCAGAAGATTGTACAGCTCTGTCCTACTCAGGCACACCAGTCAAAATGAGCCAGAATCAACTCAATGACAACAAGGTTAAACCGTACTGCTCCATGCATTAACCCCCTCTCCTACAGGTCACTCTGCCAGCCTCTGTAACCTTTTCACACATTTTTAAAAAATGCTGTGTATGAGGGACTTCAAAAACTTTGTGGGAAGTGGAATGACAAGATAATGGATTTTTCGAAGTCACACAGTTTGAAGTGTGTGTGTGCTTCTGTGTGTGTCCAAGTCTGTACACTCATTTCATTACTCTGAACCCTCATTCAAAATCTACAAGGGCTTTCTGTTCACAGTCTAAAGGCTGTGTGATAAAAATCTCTCTTCATCCATGCAAACACTTTAGAATTTGACCTCGCCTAAACCCCAAACCTCAGTTCCGCTCTGTGCTGTAGAGTTGCTATGAGTCAGAATGGACTCAGTGACACTGAGGGCCTTTTTGGGGTGTGAAAAACCCAAAATCAAACCCACTGCTGGTGAGTCCCACTCATAGTGACCCTATAGGACAGGCTGGAATTGCTCCATAGGGTTTCTAAGGCTGTCAATCTATGGGAGCACCTGTGGAGTGCTGGTGGATTCAAGCTGCTGACCTTGCATTTTAACCCAATGCTTAACTCACTATACCACCAGGGCTCCTGCCTCATTTCCCATGGCTTCCCTACCTAGCATGCACCTTCTTGCCTAACTGTCAGCCTGTTGTTCTTCCCTCGTGTTTTGCCCACTCCCCCTCAGGGTTTCTACTCCTGGTGTGCACCCTCCCAGACAGTCTCTGCCCTCTCAGGTCCTCTCTGCCAGTTCCCACCCTGGGCATGCTTAGGAAACTCTGGAACTGCTTTCTCAAGATGCAGTCCACCCTGCAGAGACGGCTAGGTCACAGTGTGGCCCTGGAAGCTGAGATTAAACAAGCCCTGGAAGATCAGAAGGGACTCGTTGACAGTTGTTTTAGAAGATGCTGAAGCAACTATCTGTAGGACACCTGGCTAAAGGCCAAATCATACGGAGACCAAATGTCCTGAGGCCGCTCTCTCCACTCTCTCTTCTCTGGATTTCCTGCACTCTTAACTTTCACTCACCCTTTTCTTGACTGAAACCTCCCCTCACCCTGTGCTGAGAAGGCAGAACAATCCATCTACGTTTCCATCATTTTCCAGTCACTTCATCTCCGACCTACTTGTATCTGGGGTCAGATTCTCTGCCCCCTTTTCCCATCACAGTAGAATAAAACCCACCGCCCCTCCTTACTGTGCAACTACAAGTCCTGTGCCTCACTCTGGAATTCTCTCCACTCTCACCCCTCACTCCCACTGTTTAGCCACCTGGCTTTCTCCCTGTTCCTTGAACTTAGCCACGGTTGTTTAGCCTCTGCAGTAGAGGACCCTCTGCTGAGACACTCTGTCTATGGATCGTGCTTGGGCTCCTGGTCAGCACTCAGTTCTCCTCTCCACTGTTGCTCCTATGGGAAGGAGTCCCTGTCCCAGCTCACTCTCTGTTATATAACGATGCTCTCTCTTTTCTGTAGAGCAACTATCCCCTATCACTCAGCATATTTCCTTGACAGCACCATCCAATTTACTTACTGCTACTGGTTTATGATCCATCTCCCTTTATTGGAAGATGAATTTCATGAGTGTGGGCACCTTAGCATTAATGTCTACTAATAAATCTCTTGGGCAGTGCTTTAGTTAATACATATAATTAATCATCACCCAAAAATCATTTCTCAAATGACCAGGAAATTCCATTTTAGATTACTTAAAAATAATCATGCTTTTCAAAATGAATATTTTCTTGGTCACCTGCTTTCTGACCTCCACTTTGGTTTTATTTTTATTATCCTGTATTTTCCTCATTCATTTCAAATAGATTTCTGTGTCACTCCAGGTAAAGCTCCTTGGATCCAAATAAAAAAACTGGGTGTATCCCTGTTCTGCAGAAACTGCTCTACCCAGTTAATCTTAAAAATGGTTTGAGGAATCTATATGAGTAAATTACCACCTACTCCTTTAGGACATTTTCTACTTTCGATTCAACCATTGTCTACTACGATTTGCACTGCTGATTTTAGAAATGTCTGGACAGGGTGCAGTGACCTTCAAGGAGATGGTCTCTTAATGGTTCAAAGTCTACCTTTTCTCTTTTCTGAGATTAAAGAGAAACTTTGCACGTGACCTGGGAATTTGGTGATTTCATTACTACGGAGGGGTAGGTTTCCTGAATAGCATATTGGGATCAAGTTTCTTTATTGTTGATGAGAATTTCCCATGATGCTTCATCCAGAAAATAAGGCTTTCGTCTCCTTGGAAGGGCACGTTATGAAGTGCTCTTTTTCTCTTTTTGTGGCTTCTGATTCTTGTTCCATCTCTGTTGTTGCTACTGATAAAATCACGTGGCTTCAAATTGATTGTACAGTTTATGGAAGATAATTTGGGATCATCCTTTTTAACATTGTGTGATTGAAGATTAAATCACTTGGCTGAGATGAATTAGTACAAATAGGAACACTATCACGAACTTGGCTTTCATTGTGGACCACTCCTGATTTTGCTTACAGAAGTCTTGCTCGCTGGCACAGAGGGGACACATGGTGATGTTTGTAAATCTTAATGGAGGAAACCAGAGAATGAGACAGAAGAGGACAAGCACAGAGATTTTGGCCCCAACTGTCATGGCCATCTTTAGATGTAGTTTGTGACTTTTCCAAGAGGGATGTGAGACTGCAGGAAGGAGGGTTCAGGCTGTGTCTTTGGAAACTCATGTGCACTCTTGTTGACAGTCTTACTACAGTTATTGTGGCATCCAGGCTGAGTCATGGTGACTCCATATGTGTCAGAGTCGAACATGCTCAAAATTTCAGTGAGTAATATTTTAGAAATAGAAAGACCAGGCCTTTCTTTCAAGGCACTTTTGGATGGAGTCTGGCCTTTCTGTTAGCAGATGAACTGGTTAACCAATTGTACCACCCAGGGACTCATCTGTTGCTCTTTGACAATTACCTATACCCCCCTCACTTGTTGGAGAAAGAGACGCATCTATATACTTCATATCCAAATGTGTTGATATTCTTCACAGTTAGCAATTCTTAGCCCAAGCTCCAGTTTGATTGGGAAGAATATTCAGTTCTTGCTCTCTGCACATATTCCTAGGTAGCTGAAACTTGACATCACCCTCATACCCCAAAACTGACTTTTCCAGGGACATCTTTAACTATAAAATAAAATATTATTTGTTTTATTATCAGTCCTAAAATGATTAGTTAATTTTATCCAGTATCCTTCAGAAAATTAGCTAACCTCTCTTCTGGAGCATACTAAACTCTCTCAGAGAGCATATTACTCTACTAGGCTAACAGAATAAAATAACGAATAAGCAGAAGTCCTGGTGGCATAGTGAGTTATGCATTGGGTTGCTAACATCAAAGTCAGCAGTTTGAAACCACCAGTCGCAGCTGAGGAGAAAGAGGAGGCTTTCTACTCCCATAGAGAGTGGCAGTCTCCGAAACCCACAGGAGCATTTCTCCCGTGTCTTGCATGAGTCAGAATCCACTCTATGGCAGAGTTTGGGTTGGTTTTGAGGACCCTAAAGTTTTAATGACCAAAATGGTGAACTTAAATCATTAAAATAATTTCAGGGGATAATGTACATACATGCTGAGTTTACAGGGTCTCTGGTGTACATTTGAGTTCTATGCTACCCTCCCCCCCAAAAAAACACTCTAGTTTTTATTCATAGGATTTCAGGGTCTTTGTTCAATTTTATGAAAAATGGTTCCCTCCAGTTCTTCCTATGGAGTTTGTTTTTTAAATGATTTGAATCTCTGTCCTTATTCCTCTCTATAGTCATCCATACGAAAATGGCATATATTCTTTATCCTGGAAACTGTTGCCCCAGTTGAGGCGGGCATTCTAGAGATGGAGGTGGTCAGGGCAACCGGTGATGCCTCAGCAGAGTCGGAGTTCAACCGTTTGTAGGTTTGACGTGTCTGTGGTCTTTGTTTTTAGGTCTGTTAAGTTTTTGCCAAGGTGTCTTTCTGCTAATGGCATATTTTGGATTTAAGTCTCTATTTGTCTCAAATAACTTATCAAACAAATATGAATTAAAGGAAAATGTGGCAGGGTTAGGAAACATGAAGGAAGTGAGAGAAAAACCATAGCTCTGAGTCCAAATTACCCAAACCCTGAGTAAACGTCTTGGGTATTTATGTTGATGTGCAAATATGCCCATTTTTTCTCTAGAAGAAGACAACAGAAATTACATAAAGTGCAATGGCCCACCTGCCATTGAGCTTTTGGCAATCATTACAGGAGTAGATAGCCTCACATTTCTCGATTGGAATGGCTGGTGGGTTTGAACCTTCAGCCTTGTGGTTAGCAGTTCAGTGCTTATGAGACAATGCCACTAGGACTCCTTGAGGTGTTATTAAGAGGTCATTTTTAAGGTGTATCTGAGATGTTAGGTCACTGGAGATCACCCTCTTGAACTTGTGTTATATGTTTTTCTGTGTTTCGGTATATGAAACCCAGGATTCATGAAACTACAGGGACATCAAATGGTTTCGGGGGATGGGAGTGATGGGGGGACAGGGAGGGGTCGGGTACAGTGGTGGTGGTAGTGGGGTAAAAGGGAGACAATGTCAAGGAGTCCAGAAAGAAAAAGAATGTTTGGAAACTTTGGTACCAATTGTACAATTCTGCTTGATGTTATTGAACTATGGAATTATATGACATATGCATTAACTCCCAATTAATAATACATTTTTAAATTATATAGAAAATTTTAATAAAGTAGAACATCAAAAGAGGGAAACAAAAAAAGAGATCATTGTTACTCACATTTACAAAGAGGCATTTCTTCTCCCAGGTTAGAATATTATATGAGACAGTACATACGTACACCTAAACTTTAGAGCAATGGCTCTGGGTTTCTTGTTGGGATAGGCTGCGAATATGAAGGCCTCCGAGGCTTTTCCAAAGATCATTCTTTATCATCTGCTCAGAGACCTTCAAGTGGTCAAAACCTTGGCAATTATGTACTCCAGCGGAGCTGCTGGTTGGCAACCCAACACTTCACCACTACACTGACAGTCTCTACCTTAGGGATTTCCAATGTACTTGTAAATACTAACTTATAACAAATACTATACTATGATGCAATGTATTTTATTTATAGAGATAAAGTGCTATGATATCACAAAAGAACAAATAATTCTATCTAGGAGGATTCTAGAAATTTAGGCATTTCCACATTTGAAAAGGCATAGAGGGGCAAAAAAGCATGATAGAAATTCAGTGTGGTTGGAGTATAGGGTACCAGACAGAATGGCAGTTTATTAATTGGGTTGGAACTCAATTGTGCATGGCCATGCCCTTTTTCCTACAAACAAAATAAACCAAAATCCACTTTAGGTTGTGAAATGGGGGAAGTAGAATGATCACATTAATGCTCCAGAAGGATAATGTGTACGACAGTTTACAAGATGATCTGGACCAATGGGAGGCCAGAATGAGACCGGAAAATTATAGTACTCAGTGGTCTAGGAGTAGCCAAACTGGTGGTTTGGGGACATATTTCTAGAGTCCATTTGCTGATATTTAGTGGCTAATTAGATATAAAGCAGTGAAACACTTGGTAGGTGATGCCATCCACTGACAAAATGTGAAAAGGGGAAATGGAGATTCGACCCACATGCAAAACTGACATCCATCTTCTGAACCATAGTCCATGTGATTTAAAGAAATGGCATTCTGAAGTTAACCAGTCTTTTGAAGAGAGAAATCTTCTAAATCTCTCTCTCTTTCCTTTTTAAAAAAAACATAGTCAAAGTAAGATGTAATATGAAACACAAAAAATGCCCTAATTCCCAGCCTCCTTCTTTGTTCTATTCTCCAGGGTTGCTAAATCATGTCAGACTCCTAAGGAACCCTTCCATAGCTCTATGCTTATAACCAGGGAGGAGGAGGTTAGATCCACAATTCCATACTCATCACGAAGGGTGAGTTTGCAGGAGACATCCCCAAGGCACCTTCGTAGTATCCCAGTAGTTCCAACCAGAAAGCAGCAGGCTTCCATTAAATAGCCAATTAGCTTCCTTTTAAGCATCCTTGAACCAGCTGAGCAAGAAGAGAAGGCTCTCCTTAGTCTGCCCCAGACACAGCTCTTCAGGGTTATCCACCAAAGATGGTCCTTACAAGAGAAAGTTTAGACTATTCTTCCAATCTTAAAGCTCCATTGCTCCTAAATGGAGCTCTGGCATTGTAGTGGGCTATTCACCAAGCTGCTAACCACAACATCAGTGGTTCAAATCCATCTGATCATGGGGAAAAGATGAGACTATCTAATCTGTAAGGATTTAAAGTCTTAGAAACCCCAAAAGGGGGTTCTACCGTACCCTATAAGGCTGCTCTGAGTTGGAATTGACTAGATGGCAGTGAATTTGGTTTTAGTATTTCTTCTAACTAGAACGCTTTCGTTTATGGACTTTTTTTTTTAATGATACCTTAACCTGTCACACATATTTTACAATCTACCATTCTTTTCTTGGAGCAGGAACTAGGCTTTTCTACAATGTAAGCCTAGCTGGGTGACAGGCACTCATCTCTTTGTCTTTAGATATCAGGTCATTGAAAATTCATCAGCTTCATGTATTAACTCAGACAATATTAGAACCTGGGATAAGACATGCCTCTTTGTAAATATGGGTAAAATGATCTCTTAATTTCACCTTACGTAATTCCTGTTGTCCCCTTCTAGAGGGAAAATGGACGTCTGTACATGAAAATGAATGCCCAAGAAGGTTTCTCTGGTTTGGGTAATTCTGGACAGAAAGTTATAATTGTTTCTAGCTTTGTTCATGTTCCTTAATCCTGCCACATGTTCTCTGATTAATGTGCCATCATGATAAGTTATTGTCAGCAAATAAATGCGTAAATCTAAAATCTACCATTAGAATTCACACTGTCAGCTTTAGCCCATGCTGTTCCAGGTGCCTCCCACAAAAGAGGAGACGGGGTCTGGTGACGACTCTTAGCTTCTGAGCTCCCATCAGCACAGTTTTATGTATCCTCGAAGACTATTATTCCTCTTTAGACCCATACCAAAGAGCATGGCATAGAATGCTAACACTATGGGTCAACTGCAGATTGGGTTGGAATTTCTTTGTGAAATGTGTTTGTGAGATGAGAGTTGCAGAAAGTATCATATGGACATTCTATCTTTCTCTCTTCTCCCCACAACTTCCCCCCAAATCTATTTCGGATGAGCCACCTGAGCCACCTGAGCCATCCCCAGTAGGGGCTTTCACAGCGGCAGTAGATCTGTTACCATGACAAGGTGTTAACTCATCACTGCTGTGTCTGACCTTGGGAAACTGGAGTCAAAGAGACCCCAGATAGGAAGTGGCCTCTTCTTTATCCTGCATAGCAATTGGTGATTTCAAACTGCTGACCTATGAGATTTCAGTCCAAAGCATAGACAAGAGAAAGAAAAAGTTAGGTAAAAATTGGGTAGGACAGGGCACCTGGGAGGTCAAGTGCCAAGGAAGTCCCAAGGAGGT
>NW_022111324.1:53180715-53207589 GCF_000313985.2 Echinops telfairi
CCCAGTATTATCCCAGACTGTAGAAGCAGATATCAGTACTTTATCCTGAGTTATGGGCTATAGTATAGAACAAATAGTTTTAATGTATAGTTTGTTTATAGTATATCATTTGTTTATAGTTAAATTTGTTTAAATTTGCTTATAATTGTTTATCGTACAAACAATTTAGCTGCCAGGGGGGTGCTGAGTGATTTTTTCCTGAAAATGGGTCAGTAGACCAAATGAATTTGAGGCCTTGCCCGAAGTCGCTGCGGGTCTGGTTTTCTAAAAGGGCTTTACACCGGTCAGCGAAGTGGCCCTGCACGCCATCATCATACCATTAGCATGTACCTCTCATATGCTAGGTTTACCTTTTGTTATTGTTAAAATGATTAGACTCAGCCCTGCTCAGTAAAACTCTGTTTCCTTGGCATTGTTTGGTCAAAATGGTACTTACAGTCTTAAACTGATTTGGTTCCTGAAAGACAAAACAAAAGCTAAGAGCCTAGTACCCTGATGATAGGAAGGAAAGAAGTTATACATATATTGAAATCTGTTTACATGATCTATATTTTGGAGCATTTACCTAAATTTGACTCTTTTGGTAATGGTGATGGTTTAAGCTATGGCTTTGTGCTTAGAATCATTAGCTATATAGTTCTTTCTCTACCTTTCAGGACTTTATTGCGGACCTCCTTCTGTCGTAAAAAATACACGACAATCGTATCATTCTGGCCACCTTCCTGTTGGCAGTATGGTAAGGTACACTTGTTCCTTCAACTCATTCCGCCTCATTGGACACAGAACTCTTCTTTGTATTAGTCAAGACAATGTGACTGCAATCTGGGATAAAGCTCCTCCCAGATGTGAGTATTTCAATCGAAATTCTGTTTGCTCTGAGCCCAGAGTACCGGGGGGGCGCATAACAACACTATTTAGACCATCATACCGACATGGCGATTCCGTGACATTTACCTGTAACACCAACTTCACCATGAAAGGAAATAATTCTGTTTGGTGCCAAGCAAATGGAACGTGGGGACCTACATCGCTACCGACCTGCGAGAGTGGTAAGCATGAGAATACAGCTGAGATTTGCATCTGTGCAGATCAAATCATGCATTATTCTGAAGGAGATAGGGGGGCCTGCATAAGGGGAGGAAGCAAAGGATAGGCTCGAAATTATGGTTTCTTGTTTTTTCTTAGTCCTAGAGGAATCTAAACATCCATTCATCGAACGTCAGCTCAGCAAAGAAGCTTACAGTCTAATGGGAGAATGTAATTCAGCATCCCTCCTGGTAACTGATATGAGGCATTGGTGGTTCATTGGTGACATCCTTACCCTCCTTGAGGGAGACTCGGTTCCGATTCCCAGCCAATGCACTTCCGGCACAGCTACTGCTCCGTATCTTACTGTGGTGACTTGTATGTAACTGAAATGCTCAGTAGGTGCAGCAGAGCTTTCTTGCTAAAATGGATTAGGAAGAAAGGCTTCTGAAAATCAGCCAATGAAAAACCTATTCATTAAAACGGGGCACTTGTCTGGTCTCAACTGATGCTAGGATGGTGCAGTGTTGTCTCTTTGTGCCTGGGGTCACCATGAGTCAGGATCCGCTCGACAGCAGAGCCAACAGTGATGGGGAAAATGAGTCCCACAGGACGGGGCGAAGGGAGAGGGCTGTGGTAGTTGTGGTTCACGAAGATCTCTCTGGGTTGCTGTCAGAATAATGAGAAGAAATGCGGGCAACATGCCCTCCGTGGAGTTGAACTTCATCCATCACTGGCTGCTGCTGTTGTCTTGCCAAGATGAGATGTGTGTTCTCTGTGGTCTTTGTACTCAGCTGCTAACATGACTCTTTACTTTCCCAAGGCAATAATGTTTCCGATCAAACGAGGGGGGATTCAAACCTGGATCACTGTCCTCCCTTTTCCTCCCAGTTGATGTGGTGTATGTTGCTAATGAAATTACAATCTGCATTTCAATACACAGTGACAGGGATGGGCCCCTTAAACAAAAACTTCATGAACACCAGCTATTTTCTTAATATAGAACAACACTGATCTATTCTGAGTGGGTTGAAATGCTTGAAAAACTATTAGATAACTCAATGATATAGCTTTTCGTTTTGAAAATATAAAAGCTTGGTGGTAAGAAAGATCTTATGATAGTCACCAAATGGAAAGTCCATCTGGAGGAAACAGTTGAGCCTTTATAAAGACTGACAGAGATCTCACAGGTGGTAAAGAAAAGGAAGGCAGGTCTGGCATAGGATGTACTAGGTGGTACACACAATCTACATATATATATGTTGACATGTACAATATGCATATAGGTGGTTTATAAAAACAGTAGCAAAATTTTTTCACAAGGCAATTATGATTCATAAAGTATGTGTAGCCAGTTTAAATAATGTACTATTCATGGTATGAAATAGACAGAATTAAACCACAACTGGATCTAGGTTATGACAACTGTTTCACCTGATGGCTTTTTTCTGTGTGAAGATGTCCCTTCGGAGTGTCCACCACTTCCCAGGATCCTCAGTGGCCACCACACAGGGGAGAATAGAAGTTCCTTTGCCCCAGGATTGTCTGTGACTTATAGTTGTGAACATGGCTACTTACTTCATGGCGAGAAGACCATCACCTGCTTGTCTTCAGGAGACTGGGATGCTCTCAGTCCCACATGTGAAGGTGCCCTGAATTTATGATCCATTTTCAGAATGTGGACATTTTCAGGATGATTTGCTCATCTTTGACTTGTTCCCTTAGAGGCACAGTGTGAGGCTCCAGGACAGTTTCCCAACGGGTGGGTGGAGGTGCCAGCAAGTCTTCGGGTTGGCGTGACGGTGAACTTTTCCTGCAACAAAGGGTGAGTATTAGCTGGACAGGGACATTCAATTGCACCGGCTTGCCATGTTAACAGCATGAACTGTGACAGCCACAGCAAGATGCTTGGAGAGGATCTGTGAACAGCCTGGGAGAGGGTATGAGAGAGAATGCTGATCAAGGGACTAGTTGCACACAAATAAACCAATGTAAGAGATTTAATCTTTTAACACACGTTTTTAACAGTTTTATGGACCGAGAATTCACATGTCATACAGTTCAATAGTTTAACCATATTAATTTTAGACAATAAATATTAGAATATTTATACAATCAGCTTTAGAACATTTTCTTCTTCCTTGTACTCATTATTAGCTACTCGTTTCCTTCCCTGAATCCCTCTCTTACCATAACCCCAAGAAACTATTAATCCAGTTACTGTGGCTATAGACTTACCTATCCTGGATTTCATATAGAAAAAAGCATACCGCCCCTCAAAAGCAACAAGCAATCAAACAATAATAATAATAACAAAATAAAACATAGAAAACCTCAGTTGTAAAGATAACAGAAAAATAATTAAAACTAGAACAAATTAAAAATGTGTCAAAAGGGAAAACAAATGATAAGATGTTACATTTTAAGCTAAGTACATTTGTGTTAGCCTGTTTTTCAATGCCCTCTGTTTTACAGTAGGCTATTCAAATCCCTGGTCAATGACTAGAAGGGGTTTACCAGAGGCTTATGACAAGTGGGGACTCCGGAAATGAATTTTGGGTTTGCACTGTCATCCATATGTTTCTGCAAGCTGGGTGCTCAAAATTTAGGCTCTAAGACTAGTCCCTCCTCCTCTCTTGGATTTTACTATTTACAGTCTTGGATCACACAGGCTGATGTGCTTCTTCATGTAGACTTAGTTGTCACCTCACTTAGAAGGCTGCTTGTTTTAAGACAAATGTTAAGGCTCCAGATGCTATTCTTTCTGCTAGCTAGGCACCATTTAATGTCTTCACCACATTTTGCTATAGCACCAACATCTTCGGTCCTCTCTTCATGAGGACAGGTATCGAGCAGGGCCATAACCCAAGAACTAATTGTTCTTAGGTTAGGGCAACAATTAAGCTTTAGCTCAAAATCCATGAATGTATCTATGGTTTATATCTGTACACCTGGTCCACCTTAGAGACATCATTGTCATTTTGTTGGGGAACATTGTGAGTCATCTCTATGGGGTATATGGTAATTCTATTGATATCATCATTCAGTTAAGCAATGTTATTGAATTTCAGATTTGTTTAGATAAACAAAGTAGCTATGTATAGGACAGCTTCTGAGAACTGTACAGCTCAGAAACTCAAGTGACTAGACACTATTTAAGCAAAGTAGGAGAGTGGGAGATAGGGGAAAACTTTCAATAATGCTCATTCACAAAGGCAGAACCATGCCTGCTAGACTAAGACAAGTCACAAAAAAGCAAAGAAAGTCTGAAAACAGCAAATACATGGTAGTCTTGAGCCACCATTCATTGGGCCCCTCAAAGCAGCAGATCCAATCCAACAAAAGTCCAACAATTCTACAGCCGTACGATAGTAGTCATCTGTTTCTTCCCACACTGTGGGGGTTCAGCTTTAAGTCCAAGGGAGTATTTCAGTTCTTTAAATCTGTTACATATTTAAGGTAAAATCCCATTCACTTAGTAAGATTTCCAAATTGGAATCTTCTCAGGTAGCCTATGAAGAATGTTGTGCACCTCAAAAGGACAGAGTCTTAAGTCCTGATTGATTGTCTATAGCACACAGCCCGGGTCACCATGGTTTGGATAGGGACCAGGTCCAGAGTGCCCAATGGGAAACACAAGATGGGGTGTCTAAGAGACTCAATCTTAAATTTGAAGTAGAAGTGGCTGATCTTCAGTGAAACTCAACTAATAGCTCTGAATGACAACCTTCTGTCTCCAGGTTTCGATTACGAGGCCAGCCTTTTAGCCAGTGTGTAATTGCTGGGCAGCAAGCTGCTTGGACCAAGAAACCAGTATGTGAAGGTAGGCAAAGGCAATGGATTTGCCACTACTCTCTGAAAGAGAGGTTCAATAGGGCACATCTCTGCTTAATGAACATTTTGGGTTCAGTCATCACTGCACAGGATTCCTGCAGAGCAAAGACCTCTTTTAGAGCTCTTTAATGGATATCGACTTTATTGAAGCATCAGCCGGTTACCTTTGTGTCCCCCCCTCCACCCCCCAGCTAAAACTCGGTTCTTAGTCTTTCTTTCCTGAAAGCTCTGCAGATTTGCAAGTGAGAGAGTAGGCTGTGCACATTAAGGAGATTGTATATTTGGTAAGAAAGAAAGAAAGATAGGTAGATATCAGAAAGGCAAGTACTCAGGAATAAGGTTTAGAAATCATACTTTGTCAATCATATTGCATTATCTGCCTGCTTTGACTCATTAAATATCATTCTCCTTGAAACTCAGATATTACAGCGGTATCGAGCAGCATCCGAGAATGCATTCTTTCTCTACTGAACAGCTGTCATTTCTCCTTGTCATTTTTCTAGGCATTATTTGCTCACCACCTCCCACAATCCGCAATGGAAGATACACAGGCAGCTCTTCGGGGCTTGTTCAGTATGGAGACACAGTCACTTACACTTGTGACCCAGATCCAGAGCAAGGAGTGGCCTTCATCCTTATTGGCAAGCACACCATCCATTGTGCAAGTGATAGTCAGGGGACTGGCATCTGGAGTGACCCTCCACCACACTGTGAACTTTCTACTTCTGCTGTTCAGTGCCCACATCCCCGTATCCGGAATGGATATATAGCATCTGCACAGAAAGAGGAATATCGCTATAATGACACTGTGCTGCTTGCCTGTGTGCTTCCTTTCACCATGAAGGGCAAGACCCAAGCGCGCTGTAATGCTCGCAGCACATGGGATCCCTCCCTACCAATCTGTGAAAAGCGTGAGTATTGCAGAGAAGGTGTAACTGACTCATCCACTTGAAAATGTGGAAGAAGCGCTGTGGATCATAGATTTAAGAACAGCCTTTTCCAGCATCTACTCCCTTTGTTGACATGCAATACAGCAGATACAAATTATGCAGGGAGTTTTCTTCAACAAGCACCACTTCCCGACTACTTCCTTTTGTGAGATTATCTTTGAGTCACCCATTCTGTAGGGAAAGAACTGGCAAAAATGCCTCTTGGTCTGACTCCACCAGATGCCCTGAGTCCGGTTCCTGGTGATCACGTGTGTAGCAGAGTTGGACTCTACTTTCTAGGGTTTTCAGCAGCAAATGTTTCAGAAGTAGAGGATCAGGCTTTCCTTCTGAGGGGCTTCTGGGTAGACTTGTACCTCTAACTTCTCGGGTAGCAGCAGAATGTGTTGACGATTTGAACCTGCAGGGACTCCATTGATCCTAACAGTGATTCTGCTCCGGGAAGTCAGCAAAGCTCCACTCCAGAGGGATAGTCACATCTTCCTTTAAAAGTGTGCAAGATGAGTCCTTAAAAATAGAAGCTTCCGCACTGAGTGCGGAAAAGAGGAAGCAATGTAGAAGTGCTCATTGAAAATTAACCACGACTGGGCTGTAAGACAGGCTCTGGGCCATGCGCTGCCGCCAGAGTGGGCGGTGACACTAATGTCAAGTTGGTTGCGTTCGCGTTCTTTCTGCCTTTGTGAACACCACGCTCTTTTTTCCCTCTGTTTTATTTAGCCTGCCAGGCGCCACCTAAAATCCTCAACGGGCAAAACAACGAGATGCAGGCAGTGCGCTTTGACCCTGGAACATCTATGAAATACGTCTGTAACCCAGGCTTCGTGCTGGTGGGACCAGAATCCATACGCTGTACCTCCGAGGGAGTGTGGACACCCAGAGCCCCTCA
This sequence comes from Echinops telfairi, assembly GCF_000313985.2. NCBI lineage: Eukaryota > Metazoa > Chordata > Mammalia > Afrosoricida > Tenrecidae > Echinops > Echinops telfairi. Next base: position 53,187,409 of record NW_022111324.1, read on the forward strand.
GTGCCAAGGTGTCAGGGTCGCAAATGTAAATGTTTTGTCGGTGTTGAGACTCTTGAGTGCGGTTTCTAATGCTGGTCTCTCTTCTTAGTGGCAGAGTGTGAACCCATAGGGAAGGAACTCTTTACAAAGCCCCAAAGTCAGTTTGTGCGACAAGATGCTAACTCTTCCTGTGAAGAAGGGTGAGTGGCAAGTGTCTTGGCCGGCACTAGGTCTCTGTGTAAGAACACCCTGCAGGCCGTCTTCTGTCACCTGTTCCCGCGCACGGAAGCCGTGCCTGTGCAGTGCGTAGAGGATGCTGAGGCTGGCTAACTTTGTCTTTCTTTTGCTTCTTGTCCTGAAAGCAGTGGGTTTGCTTCTAGGCCAGTAGCTGTAGCTGGGCTTCCTGGACCCCACAAGAGAAAATCACACGATTCTTTCACCCTAGGTACCGGCTAGGTGAGAGTGTTTATCAGCCGTGTCGAGGCGCAATTCCTTGGTTTGTAGAGATTCGTCTTTGTAAAGGTGAGTAGCAAGAATACACGAAGAACTGAAATGAAGCAAGAGCTCTACATTTCCAGGGAGATTTCTGCTTTGGGGTATTTCCTGGGAATAAACATATTTTATTCTATGAATTCTCAATAATGACCATTCCATGGGTTTGCTAGGTCTTTCTGCTGCCACTGCCCTCAATCAAATTAAAGTAAATATACCCAATGAATTGTTCTCATTTGTGATTTAAGATTATATGCATAAGGAGGGCAATTACTATATAGGAGCCTCTCTTCTAAATCACGGGCGGCACTAGTTTAGTAGACAAAATAGGAAGATGCGTGTTGGATCAAAACTCAGGTTCAGTTTGTGCTGTTAAACAGCTGAATGACCTCAGGCAGTGCACATGGCTTCCCTGAAACTCCTGTCCCTCCTCTGTCAACACAGACCAAGACTATCAAGTGCAAAGTGTGAGAATTAACTGATGCTACCCCTATTTTCTAGATGAGAAAACTTCCTTTCACAAAGTAGAATCAATAGTAAATATTCTTGGATAACTATCTAAACAACCAGATATCTCAGCTCAAAGATGCGATTCCAAAAGTGTGCCTTTTCACCTCCCATTGGTTTAAAATTTTATTTTAATGAATAAAGTACTACTCTCTTTATCACTTCATAATTCAGCCAACATGTTCACTTTTAACACAGATCCCCATTTCAAAAATGTGTCCTGTGAAGTCTGTCAAAATTGACTTGCGTGTGTGTGTGTATGTGTGTGTGTGTGTGTGTGTGTGTGTGTGTGTGTGTGTAGAAAGAGAGAAATACCATCATCATATCTCACCTGTAGCCTCCAGGAACCCTAATCGTAACAGGTCCATTCCAAGCTGCGCGCGATGTCTAATCCCAGGACCGCGATCTACCATATCCTTGTCATCTCCCCAGAAATCACATGCCCGCCACCTCCTGCTATCTCCAACGGGATGCACTCATGGAGTTCCCCTGGGGATGTTCCACACGGAACCACAGTCACTTACATGTGTAGCCCAGGGCCAGAGCGAGGAGTGGAATTTGACCTCATTGGAGCGAGCACCCTGCGCTGCGTGAGCCGTGACCAGAAGACAGGCACCTGGAGCAGCCCTGCTCCTCTGTGCCAGCTCGCCATCCCTGATGTCCAGTGCTCACCTGCCCACGTTGCAAACGGGAGGAAGATATCTGGCAAGGAAGCTCCGTATTCCTACAATGACAGTGTGACCTTCAAGTGTCATGATGGGTTTACTTTGAAGGGTAGCAGTGAGATTCGTTGCAAAGCCAACAACACCTGGGAACCTGAAATACCAGTTTGCGAAAAAGGTAAGAAGCTAATGGACCCCACAAAAGGAAGTTGTTTATCTACTTATATGTTGTTTAGAGTCGCAGAAAAAAGCAAGAGTGCTTGTCATTCCTTCCGCTCTTCACTAGAATGTTCTTTGCCAGCTTCGCCTGCTCTTTGGATACATGCTCCCATGGACCTGGGATGCAGTCGGGATAGATACTGTAAAGGCTCCTAAGACCAATGGTCACTCGCTCTCTGACGACCCAGACTCAATGTGTGTGCCCCATAGGTTTTTCAATGGCTGATTCTTTCAGAAGTAAACCAGAAGACCTTTCTTCTGAGCCACCTCTGCATAGACTCATTTTGATTAGCAACCAAGGCTGTGATTAACCATTTGCGTCACTTAGGGACTCCTGCTTCCAGACCCTTCGGTGGTGGAACAAGCTCAGCCTTGTCATCTTCAGTTCACAATTTTCAGACTCTTGTCCGGTGTTGTGCTCTTCATGTTTTCGTTTGTTTGTTTTAATACAAATTTCTTTCTTTGGGCATTTATGTGGGGAGTTTTCTCTTCAAACTGCCTGCCACCTTCTGCAATCTGCCATGGTCAACATACAGGTAGGAATAGGGGCCTGTTTGTCTCTGGGATGACTGTCAACTACGCCTGTGACCTTGGCTACTTGCTTGTGGGAAACAGATCCATCCATTTTATGCCTCCAGGAATTTGGAGTCCTACTGTCCCACTTTCAGTTCCAGAGAGATTTTTCCCTTTGAAATGGAGATCTCTACGAGTAATTCCACCTTTACTTCTATAGAAGGATCGTGTACACCTGTGAGAGAAGAATGGCAAGAGATTCCACTTGGCACCCGTATGGTAACATTCAACACGTCCTGCCAGGTTGGGTGAGTATGAGGTGACCCCTGTTAAGAGACGGTCCCCAGATGGTTGTGTGCATTACCTGTGCTCTCACCAGTCACACTGTGTCACACGCATAGAGGATGTGAGTTCCCACAGGTCTGCCTGGTATGTCTGATGCTTTCTCTCTGTGGAAATGGCCTTGCTGCGAGGGGCTCTAAATCAGCAGTAGTTTCCCCACAGTTAGCAGCCCAGCACGTAAACTATTATGCCACCCGGGCTCCTAGACAGTAGTTTCCTTATTACTTCTTGGGAGGCCACTCCTCTCTGCCATAATTCTCTGGTTGTGAACTGATGGGGCTGGAGTATAGAGCTGTGATGTTGGGAAGAAGCAATGTGTTTTCATTTGCCTCTAGGTACCGATTGACTGGACATTCTTACCAGAAGTGTCAGGATGCTGAGAATGGGGTTTGGTTCCAAAAGATTCCTCTTTGTCAAGGTAAATCCCCTTAAAGAAAAACCATGACAGTGAGAGGAGAAGATGAAATGAGGGCAGGTCTGTAAAGAACTAGTCTGAATTCACCCCAACAGTGCATGCTTGCTCCTTTAATGGAATTAAGATGAGAAAACTCTTTCAGTGCATTGTCAGCATTGACATGGGGAAACAAAGGTAAGAGCTAACTATTTTCCATTTCCCTGCTGATTTTACTGAAGATGAATACACTCACACACACACACACACATATATATATAAATTACATATATAGAGAGAGAAATATCATAAAGTTCCCATATTTCTAGTCATCTCTCTCTTCTTTAATATTTCATCATGCTTTCCAAATATTCTCAGAATTCATATATATTATATAATAAAAATGTAATAAAGCTCTTTGAAACATACACATTCTAGACTCTAAGTTGGAAATAGTCCTCCAGTTATGTGAAATATATGCAGTAGAATAGTCCTCATTTGTACCTTAATGGACCGCGTCCATGTGGATGAACTAGTGAAGTCGAATATCTTACATCTCTCCTGCAGCTGTTTCCTGTCCACCCCCACCAACGATTAAGAATGGGCGGCCCACAAGCATGGCGGTCAAACATGTTCCCTACGGAGAGTCGGTTGCTTATGAATGTGGCCGGGGATTTGATCTCCTGGGAAAGAAGGCTCTCCGGTGCCTGAGCGATGCCGAAGGACGCGGTGTTTGGAGTGGGCCTCCCCCACAGTGCTCGCCGTCGCTCCCTGTGACTCGCTGCCCTAGCCCAGAAGTCAAGCACGGATACAAGCTAAATCAAACCCGTTCTTCCTATGCTCACAATGACACAGTACACATTGCCTGCAACTCTGGCTTCATCATGAACGGCAGCCGCTCAATTCGATGTCGTGCTGATAATACATGGGTTCCAGGTGTGCCGACTTGCATCAGGAAAGGTAAGATATATTAAGGGATGACGTACAGGATGTTGCACTAAATAATGCCAAAAAGAGAGAGAGAGAGAGAGAGAATCTTCCATTGCCATTCTACCCAAAGAAAAATATCTAGAAGCCAAAGCAATTCTGTTTGATAAAATATCTGTTTTCCTTATCTTCGAACCTTTTGATTCTTTTTTTCTTTTCATTTCCAAGTGTGTTAAGCTAAAGGACACAAAACGATAATGGTGAACTTCCCATGGAGGGAGTTGCCAAAGCTTATTTTTTATAATAGAATTCAAATAAAAACTCACATACATCTCTTTTTGTAAATTTTGGACAGTCATAATGCGTGATAACTGGGTATGAAACAAAGACTTGTGGGTGTTCTGAGGAAGGAAACTAGCCGGCAAACCTTTAACACCGTCTTCCTCGCCACTGCCCATTGTCATGGGATAGCCTTTTCCTTCTTGTCAGTGAACGTCTGAGCAGAAGCCACAGTGGTGACTCAAGAATGAAGTTCACACCTTCATTCAAACTCAAGAATGAAGTTCTGTTTGGTCGGCACGAGAGTTCCATTGAAGCGAAACCCATCTTCCAGAACCCGAGAGTGACACTGAGCCCACGGTGCCCCTTTGCTTTCCCAGATCATACTAGAAGCTTGAGCTGAGCAGTGGCTGGCACTTTGAGGAGAACAGAGGTTCTTGGATTTGCTCGACCTGCCTGTTTCACTCCCTGGCCCCCATAGGCATGTGGAAGTGGGACCTTCCTTAGACTAATTCCTGGTCTGCTATTTAAAGGGGAAAGAAGAGCATTCTGCAGGCTGGTGATTTAAAATTGTGGGCTGCAATCATTGGTGTTTCATTATCTTAAGTTTCCCATGTGCCTTCCCATCGCTATGCTATAGGTAGGAAATGTAGATCCCTCCCTAGTGTAGGGCAGTCTGGGTAGAATGAAGGAATGTTCCCAGATATCAATTAGTTAGTTGGCTGATTGGCTCCGGGAAACACCTAACAAGTAGAAATCACGTTGAATGTGTGCTCATCTTTGCTGAATTAAAATCTCCTTCTTCTCCGTGGCTTAGCTTTCTCAGGATGTGAACTTCCATCTGAGATCCGCAATGGGCGGCATACTGGTGAAGAGGTGGCTCAATTTTCCCCTGGAATGTCAATCCAGTACAGCTGTGACCCAGGCTACCTGATGGTGGGAGAGCCTTTCCTTCTTTGCACCCACAAGAGGACTTGGAGCCAGCCGGTCCCATATTGCAAAGGTGCTTTGTGTAGCCCTCCCCCTCCCCCCTACTTTTAATCAAACGTCACCCAGATTGGTTTTGTTTTCAGTCAACTGCTTTCAACATAAAATAGTCCAAACTCCAAATTAACTACCACTGAGGTGATGCTGACTCATAGCGACCCGACCCTCGACGACAGGGTAGGACCACTCTGTGAGGTCTCCGGGCTGTAACCGGGAGTAGAAAATCCCGTCTTCCTCCAGAGGAGCAACTGGTGGTTTCAAACTGCTAACCTTGTGGAGCACAGTCCAACTTGTATCCACTGCACCACCAGAGGTCCCTAAATAGCCAAAGAGATACATTAATTAGAAGTCGCATCAAAACAACCACCAACAAACCAACCCAAATCCATTGCTGATCAGAGGATCATGGCTTGTGGCAACCCTGTATGTGTGAGAGCAGACCTGCTACAAATCAGAAAGGTGGCTTAGGCTGTAGCCCATCTGGCGAGGGACCACCTATGTAACCATTTGCATTAGGAAGACGGCGTGCCTGTGGATAGGAATCAGCTAAAGGGCCAAGTGCATTTTGCAAGAGGGTTACAGGAAGTGTGCCCTTGATGAAAACTACTAACAGCACAGTGGTCTTTTGGATGTATTTCCTCGGAACAGTCATGGGATTGGGGTGGTGTCGTGGTTACCTGTTGGACTGCAGTCCGCATGGTCAGCAGTTTGAAACCACCAGCAGCTCCTCGGGATAAAGACTGGGCCTTCCACTCCCGTCACCAGTGACCGGCCCAGAAACCTACCAGGAGCCGCTAGGAGTCAGCATTGACTGAGGGCAGTGAGCTCGGTTTTGAGTTTATTCAGGAAAAGTTACAGAACGTCATTTTGATTACCGTAAACAATTCATAAGGAGTAAGCACCATATTGGCTTGGCTCCTTGATGATGCCTGCTTTACAGATGAAATCCCAGAGGCATGGGGAGGCTTGTAACCTATCCAGGATACAAAGGCAAGAACTCACATTACAACCCCCCACCTTGGGAAGATGACATAAATGAGGAGGCATGGACATGTAAAGAAAGAGTAGAAGCTGATGGAAGAGTTATTTGGGATGCTTACGATTATCCAGTGCGCCCTCACTGATATTCTAAGGTGTTCAATGTGTCCAACATCATTAGCTTAGAAACTGAAACACTGAGCAGATCAAATAGGTTGACTTCAATGATCTAGCTATACTGATGCTAGAGATGGCTGATGCTCTAGGACTGTGCGCCTAGAACATTGCCCAGTATCCTGTGAACGATGGCTGCCATTCGGAGGAGGCAATCCGTTGGTTACATAAACTTTCTTGTAAGTGGGAAAATGCCAAACTGTGACACATCTTCAGTGAGCTTCCTTTCATTTCAGAGGTAAACTGTAGCTTCCCGGAGCACACGGGCGGAATGCAGACGAGGCTGGAGCCTGGGAAAATGTATCAGTATGGAGCTACTGTGACTTTGGAGTGTGAAGACGGGTACACGTTGGAAGGCAGTCCCCAGAGCCAGTGTCAGGGGGATCACAATTGGAGCCCTCCCCTGGCAGTTTGTAAATCTCGTAAGTGCAAAAGCCGTCCCTGGGGCCAACTGCATCTCCTGTCCGTCCCCCTGGAGAGAGGAGTGTGATGGTCTCCCTGAGTTGGGAACCCTGGGGGTTAAATCAGCACAGCTCTGTGAGCCCGCAGTGTGGCAGCAGAAGAAATCCGAAGCCAGTGGTCTGTCCCCAAACAATAACATTTCTGAGGATGGAGAAGGAAATTAAGGAAACTAGAGAGGAAGACTTTAAAATAAAATGTCTGATAGCTTAGTTGAGAATTTTTTTAATCGTTTTATTAGGGACTCATACAACTCTTATCACAATCCATACATACATCAATTGTGTAAAACACATTTGTACATCCATTGCCCTCATCATTCTCAAAACATTTGCTCACCACCCAAGCCCCTGGCATCAGGCCCTCATTTTTTCCCCCTCCTTCCCTGCTCCCCGCTCCCTCATGAACCCTTGATAATTTATAAATTATTATTTTGTCATATCTTGCCCTGTCCGACGTCTCCCTTCACCCACTTTTCTGTTGTCCATCCCCTAGGGAGAAGGTCACATGTAGATCCTTGTAATCGGTTCCCCCTTTCCAATCCGCTCTCCCTCTGTGCTCCCAGTATCGTCACTCAGACCACTGGTGCTGAAGGGATCATCCGCCCTGGATTCCCTGTGTTTCCAGCTCCCACCTGTACCAGTGTACATCCTCTGGTCTAGCCAGACTTGCAAGGTAGAGAATTTACAGAGCACACCAGACTTTGACATTCAATAGTTCATACACATTCGGATTGAACTCATCCATTGCAAACCCTCATGGAGCACCAGTTCCTACTTACTCGTACAGCATGTCGGATCTTGACTGGGGTCTCAAATGCTCCTGAGCAGCCATCTTTCTCCATCCAGAGGAGAGAAGAGTGATGAAAATGGAAAGATGCATGGAAACAATTAACCCGCTGGACTAATGGGCCATGACAACACCCCCATTCCCTATGCCCCGCCCCCCAAGACCTTGGTCCTGATCCCCAAGCTCGGCCAGTCATTCCCTCAAGGTGCTTGGCTGTGTCTAAGAAGTTTTCATAACTTGATTCCCAGTACACTCCACCACATCCATGGATATATTTGCAGCAGAAGTAAACACACATATGCAAATACCTTCTGTCCAACGCATATGTATTCCCACTCTTCCACACGTGTGCCGTCTGTGTAACTAACCAAGCATCTACTTGCAGAGACCCCCACTGTTGCAGGATTGAGCAACATGCTTGCCAATCTGATGGGGGTAGGGGGCTCCAGAAAGAGGTTAGCTCAGCCCTCATAGCACTTAGTATTTTTATTCTAACCTAAGAACTCTCTGACGCTAATGTTGTCTCGATTGGTTTATTTCATTAGTGGACTAACCCAGACTGCCTAATTATAATGATGTATAAAAAGGTCCAATGAGCAGTCGTATAAGAAAGTTTATAAAAGATGGCTAGTATTCAAGGGTCCCTAAGTCTTTCTGCTTTGACTCAGGAGGCCCCGGGGTACTGTTGACTTCTGGAATATTCATGCAGGAAGTAGGTTATATTGAGTTATGCTACAAGGTTGACATTTTCATTTTGAATATTTTCCCATAGGCTCACTGGCTCCTCTGGTTTGTGGTAAGTTGTTTTGTTTGTTTTTTTAAATATGTGAAGAAAAACTTTAATGAAGCTTTAATATATGTATGTGTGTGCACATGAATATCTCAGAGGTCCTAGATCCTACATATGCTTTAAATAGTTTTTCACTTTTATCATTCAAAACATTAAGTTTTGCTGATTCAGGTGTATTTTGGGGGCTGGGGGACATTCTAAAATTTTAAATGCCACTTATGGATAATGTTGGCTACCTGGCTTAAATAGTGAACTAGTCTCCATTTTTAAACAGAAAGCTGACATTTCAGTAAGTCTTGGTCTTCGGTTTCCTGGGTCCTAGCTGGCTGTTTCCAAGGGAGCAGAACACATGTAACAACTTGAAGTGAAGGGTACATTCTGTGGCATCAGGAGCATGGGCTACTGCTTCCTGTGCTCCAAAGGCCACCTTGGTAACAAAAAAATTGATAATAAAACTGAAAATAATAGAGAAGTTCGACAGAAACTTGAATGGATGCCTGTAGAGATATGCTTCATGCATTCGATGCAGACTGTGTAGACCAAATCAGAAAAGGCCACCATACTCAGGGAGTGCGCGTTCATGAGGGAGGAGCGCTAAGTGAAAGTAATAGTCACTCTGAGGGGCAGCCCCTTCAGCAATCAAGTTTCTCTGGCATTTGTTCTGTGCTGTTTTGTCTCCTAGCTATTTCTGCGAGTGCAATCATTGTTATCATCTTGGTGGTGGTCTTTTCATGCAAGATATTAAAGCACAAAGAACGGTAAGTTCAGCTGGATGCTTGATCAAAATGCCTTTTAAAAGCTGCCTTCTTGCCTAACACCAAACGCAGAACCATGAAGTGTGAGATGAATATTGCAATGGTGGTAACTGAGGGGAGATAAGCTGAGCTCTTCTGAGGGAAACCTTCCTGTAAGAATTTATAAATTTATGTTTTAAAATATAAATGAAATAATTATTATTTTATTTAATGTTTATTCAAATTATTTTATTTAATAATGCTTATAAATTGTACGTTCTAATCAACATAAGCAGAAAGAAAAATATTGTACAATTCCAATTTCATATATATTTCCTATGTTCTTTTTCCCCTTTATTTTTGGAACTGAAATTTTTGTCTCATAGTTTCCTGTTTTAAATTTTTTTCTCATGTAGCTGAATGCACATTTAACCTAAAGTACATATTTCTCATGATTTTGAATCATGTTTTTAGTTATTTAATATCAATTATATACATCTCTCTTTTTGGAAAATCTCGATGACTTCCATAATTATTATAAGGAATAATTACAGCACATTATAAGAAACATCTTTAAGTAAACTTTTTTTTTACATCTAATCATGGCTCCAACCTTGATTCCAACTCATAGCCATCTCGTAGGACAGAGCACCGCCCCACGGGGTTGCCAAGGCCGTAAGTCTTTACGCAAGTAGGTTGACACATCTTTTTTCCATGGAGTGGCTGGTGGGTTCTGACCATTGTCTTTTCAGTTAACATCTGAGTCCTTGCACCACAAGCATAAGATCACTAGGAAAAATGTATGGGTATTTGATAAGTAATGCCCAATGCTTTTGCAGAACATTATTTGAAATTGATCATGTCAAAAAATTAACATATCTGGATAGGTTGTGTTTCTGCATCCATTTTCTGTTTTACTGATCTGTTTGTTCTTCTATCACAAACCCCTCTGAATTTAATGGTAGATTTTTATAATATCACAATATCTGGTAGGGAAATAATTCCTTTACTGTATATATATTTTAGAATTTTCCTCTATTTTCTTTGGCTTGTTCTTACAAGTGATTTTAAAAATCACTTATCCTTTCTAATATCAAACTTACATTTAAAGCTGATTGATTTTTTGAAAAAGTTACATCTTTACTATAATGTCTTCCCATTCACAAATTTTATAGCCCTTTGCATTTGCCTAAGACTTAGACTCTAAGTGATCTTTTCCCTACTCCGGTGTTACCTTCGATATTAACCTGTATGTGGTTCTAAGTAACCATGTTGTCATGTTTTCTTTCTTTTTTAAAATTTTATTTATTTATTTGTTTTTAATCATTTTATTGGGGGCTCATACGACTCTAATCACAATCCATACTTACATCAGTTGTGTAAAGCACATTTGTACATTCATTGCCCTCACCGTTCTCAAAGTGCCATGCTTTCTTGTCCAGAAACTAGACATGACCCTGCATTTTAGTTTGGGTTTATCCCTAACATCTGAGTGCATCAGAGTTTGCTTTGTGATGCGGTGTATGACGCAACCTTACTGGCATTTCTTTCTGCAGAGCCAAGTGTTCCAATGTCTCTTTTGAGTGCTCTATCACCGCACCATTGGTTTGTTTCTTTGATCAGACAATGTTAACCTATTCCTCTATGAACTAGGGTTTACATCAGAGCTATCTGACACAGATGTGGAACATAGATTAAACTCTACGTATTTACCTGTCTGCATGAACACAATACGCTTTCTTAGTCATTGTAGCTTTCTAATAGGATCTCTGGTTGCAGTGTGGGCTAAGCCTGGACTGCCAACCCCAAGGTTGGCTTTCTACCCCTGCAGAGATGGACAGGCTCGGAAACCCACAGGGGGAGTCTGCTCTGTCCTACCAGGTCTCTATGGGTCAAAATCAACTTCATTGCAGTGCATTTAAGCTTTTTAATGGTGTTTCTGAGTGGTTCTGTTTTCTTCCTCTTTAAACTATTTAAAAATTTTCTTCTATTCATTTTTGCAGGTAGACTATAGAATATTTACTCCCTATATCTTAAAAAAAAAGAAGTTAAGAATTTGATTGGAAGTACCATAAGCTCTTTGGGAAGAACTAATCTCCGTTAATGGCAAAGTCAACAGTTCAAAACCACCAGCCACTCCGAAGGAGAAAGATGAGGCTTTCTACTCCTGTAAAGAGTTATAGTCTTGGAAACCCACAGGGCTAATTCTACCCTGTCCCATAGGATTGTTATGAGTCAGAATCAACTCAGTAACACTGAGTTTTTTTAGCTTAACCTCTTCAAAATATTTCCTTCCAGAATCATGGATGACTGATTCTGGTATTGTTTTATATCTGCCATTCAACTTTAACAATTCACTTTATGTAGGCCAGGAACCCTGGTGGCACAGTGGTAAAAAGTGCTTGTCTGTTAACCTCAAGGTCAATGGTTCAGGCCCACCAGTTACTCTTCAGGAGAAAGATATAGCAATCTACTTCTATAGAGATTTGCAGTCTTCAAAACCTGATGGGACAGTTTTACTATGCCCTATAGGCCACTATGAGTCGGAATTGATTTGATGGCAGTAAGTTTGGTTTATAGTTTCATGTAGGCCATGTCAATCTCGACATATCTTGTTCTTGCAGCTCTTGTACATCATCATTTGTTCTGCTGCTGTCTACTGTATGCCTTATCATTAATTCTGAGTTAAATCTGGGAAAGCTTATCTTTACGCAATTATTAATTCAAATAGTTTTTCAGGGAGTTACCTAGTCTTCTATGTAGAAACTGTATTTTACATAAATTATTATTGTATTATGGCCTTTCCATGGGTTATTCATTTCCACTTATTTAGTTTCCCCCTCCTGTTATGACCTTGACCAGAAGTTTATTGGAATTCTTCAAAAACAATAAGTGATGTTGGCCTTATTTTTCAATGTAACAACATTAAGATGACATGTGTATCATTGCTAAAAACGATGCTGAATGTTTTTGGTGTTTTTCTTTTGTTTTTATGTCACAGGGAGATGTATATTTCTACTCTTGGTCACATATATTGTTTTTATTTCCCTTTTAAAATTACCACCCACCTTTATGTTTCTTTCCCTTTGAACCACTCTTTCATAACTCTATACATCAATCTTCAGTGATGGGTCTTTGTTTTTATTCAATACAAAAGCAGACATGCTTATAACAAATCAAATAGTTTATACAGAAAGTGGGTCGCCTCCTCCTGTGGATACTCAAAGCCCAGTGAGTTGTTAACAACTTGTTATGGACACTTGCCTACATCTCTCTGTTTACCATATATGTATGTGAATTTTCTCATTCAGTCAGTGGATGTTAGAAAATAGAAGTGAAAATGAAAGGAGGTAATGACCAAGTTCATTCACTGTTCCCTTACACAATAATTTAGCACCACGCTAGGCTAGAGTTACAGAGCTGAGTAGGACATGGGTTCTGTTATCAAGGTCTTTACAGTCTATTGTTGTTAGCTGCCATCCTGCTGGTCCAAAGCTACAGTGACCCTGTGCCAGTGCTTCTCAACTTCCTAATGACACAACCCTTTAATACAGTGTCTATGAAACCCAGGGCAGATAAATCTATAGACACCACAACTGGGTTAATAGGTTTAAAGGGACATGGCGGAGGAGGTGGGCAGGAAGTGGAGAGCTAGCAACAGTGCGCTCAAGGAAGAAGGAATGTCCTGAAATTGATAATGGTGATGTTTGCAACGAGTCTTAGGAGTGTGCCTGAATGATGGAGATGTATGATATGGGAATTGCATGTCTGTGAGACTACTAAAAATATATTAACTCATTTAAAACACAAAATAAAGACCAGGGGCAGGATTGGCATCTCAAGCCAAGCAGCAGTGGTGTTGATGAAGAGGCTGGAAGGTAGAAGAGCTATCTTTGATGTGAAGAAGATAAGATTTTCCAGACTGAGTGACTTGCTGGATATGGAGAGAAGGAGTCAAATAGATTGGTGTGGAGGTGACAGGGTGGGCCCAATGGACCACTGAAAGAGGAGAGGAGCATTTCACTGGGGAAGGTATTAAGAGTTCATTTCTGACCTATCATCCTGAGGCATCAGTACTATAAGACTTAGAGGAGGGCTCTGGACTCAAAGTAGGTAACAATTAAGTCATAATTGAACCCAGGAGACCCCACGGCATCAGGCTGTAAGGTGCACACAGGTCTCAAAGGTGTTTAAAAGGCAGCAGGGGAAACAGAGGCAGCTGAACAGTAGGAGAGAGCTGTTGCCAACGTTCAAGGGAGGAAAGGACCCTAAAAAAAGATGTCATGTTCATGGCTTTCCTCACAGGAAATTAGAGGATAATTTTAACCAAGAGTAATTAGAAATTCAAATAAATAGAAAATGTGGTCTCTATTTCTTTCCTTCAAGCTACTACGTTTGCTATCAGAGCATTGCATGAATGGGAAAATTCACAAACTTTGGGAATGCTGGCAAGCTCAAATAATTTGTAATGTCTTGTTATGATTATTAACTGTATTAACATGATCCTGCCACACTTCATTTGAGTGCCTCGATTGATAGGAAACACGCACAGATGTTCAGGTGTGCTTCAGAGGAAGCTACTCTCGGGATTCGATGTGATTGCTGTTGCTGCAGGCACTCTAACAAGACAAAGACAAGGGTTTTACTGAGAGCACCCGTCTGCAGCATCCATGGTCAGACACACTGAAACACATTTTGTCTGGAATAAATGTGTGCATGCACGAACTAGAAGCCTAGTACGGAGCCTCTTGGCCTGACCCTCCCATCTTCGCACAATTTAATCTGTTGATAGTAAATCACATGTCCTAAGTGTCTTTAGCGACTACATTTCTTCCCCAGCCAGCGCTTTTGTAGTATTTTATCTTGGGATTTGGCAAGATAATTGTGTTTCATTAACTTTCACTAATTATAGCAAAAATGATTTTAGACTTGCAATAAAGGTATGCCTTTACAGTAGTCACAACGGCTTTAAAGTAATCCTGGTCGATGAGTAAACATCGTGCCTTTTTCTCTCTTCTTTCATTTAGCAGTTATTATACAAATACCATGCCTAAAGATGGGGCCCTTCACTTAGAGACACGGAACGTGCACTCTGTGGATCCATATAACCCCGCCAGCTAATCAGAAGACAACCTGGTATCTAATGCAATGGAAATATTATTATTCAGGCATATGTCAATGTCTTTGTTTCTACTTATCAGTAAGCAAAGTTCTAAATCTCTGTGGCTCTGACTACGGCCCCAGTCTCTGTAATCATGCACAGGAAGTATGGCGTGGTCTACCCTCATACTGCCAACTGACCTTCTAGTTTTTGCATCCAGTCATCCATTCAACAAATATCTAAATAAATAGGAATGCTGATAAGAATAAAATTAGCATGAGATATAGATGATAGGAAACGGTAGTTGCAGTGAAGAGAAGTAAAAGCAGACAGGGGGTCTGGAGAGATGAGGGTGGCGGCGAGCAAAACCCTCGCTCAGTGAATGGTATTTAAGCAAGGTTGGAGGGAAGTAAGGAAGTTGGTGTGTGGGCATATGGGGGAAGAGCATTCCTGGCAAGAGAGAATAGGAAATTAAAGACCCTAAGGTTATGTGATTTATGGGTTAGAAGCACAGGACAGAGGCCAGTCTTGTCTAGAGGACACTGACCAAGAAGAAAAGTAGTAGAGATGAGATCAGAAAAGAGGGGGAGGAAGGAGAATCATATGGTTGGCCATTGCTACGAGCTTGGTTCATAGCACAATTAACTGCTGTGTTGAGAACAGACTGTCAGAGGTCAAGGGTGGGAGAGGAGGAATTGGTAAGGAGGCCCCTGCAGTTACGCAGGCAAGAAACTGAGAGTGGCTATAATTGGTCTAGTAGAAGTGGAGATTGGAACAGAACCAGTTCTTCATACTTTTTAAAATTGGAAGATAAGAAGCACTGACAGTTTCTATTGGGATATAAGAAAATGAGAGGCAATGTTGACTTCAAGGTTTTTTGTTTACCCCCCTCAGCAATTAGAAGTACGGAGTTTTCACTTATTATGATTACTGAAAACTGAAGCTCACGGCTAGGGAGAACAATGAGGAACTCCACTTTGCAGCAGCTTACAGTCATCCTTGAGATGGACATATATGCCAAGCAGGCCACTGGCTACACAAGTCTATATTTCAGGACAGTGGTCCATGCTGCTGTCAGAATAGATGACAGTGAATAAGATCACCCAGGCGGGGAATGTAAGCAGGTAAGGATGAAAGGTTCAAGTCCTGTGCCTTGGACCTTCCAATCCTAAGAATCAAAGAGTGAGAAGTAACTAGCAAAGGAACCCAAGAGCAGCCTCTGGAAGACAAGCCCCAAAATGAGGTGTCCTAGAGATCAGTTGAAGAGCTTTAAGGAGGAGGACATGAGAAAGCAAACACCAGTGGTAAGTTAAGAAAGATGAGTACTAAGAACCATTGAGTTTAGGGGCATAAAGTTCATTGGTGAACTCACAAGAGCACTTTTGGTGCAGGGGAAGGAGGCAAAGTCCTGATGGGAGTGGGCTTAAGAGAAAAATGAAGGAAGGAAATTGAAAACCTTAAATGTAGATAATTTCTTTCAAAGAGTTGTTCTATAAAGAGGAGCAGATAAGTAGAGTAATAGCAAGATAAAGACGTAAAGTCAGGAGGGGAGGAGAGTAAAGTCAAGGTTAGCAACATAATAGTTATGCTGCTAAACCTTTAGGTTGAAGGGGATGCTCTAGTCGGCGGCAGGAAAATGATGGAGGAAAGAGAACGATGACTGGGTTCTTCCAAAGGAATGCGATCCAGGGCTCCAAGCAGCTGGCCTTGGGAAAACACATCAGAGGATAAGTAGAGTAGAGGGCAGAAAGCTGAGTTACTGACGATGAGCCATAGGTAGAAGGAAGATGAGGGGCAGGGAAGCCATGCCAGGGAGATCTTTACATTCAACCAAGTGGGGGGGGGGGGAGTGTCCAAAGTAAAGAAGTTATGACATAAATATTTGTTGAATGAATAAATGAATAAGCAAGAATGAACTACTTGATCCTTTTTCTCCCTCGTGTATTTGAATTCCTTTATATCAGGCTAAAAAGTGTTATTATTTGCTCAATATCATGTTATCAGAACAAAGATATCTCAATGGTATGGCACCTTCCAATGGGCTTTAGATGGTTTGTTGGTCATAGTAGTTATTTACCTACAGAGAGAATGATACCACTTTGGTTATTTAAAGGGTTGTTTTGGTTTGTTTGCTATTCATGCTGCCTCCTAAAGAGAAATTTTTATTTCAGGAGGCCTTGCTGCTTGGAATCCAAGTGAACGCTGTTTGGAAAGAAACCACTAATGTCAGCAAGTCTACTTGCCTGGCTTCAACAGCAACGAAAGGGTTTTATAAGCTAGGGTTTCTTATCTGCACTTACTCTCAATCCGAAAAAAGAATGTTTGCTGGTGAAAAAGATGAGGCCCACTTTCATTACCATTTAATCATCATCAAGGGCTTTCGGCAGCAGCATCTGTGCTGCCCCGGCGCCGACTGCACAGCTCAGACAGAGACGCCATCTCCTGAGGGACCGGAAGCAGAACTTCCCCAATCATCTCTTTGTAGCAGCACACCGCTACCGTCGACGTCAGGATAGAATATGGCTTTAATTATTTAAACAAAACACGAAGCATTTTCTGTGACTATAATGGGCATATCCATGGTGGGAAGTCTGCTTTCGTTTTAACTATGTCTTCTCTGATATGCCTAAGCTTTCCACTTTTATGCCCACTCAGTGGGAGATTTTCTCACAATATGTACTTAGCCTATCCATAAGCACTCAATATTTGCACACATTTTTGGGGGGGAAATTATGGGGTGCAACTTATTATTCAACAGTTTAGGGGAATATAATTCAAGCTTTAAATGTTTGGGGGAATTTTGTCATAAGTTCTACTTGCTTGTAAAATATCATTTAAATATATATCGATATACCACTCAAATAAATTTTAGCCTTCATAAAAACACTTGCCTTGCAGTGTTGTTGTTTTTTAATCCATGAGCCCTCAAATAACATACACAATATGAGGGCTTTTACGGATTATGAGTTAGCATAGAGTTTACAATCAGAGGCTCTGTCAGCTCAGCCGAATTCTCAGCCCCACAGCTTCAACTCTCTCATTCTCAAAATTTCTCTTTTACCAGAAGAAGTAAAAAAAAAAAAGTATATTGGTACTATATTTGTGTCCAGGTTTATTCCAAATGAAGTCTTTTCAAGCATGTCTGCCACGTCAGGGGGTGGCTGCAGACAAGCTCTCTCAGTCGTGTGCTTGTCTCAGTCTCCTTAGGTACCTTCTGAAACCCACAAGACCCCGTCAACACGGTGACTTCTGAGGGATCTGCTGCCGCAGTTAAACTCAAGGCAAGGAGGTCAGCTCAGAAGGTCATGATGATTTTTTCACATTATTATTCCAGAGAGGTGATCTTGATAGATTTTCTCAAAATACACAGGATAATGGGGAAGAAGGAACCCTAATTAGGAGGAAGTCTTTTTCCACAAAGTTGAAAATTGTATTGGTGAGGAAAAAGGCCCGGAAGTAGAGGATTTTTTTTTCCTTCATCCCAACAATGCACAGGTTAGGGTAGCCCCTATGGTAGCAAGATCTGGCCTAGAGAATTGCATTGGGAAGTCTCACGCCACCCACCCTACTCCTTGATCCTCCCCCTTCCGACTCCTCTTTGTCGCCCAGACACAAAGAACAGTGAAAAGGAATTATGATTTGGTCCATTGAAGATGCCCACACTGCTGTTTCCGCAGTGCTAATTGAAGAGTCCAGAATCCTTCAGGGGAAGAATTTTCCCTATTCAAGTATTTTACCTATTGAGAAAATAAAATCTGATTGACAGGCTACTCTGTACCTTCTAGAATATTTATGCTGATTCCCTGTCTTCCTCATTCATTTCACATGAGAACAACATAAACACCGCATCGCCCTCATGTCCGTTCTGACTCGTTGCATAGCAGAACTGTCCCACAGGTTTTCCAAGGTTGAGTCCTGCTGGTGTCCTAAGTCCACGATGGGCTGCCCTCCATAAGGCCAACAGTGTGAAGCCTCCAGCGGTGCCCCCGGAGAAAGAGGAGGCTTTCTACTCCCATAAAGAATTACAGTCTCAGAAAGCAAGAGGGCCAGTTAGTCCTACCTTCTGCTATAAGGTCACTTTGAGTCAGAATTGACTTCATGGCAGTGAGTGTGTTTCCTGTTCAAGCACATGTTTGCAAGGCTTCATCTTACATACTCTGGACATGTTGTCAGGAGAGACCAGTCCCTGGAGAAGGCCGTGATGCTTGGCGAAGTGGAGGGGCAGCGCAAACGAAGGCCCTCAAGGAAAGGATTGATAGAGCGGGCCGCAACAGTGGGCTCAGGGACACTGTGACGGTGCAGGACCACATTGTGTTTCGTTCCGTTGTGCATAGGGTTGCTGTCGGTTGGAACCGACTTGATGGCACCTAGCAACAGCAACATCATTGCAGAAACAAGTCAACAAATCTTTTGCCTGGTAGGTTAAACCACTGACCTTTGCTGCTTAAACCCCCTGTTTCCCAGGACTCCTTTTCAATGAGGAAATCAGAGATATGTTGAGATTTCCTCACCCTCCCTTACCCCTCCACTTTTATGTATACTCACTCTCATCATCATTTCGACCTGCCATTCTACGCGGACCATAAAGCTCTCTTCTCATCACCTCTGCATCCTCAAGGATGCATCAGTGTACCCTCTTCCCATCACCAGCTCCTTCCTACAAATGTGCTCAAGGCCAAGATCCATTCAGCTTCAAGTGCTAGAAAAACCATCACATGCTGATTGAGGCCTTCAAGGGATTTTACTGTATCCTGTGACACTAACATCAAAGAGTGCTGCTGGTTGGCCTTTAAGCCAACCTGGACTGAAATGTTCAAATCACGTACCCAGGAATTTTGGTGTTGGTTTGTTTTTCCTATCTCCCAATTTGGCCTGCCCTTGCTGACGTCACTCTCTGGCAGGCATGCTCTGAACAGTGGGAAAATCTTTACTGACGATGCCAAAGGTACATCCCCTCAGCTTAGCACCCTAGCGCACAGACCCTAATAACTCCTTCCAGAGTCCTTCCGCTAGCTCTCCTTGATGCAACAGGGTCTCAGGGCCCTGACTGAAACCATGACTAGACCCCGAGGAGCAGACGGTGATGACCGAGTGACCTGTCCAGCCTTGGAAGGAGTGGTTAGATTCATCTTCCTCACTTGTTCTCCCGTGGGGAAGTGTTGCCTTCAAAGGAGCATGGGAGAGCCCTGGTGATGCAGTGGTTAAAGTATTCAGATGCAAATCAAAAGGTCTGTGGTTCAAACCTATCGGCTTATCTGGAGGCAGAGGACATGGCAGTGTGCTTCCATAAAGTTACCGAACCTTGGAAACCCTCTTGGGCAGTTCTACTCAGTCCTAATGCATTGCCATGAGTCAGAATCAACTCTAGGGCTGGGGTGTTTGAGAGAGCGTTTGGCAGTGTCTGCAGACATTTTGGGTTGGGAGGGAGTGTTATGGGCTTCTAGTGCTTAGAGGCCAAGAATGCAGATAAATATTTGACAGTGCACAGGATAGCTACTCACATCAAAGAATCATGTGCCCCCAAATGTCCATAGTGCCAGAGTCTACCTGAAGCACGTGGAACCTTGAAAAGGGGGATTGCACACAGGTCTGGCCATCTGCAGGTCACTGGTTGTGAATGAGTCTTCCTCCAATCTTGACACTGGTTTGGTTTACACTATTGTCTAAGACATTTTCATTTTTTTCTGCTCTAAGGGTTTCTTTTTTTAGTAACTAAATCATTTTACTGGGGGCTTGTACAGTTCTTATCACAATCCACACATACATCCGTTGTGTCAAGCACTTTTGTACATTTGTTTCCCTCATCATTCTCAAAACATTTGCTTTCTACTTGAGCCCTTGGTATCAGCTCCTCATTT
>NW_022111324.1:53209228-53221216 GCF_000313985.2 Echinops telfairi
GGATCAACCATCAATGTCCATGGAAGCAGCAGCCGAGAAATCTAAAAGTGTATCACACAGGGAGAATATGCTTCCAAAGATCCCTTTAAAGATTTGAAAAGCAAAGGTGTCACATCGAGGTCTAACGTGTACCTGATCCGAGCCATTTTTTAAATTGCCTCATAGACATATGGAAACTGGGTAATGAAAGAGAGAAGAACATTGAATACCATTGGCTAGCAGAACAATTTAAAAATCAGTCTTAACAAAATGGATGCATAAGCAAATGTGGTGAAGAAAGCTGATGGTGCTCGGCTATCAAAAGATATAGTAGTTGGGGTCTTAAAGGCTTGAAGATAAACAAGCAGCCATCTAGCTCAGAAGCAACAAAGCCTGCATGGAAGAAGCATACCAGCCTGTGTGATCATGAGGTGTCGATGGGATCAGTTATCAGGCATCAAAGACCCAGATCAAAAAATCATATCGATGTGAATGAGGGAGAGGGTGGAGTGGAGACCCAGCTGTAGACAATGGGACAACCCTTAGAAAAGGGTCACAAGGAAAAGACAAGTCAATCAGGGTGAAGTATAGCACCAACAAAACACGCAACTTTCTGCTAGTTCTTTAATGCTTCCTCCCCCCTCTATTATGACCCCAATTCTACCTTACAAATCTGGCTAGACCAGAGCATGTACACAGGTACAGATAAGAGCTGGCAACACAGGGAATCCAGGATAGATAAACCCCTCAGGACCAATGAGAGTTGTGATACCAGGAGGGTAGGGGGAAGGTGGGGGGAGGAAGGGGGAACTGATCACCATGATCGACATATAACCTTTTCCCAGGTGGACAAACAATAGAAAAGTGGGTGGAAGGAGACAGCGTTTGGTGTAAGACATGAAAAAAATAAGAATTTTTAACTTTTCAAGGGTTCATGAGGGAGGGAGGGGAAATGAGTTGATACCAAGGGCTCAAGGAGAGAGAAAATGTTTTGAAAACGATGAGGGCAACATATGTACAAATGTGCTTGACACAATGGATGGATGTATGGATTATGATAAGAGCTGTAATAGCCCCCAATAAAATGATTTATTAAAAAAATCAGTCTTAAAAAGGAAACAGAAGGACAGCCTGAAGGCTCCTTAGAAGCACAGATGGCGAGACTTTGTCTTGCCTACTTTGGACATGTCTCTGGTGGTAAAGTAGAGGCTGAGCGCCTATGAGGAAAGCCCTCCCTGAGACGGAGGGACACAGTAGCTGCGATAATGCGCTCAGTATGCCAAGGGGCATGAAGATGGCGCAGGATCAAGGCGAGGCTTTGTTCGGGCATACACGGGCCACCTAGATTTGCAATCTGAGTCAGCTGTAACTGGGAACAACAGGGAATGAAAATCACATGTTGGAAGCTCTCGCTCTCGCTCTCGCTCTTTTGTTTTATTTTGAGGAGCTAGGGGGGGGACACCCTTTTACTTAAAGGGATGGAAGAGGGAGGTCCCATGGGGTAATCAGGAATGGTACCCAGACACAGGAGCAGGGGGATGAGGGCCTCACACAGCGTGCATACCCAGCATGGTCATGGTGTGGGCAGCCCTAAGGCCCTCACCAAGGGGTGGCCCACCCAAGGAGGTTTGGTGCACACCGACTGCTATCCTGGTGGCTCTGGCCATGGGCGGGGCACCCTGGGGTCTCACCTGACCCCTGAGTCTCTATCTGAAATGATGGGAGGATGACCAGGACTGTGAAGGCCACCAGGAGGGTGGTGACCCCGGGATACCTCCAAGGAAAGGGAGCTGGGCTGACACTCTGGCAGGCCTCCTGGTGGACAAGGCAGCCCAGGCAGTGCTGACCAGTGGCAGCATGCCTGCACCTTTGGTCAGGGGGGTCACAGCACCACCTTAAAGGGCTGTGGTCATTCCAAGTCACAGTGAACCACCCACAGAAGTGTGTGCTAATTCACACCTGTAGACCCACCACCAGACTGAGGGACAGTCAGTCCCCAACCAAGAGGCCAGGACAGTGTGAGGAGCCGAGGTGGCAGCGGAGAGCAGAAAGGTAGACACGGGTAGGGCGCCTCCTTGTTCGCCCGCCCAGGCTGTCCAAGACGGGAAGCCATCCACAGGAGCTCCTTAATTCCTGGCGCTGCCAACCTGCTTGACAGCTGGTCCTGCTGGCTGCGCACAGAGCTCGCGCCTCCCGCTGAGGCGCCTGCGGACAGCTAGCCGGCTGAGAAGGTCAAGGAACTCCAGGCTATTCTCCGTGATCTGCACGATGAGGCTGTCCACCTGCTCCTGCGGCGTGGTCAGCGTGGTGACCGAGCTCATGGGGCCCCTCCATCATCGATGTGTGCGCAACCAGGTCCTGAACTTGCTGCTCAAACTTGGCCATCACCGCAGAAACCTTCGGCAGGTCCATGGCGCTCAGCGTCTTGACCGGGGCCTTGGTGACCTGGGCCATATTCTTAGTCCCCTC
This sequence comes from Echinops telfairi, assembly GCF_000313985.2. NCBI lineage: Eukaryota > Metazoa > Chordata > Mammalia > Afrosoricida > Tenrecidae > Echinops > Echinops telfairi. The sequence continues at coordinate 53,211,677 of NW_022111324.1, forward strand.
CTTCATGATCATGGCTGTCTGGACCTTGGAAGCAGGCAGGTCACCCCTCGTTCTTCTCGCGGAAGGCGGTCTCAGCGTACACGCATGCACACTCCGCAGTTTTCGCCTGCAGGCCTCCTTCACCTTGGCCTGCTCCGCTTTGGACTCTTCCTCCGCCTTCTTGGCCAGTTTCTCCAGCTGCTTTGCTGTGAACTTCAGCGGGAACAGGTCCATGGCCAGTGCTGGGCGGCGGCGCCCCTCTAACGAGAGCAGGTTCCACAGGGATCGAGGAGGCGGTGGTCTCTCCTACACTGGAAGCTCTTAATAGAGGAAAGGGCCAGCCAGTAGCGTAGGGGGATGGTTAATAGCTTCCCAGTCTTGCGTCCACGAACAGTCACTTCAAACGTGATGTTTGTGTGACCCTACATGTCTATCTCAGCCCCAGGATCAGCTGAAACTCCTGCTTTTAGGCTCATGGTCCCAGTTTGATCCTATTCATGGTTCCTACGTGGAATTGGTTCTAAAATACTTTACACCCTGCCTCAGTTCTGCTAAGTAATTTTTTTTACTCTTTAATGTATGGGTTTTTATTTATTTTTAAATCATTTTCTTGGGGGCTCTTGCAGCTCTTATAACATTTCATGCATCAATTGTCTCAAGCATGTTTTGTACATATGTTGCCATCATCATTTCCAAAACATTTTCTTTCTACTTGAGCCTTTGGTATAAGCTCCTCTTTTTACCCATCTCTCCCCCACTCTCCCACCCTCGTGAATCCTTGGTCAATAATTTATTATTATTATTATTATTATTATTATTCCTATCTACGCTGTCCATTGTCTAAGAAATTCTCAATTTCAAACATTTCACAGTGTCACCAGGGGGCGCTGTTCCCAGCCCACCCCTACAAAGGAGGGCTCTTGCCTTCTACTGACCCAGAAGGCCAGGAGAGGCAGATTTCCACAGGAGCAGAGCCAGAATAGAGATGAGGAGGGCCTACACAATGCTTACACACCCCCACCACCATCTCCCCAAAGCTAGAGGAGTGCAGGGTTCAAAGTAAGAACAACAGTAAAACAATAGCTCATCTCAATCTGACGTAAAGAAACTCATTCTTCCTATAGCCTGTACACCTTGCCTGCAAACTGCTTCCCCACGAACAATAGGCATTTCATGGGTTGACCTTCCCACTCGGATTCTTGAAAGGGAAATGTTATGCTGGGTGTGTAGAAGTGTCGCCATACAATCCGCCCCTTTGTCTCTACGCACAGAAGACACCAAGGAGCCAAAGCATAGCCAGATTTTGCCCCTGTGTGGGTCCCCACCAGTGTCGGTGGAATACCCTGTAAGCCATGCGCCCAAACTACTCTGTAATGTCTTAGTGAAAACACTAACCTGACTCTTTTCTAGAACTCAAAATCAAAATTTTTATTGATGTAATTTTCCCCTTTCAAAATGGCAAGGTGCGCAATGCACCCACGGGTAGGAGGACAGGCTAGGTTTTTTTATGAGGAAGCCCAGCACACGTTACAAAAGGTTATTAGTTCAACTCCATGCCTAAACATAAGCTCACCGGGTGCCTTGTGAGGCTGTTATATTTTGAGAGTTGTTTGATAAAGCATCTCGTCAGGGGCTAATTTTCGGATGCAATTTCAGGCTGTTTCCTTATCCCAACATCTCCCTCTCTACCTTAGTTGCAGATAGACAAAGGACCATTGGTGGGAACGCCCAGGGAGGGAGACCTGGGGAAACCGGAGTTTGTGTTTGCCTCTCTGAGGCACACAGTTGTTTGCGGACCAGACTTTAAGTACGAACAGTTCTGTCTCCTGTACCCCTGCTCACCAAGGTGCCACTGGGGCTAGCTGTACATTCCTCACTGTCATCCCAGATTAGAGATCACACCTTCACCTTTTCTGTTGTGTCAGCAGTGAAATTTTTGACCAAAAGGATGAAAATCAGAGTTTGCGATTTAGGCGGAAGTCATCCAATTCATACATGCCTCGGTGTCCCTGAAGTTCACTACTCCGCCAAACCAAAACCAAGCTCACTGCCATTGAGTAGGTCTCCCCACTCACCCCATAGCCAGAAGGATAGAACTGCCCCTGTGGGTTCCAGAGACGGGAACTCTTTACAAGAACAGACCCTCATCTTCCCCCCTCGGAGCTGCTGATCATATTGAACTGTGACCTTGAGGTTAGCAGCCCAAGGAGTAACCACTACAGGACCACAGCTCTTCACGGCATAACCAAGCAAACAAACAAACAAACAAACTCCCTGCCATCGAGTGCATGCTGACTCACAGTGACCCTTCCAGACAGGGTAGAACTGCCCCGTGAATGTGTCACTCTTCAAGGGAGTAGAAAGCGCTGTCTTTCATCCTGCGGTGCAGCTGGTGGCTTAGAACTGCTGACCTTGAGGTTAACAGCCCAATGTCTAACCCCTACTCCACCACCTACTCCCCAGGAGTGAACAGTTTCTTCCTTTTGCAACCCATCCCAGATTCTGCTCCGAGGCAGGCCTGGCATCTCCCAGCCCCACAGCATCCTCCTACAGAATAAAAGCCTCTTTTTCAATTTACAGTCCCCCAGGGCTGGAGTCAGAGGGTCAACCGAAGCTGACTTATTAGTGTGTGCCAGTAAGTCAGCCCCTTCCTAACTTGCTTATTGGGTCGCCTGCCTCTGGTCCCTAAGGTGGTTTGGGGGAGCGGGATTCAGGAGAAACAAGGGAACGCAAGGGTCAACAAGACCTCACCCATCAGCCCTTTAAGAGGAAACAGTGATGAAACGCATCCCCGGAACCCTGCTGTCCCCAGAGCCTGGCGATTGGTCTGTTCTCTCAGCTGCGCTTCCCTCTCCCTTCAGCCTTCTTGGGGTTCGCAGTCTGGCTTGTAGAGGCGCTAGGGGACGATGGCAGCCTGGTCTCCGAGAAGGAGGCTGCAGCGTCTCGGCGTGTGTCCTGGAGGGCTTCTCCCGGCGGTGCTGGCGCTGCTCGTGCTGCCCGCAGCCTGGGGTGAGCGGGGCGCGAGCGCGCATGCGGGTGCGGTGGCGCGGGTGCCCAGGTGTGCTTTGCAATCCGGCAGAAGGCAGGTCGGGCTGGGTAGGCATCGTCCCTTTTATGCCTTGGGATCAAGTCGCGTCTCCGTGTAGGGGAAGGTGAGTGCTGGGATTAGCGCCGACGCCGAATCAAGGCTGCGCCCCATTCTTCTGGGCACCCACAGTCTAAGGCAGCGGTTCTCCACCGTCCCCGTGCCGCGCCCCTTTCATACAGCTCCTCATGTGGTGGTGACCCCCCAACGAGAACATTATTTTCGTTGTTACTTCACCACTGTCTTTTTGCTACTGTCAGGAAGCGGGCGACCCCTGTGAAAGGGTCCTTCGACACACATCCCCCCAAGGGGTCGCGACCCACGGGTTGAGAACCGCTAGTCTAGCAGCCTGCAGCAGAGGGTGGCGCGAATTCCATTCGGAGTGAAGGGAGGTGGGTTTGGAAGGGCCAGGAACCCTGATTTTAATCCTGGGAAGTATACTGCGAGGGAAGACAGCTTTCTGAATCTGTTTCCGAGTCTCTAAAACCAGGGAGACTGGTAGCTGTACCTCACAGACTTACTTGGAAATGGTCTAAAACGTAACAAATGTCTTAACCAGGATTGTCATTTAACCGATTTCTAGTGTCCTAGTGGCACTGTGGGTTAAGCGTAGGGCTGCCAACTGTCAGCTCAGTGGCTCAAGCCCTCTGGCTGTGCAGAGGAAGGATGAGGCTGTCTGCGCCTTGTAGATTTCTTCCCTGTCCCTGTAGGGTCCCTGAGTCAGAAAGTGGGTTTTAAACCACTGCCTCTAGTCTTTTCTCACAGACATATTGGGGACAAGGAACCCCGCTATTTCCCAACTAACACTTCAGTCGTCAATATTTGATGATTGAGCTCCCTTCAAGACATTTATTTGCCAGGTACTTCGAGTCAGCGTCCCGGTGTGTCAGCATCGACCCCGTGGCAGTGAGGTTGTGTGGGGCTTGGTATAGTTAGAAAGTATTCAAACTTGGGGTGGAAGGGACTTTACACAAAGCACCAACTTCAGAGGTGTGTTCTGTACAAAAGGAAATACTATGGAAATTTTGAGACCGAATCTTCTCTTCCTTCCTCTTAACTAGAAAGGTCACTAGGTAAGCACCATCAAGCAGGACCCGTCTCTTTTCGGTTTTGTCCTCCCCGGAAGTCAATCAATTCATCCTAGTTGCAAAGACTCAAAAGTGTCCGTTAAAGCAACCGTCTTCATTCTTCTTGTCCAGTTGTTTCTTGACGCTTCAAGGTTCAGCCCTCTAGAGAGTTAGCATTTGCATTTGATGCTATCTTCTCTACTAAGATTCAAGGAGCTCTGGGGGCATCACTGGTTACAAATTGGGCTGCTAACCAATTAGGTCAGTTGTTCAAACCCACCACACAAAAAAAGAAGGCTTGCTGATGCTATAAAGATGTATAGCTTCAGAACCCCCCAGGGATAGTTCTGCCCTGCCCTACAGGATCACTGAGTTAGAATAGACTCAAAGGCAGTGGAGTGTGTGTGCTTCTACTAAGCTTGAACCCCAATGGCACAATGGGTTAGGGTTGGGTTGCTAAGCAAAGTAGGTAGTTAGAATCCCCCAGCTTCTCTGTGAAAGGAAGATGGAAGTTGTCTTTTGTAAAGATCGACAGCCTGGGAAACTCTGTAGACCAGATCTTCTCTGCCCTGTGGGTTTCTTATGAGACCAAACAGATTCAAGGGCAGTGGGCTTGCTTTGATTTTTGTTGTTGTTGTTGTTCTAAAGGCATAGGAGAGAGGAAAGCAATGTTTCCACAGTAGTTGTGTTCGTCTGGGTTGACTCCAGAAACACTCATATGTGTGTAAGAGAGAGCTTTATATCAAAGAGAAATTATATATTGAGGAAACATCCCAGCCCAGTCCAGATCAAGTCCGTAAGTCTGATATTAGCCAGAATGTCCGAAACTAGTCCATAAATTCCTCCTCTTCTGACTCATGTTGCCACTCGCAATGATGCCGAATGCAGGAAGATCACAGGCCAGTGGGTAAAAAGTCTTGTGGATCCAATGCTGGTGGAAGCATCTCAGCGCAGGCATAGGTCTCCATCTCTCTCAAGTGTGGCCCAGGTCTCAACCTCATGGCTCACGCAGGTCTCAACTTGGCTCCACATGGCTGGTCCACAGGAATACAAAGGCAGAGTGAGAGGGATTTCCCAGAATCCTCAGGATTGATCGTCTAGAATCCACCCCTACACTTATGTATCAAGTTGACATGAAATTATGCAATTACCACAGCTGTTATAATAGTGTTTGCTGTGTTACCAATAGACATTGAGTGGGTCACCTGTCAGGTGGAGAAATGTGATAAAACTTTAAATATTGTTTTCAGAAGAGAAGCCTGCCAAGTAAGGTAAGAAATCAGTGACAAGACTTAGAAAGATTATAGTTCCCCTTTTTACTGGAAACGTGTTAACACTTGGTCCATATTTATTAAGTCATGGTTTGTTAATAAGATTAATTGCAATATATTTACTGCAGTTATCACAATAACCTCTAAATGTGAACCAGCCTCAGTGATCTACAATGGACTTGTTACTGTAATTTAAATGAAGGAAATGAGTGTAGTATTTAGGGGGTTTGAAAGCTTACTAAACGTGGGAGAAAACTATGCTGCAAAGATGTGTGTATGCTGATGTAGGCTAGTGTGGCTTTAGAAGAGTCTTTAATTTGGAAAAGGCTCTCATTTTTCCAGTCCCAGGAAATGATTACGAGTTGGATTCTAACCACCAGGTCAGCAGTTTGAAATGCCCAGGGAGAAAGATGGGGCTTTTTGCTCCCATAAAGGTATACAGGCTCGGGAACACCCACAGGAGCAGTTCTGCTGTGTCGACAGGGTTGCTGTGAATCAGAATGGACTCGATGCTGTGAGCTGGTTTGTGCTTTTGTCCCTTAAGAGGGACACTAGGCACGCCGTGGTTAAGCACTTCACTCACAGGGAGCGGGTCGGTGGTTCCAGCCTACTGGCTGCTCCAGCAGAGAACGAAGTGACCCTCTGCTTCTGTACAAACATAAGCCTCGGAAATACTCGGGGCGGTTCTACTGTATTCCATAGGAGCCCAATGCGTCACAATTGACTCAGCAGCACAGGGTTGATTATTTGGGGGCCGGGGGTTGTGGTTTACTAGCTAGTTCAGTAGTTCAAATAACCACTTTGCATGAGAAAGTTGATGTTATCTCTCTATCCCAGTAAACCTTTACAGTCTCAGAAACCCTGTGGCAGGGCCCTAAGAGCTGATATTATTAACTCAATGGCAGTGGGCGTTGAATTTTAGCTGTCTGGCTTAGACCTGGCAAGTCACTAAACATCACCGTCATTTCCAGTTTACAAGTGCAAGATGAAGGTAATTGGCATCTTGCGGTCTGAGTGGGTGATTGTGAAAGTGTCTGTGACAGGGTTTTGCATGTAACACTGTTTTGCAACTTGAAAACCCCCTAGCCGATCTAAGGAAGTCCAAGGGCAGAACCTAAAGGCTGCCAAAAGACCAAATCCATGACCCTCGCGGCCATTTCAACTCATAGTGACCCTTCAGGACAGACTGGAATTATCCCAGAGCATGTCTGAGGCAGTAATCTTTATAGGAGCAGATGCATCACTAACCTGGAAGGTAGCAGCCTGAGTGCTTAAACCATGGCGATACCAGGGTTCTTTCCTAAAGGCTATCCAACCCAACTACCCTCAAGTCAATTCTGTAATTCATAGCAACCCTACACGGGCTTTCCAAGGCTGCACATTTCTGCAGGAGCTGATAGCCCCAGCTTTCTCCTGTGGAACAGCTGGCGGAGTTGAACCTTGAGATTAGCAGTACAGCGTGTCCTCTACAGCTCCCAAAGCTCCTTCTGAAAGACCACCAAGCAAGATAAACAAACTCACTGCCACAGAGGCAGTACCGCTTCATAGCCACCCTATAGGACAGGGTGGAACTCCCTCTGTGAGTTTCTGAGACTGTTACTCTTTACATTTCTCCTGTGGAGCAGCTGATGGTTTTTAACTGCTGACCTTATGGTTAGGAGCCCAGAATAACCACTACACCACCAGGGCTCCTTCTGAGAGGCTACAGAATCACTGAAGAGAGAAATATCTCAACTTAAAGGCTAAAGAGACGGGTTGCCCCAGAAAGACTTAACATGGAGACCCAGCTGAATGAACTGAGTTCTGCCTCAAAGTTGCCTGCACCCTTGGACTGAGAACTGGGGTACTTAGATGGGAGAGGAAGCAGAGAGTGGCCGACCCAGGACTGTGGAAGGGGCAGTTACTGGATCTTGGGGGGAACCACGGGTTTGGTGGGTGTCCATTGGAAAGTGACTCGGAATCACCATATATATATATAGTACCTTGATACCCCCCTTACAGTGATATGACAGGTTTTGATCTACTGGGTAGGGCTTTGTACTTGGAAGAATTAATTCAGGAAGGTGCCCCCCTACCCACCCCCCCACCCCCACACACACACCAATCCCCATGCTTAAAGTAAACAGTACAATCGAATGGAAGACCAAACTGTCGGGTAGCAACTTCTGGGGTGCAGTTCAAGGTGGAAAAGTATTCTCATAGACTCCTCCTACCGGCAATGTCCAGAGGGCTGTGTCATTGGGGAAACGGAAGCTGGTGTCAGTGCAATGGCCTTATATCCCAGGGGGATGATTGACAATGTTGTACTTTTTTGCTTTTATGGGTGTTTGGTTTCCTGCCTTTAGCTTGTTTTTGTGTGTGTGGATTTTTTTTCCTGTTTGTTGGTTGGTTGATTGGTTGCTGGTATTGATATAGTTCATCTTATGGGGTTGTGATTTTGTCATATTACAGCCACCAAAGTAAACCTGAGTCATGCATATCCCGTGAATATGAAGATGGATTCTGGGCACCTACTTAATTCTAGTCCCAATACAAGGACAGTTAGTTCTGAAAACATAGCCTTGCTCAGTGCTGACCTTCATGAAAGGGTCACTGAAGCTAAGGGTGCAACAACAAAGTGTGCTGAAGAAAGCAGATGTGGCCCAGCTATCAATCAGAGTAGTGTCTGGGGACTTAAAGGCTTGTATTCAAACAAGCAGCCATCTAATCAAGGAGTCAACCAGGTCCACCTGGAAGAAGCACACCAGCTTGTATGATCCAACATTGACATAACAACATTCAAATACGACTAAGGGAAAAGTATCAGAGTTAAAAAGTTATGAACACTTAAATGGTAGACGGCTGTGGAGGACAGTGGGAGCCCCAAACGCATCTGCAGAGTAACGAGCTAGATTAAGCCAATGGCAGACCTCACGAGCCACAGCTAAGGGTCTCGAACAGCCTTACTATCACACAGAGATTATTGTGATCTTGATTAAGCTGGATCGAACTCGATACTGGGTCAGCTGACCTCCCTACTGCCCCAACCTGAATTTGTTCTTGGTGCAAGTATTTCTTATGTGTTCCACAACAAAAATTTCTTCCCTGAATTTTTAAATATTGAGGGTAGCCTTTTCTTTTTTACTCATTGTTTGTATTTTTATCTTTATATTATTATTATTATTATTTTATCCTTACTATTTTATTTGATTTTCATTGTTTCTGTGGCGTTTCCCAGTTTGTGAAGCACAGAAGGAGTGGGTGCACAGAGATAATAACTGGTGCAAGGGTTTATAGTGGAGGTAGGGGTGGGCTGTGGGCGATAGGGAGGGTTAGGGGGTTTGGGGAGTAAACAATAAAGGCAGGAGTGGGGAGGAAACACTAGAATTGATTGTGATTACACAACTCATTTTAAAGGTGTTTTAACCACGTAGGAGGAAAATGTTCTAAAATTGATTGTGGTGATAATTGTACAATTCTTCTTGATATGCTTGAACAATTGAACTATTGAATGGCATGATATGTGGATTAGGTGCCAATAAAAATGTTTTAAAAAATAATAAAAGCGCTTATCACAAAAAAAGAAAAGAAAGGTTGAATAGAAGGAACATCGCTTCAGCTGTGCTTCTGACTAAAAAAATAACACAAAAATTAAGCTTCGCTAGGATGGTGTTTAGAAGCCCTGGCACTAGAGTGGTTATGCGTTCGGCTTTGATCCTCATGGTCGGTAGTTGAAAACCACCAGCAGCTCTTCGGCAGAAAGACTGGGCTTTCTACTCCCCTTAACATCACAGTCTCGGAAACCCACAGAGGGTCGTTATAGTCAGCATTGACTCAAAGTCAGTGCATTTCGTTTGGTTTGGGAGGATGGTGTTTAATAGAGGGTAAACTTCAGCCAAACTGTAAGCTGAACAACAACAGAAGGACGCTAAGTGAGGGAGCTAGTTTATTGTGCCAACCTGGCCAATAAACACATGTGGGATTAATTGAAGGGCAGAGAGATAAATGGCTCGGCTCATCAGACCAGTGTGCGGCTGCCTTGCTTGTTCTGTGCCTCAATTTGCAAGCTACACTGCCTGTGGGACGCCTAACCCGTGGACTGTGTCGCTGTAATTTGAGGTTCCTTCAAGACCTGCTTCGCCACACTATTGGAATTTAC
>NW_022111324.1:53222612-53232497 GCF_000313985.2 Echinops telfairi
TTGATTTACAAATAAGGAATCCTACTTCGCGGAATTTCATTTATCACGGTAGGGTCTAGAACCGATTAACCGCGATAAACGAGGGTTCCCTGTACTTTCTTTCCGGTTTTCAATAGCCTTCACATTTGCATTCTCCCATGCACTATTTTACTTTGCTGAGTTTTGTGGTTAATGTGTTGGCTGTCTCGTGGCTTTTTAGAATTGTAACTGGACAAGAACCGTTTCCTTTCCATTCCAGTCTTGGTCTCTACCACGATGACACTGCAGTCTGCCCACAACCTAAAACAATACTCCCCTCCCTTGGTTTCTGTGTTGCCAACAGCGGGGAAAGAAACGCTTTTCAAGACTGGCTTCATAGAAAGGTTTCATCAAATTTAGTGTGCAGGTTGGGGATGTGGTAAATTACTACTAAAGTGCTAAATGTACTAAAAACGTGCTGCCAGCTGTGTTTATAACAATTTAGACTCATCTAAATAAAGCACTCTTCCTCCAGATTTGCAGGTGTAAGAAAAGGGGGAGGGCATATTTAAACTAAAAAATAAATGAGACTCCTTTTGAGATTTGTATTCCCAAATCATAAACTTCAATACCCAAATCATATAAGCTTTGCAGCCTTTTAGAAGCCAACAGGCTGACTGGGAGGCAGATTGTCCACAGTTCCCAAGATTCAGCGTTATCTCCAAAAAGAAAACTTTCTAAATTAAAAAAATTCTGCACGGGCATACTGAGTGGACATCATGGCAATAATGTCAACTCCAGCAAGCTGCTAGCCTTCTTCTCCCAACACACACACACACACACACACACACACACACACACACACTTTGTTAGGCACTAAGGGAAAGAACATAGTATAATTAGAACTGACTCAGAATTGTGAAGGAAAAACCCTAAAAACCTTGTCAAGCCATCCTGAAGACTATTTGAAACACAGCTTACATCTACATGATTCGGGAAAAAGTCACCCTGGTTGTATTTTTTTCTTTGAGGTATTAAGAGCACTAAATCATCATGATTAGCAAGGCTCGTCAAACATTCTCTCATCTACATTATATCTCTTTAAATTTCTATTTTTGTGGTTGTGTACATAATATATTGCTGTAGACATGAGGGGTTTTCACACAGTTATCTTTTACTTCCATTTCTTCGTGAACATTTTGAAGACCCCTCTTCTACTAACAGCGAATGTTCTAATTGTGTAAAACACAGAGGCGTGTAAGCAAAACATCGACAGATCTTACCATGAAAGAGAAGAATCCGTAGAATGGAGAGCTGAATGCACATTAGGGTGAAAGCGTAAGTTTGAACAAAGACAGGAAAATAATAATAAGTACACTGTGCATACAGCGTAGGGCAGATCAACTGGACTTAAGTGGAAGGTCTGAATTGGGGTATTTGAAAGTTGGACTGTGACATTCGAGATGGCACGATGTACCTACTTGTTGCCTGTGAGTTGTTTCCAGCTCATCAAGTGTTGCTGTGTCTGAGCCTGTTGTTGCAATGATTGTGTCAGTTTCTTCTGTTGATCCTCTACCTAACTCAACATGATATCCTTGCCTAAGGATTGATCCCTCCTGATAACATGACCAAGTACTTGAAACAAAGTCTCACCATCCTTGCTTATACAGAGCATTCTGGCTCTACATCTTCCAACTCAGATTCATCTGTTCTACTGGGATTCTGAGGTATATGCAATATCTGTTGAAAATACCATAATTCAAAGGCATTAATTTTTCTTAGGTCTTCTTATTGTCCAACTTTCTCATGCCTATGAGGCAATTGGAAGCACATTTGTAGCGGGTAGGCAGGTGTTAACTTGGATGAGAAAGAAGGAAATATACAATAAGAGGGAGGCTATGAGATGATGATGCAGGCAGGGGAAGACACAGAGGCTTGCAAGAGTAACAGACCACAGAGGCAAATACTGTATGTATTCGGTCCTTACATTTCCTATAATTATTGATATTTGGGAGATTAAATGTATCATCCTACTATTTTTGTGTGTGTGTCCTACAAAAATAGTAGAAACAGTAGAATTTGGGGTAAGTTTCATTACTAGAGATATTTTTGTTACTCTGTCACGTCAATCGCAACCCAGTACACACCAGAAGAAAACACTGCTCAGTCCTGTGCCTTTCTCACACGGTATTTTTTTCCCTTTGTTTTGTTTTTATGTTTGAACTTATTGTTGCCGCCATGTGTCAATCCATCTTGTTGACTGGCATGCAGATCGTCCCTCTACTTTACCAACCATGATGTCCTTCTCCAGGGACTGGTCTCTCCTGACAACATATCCAAAGTATGTGAGATGAAGTCTCACCGTCCTTGCCTCTAAGGAGCATCCTGGCTGTACATTTTTCCTAGACAGATTTGATTGTTCTTTGGGAAGCCAACGGCACTTCCAGTCTTCTTCACCAGCACCAGAATCCATTAATCAATTCTTCTTCGGTCTTCCCATTCATTGTCCAATTTTCACATGCATATGGGGCAATTGAAAATATCCTGGCTTGAGTCAAGAGCACCTTAGCCCTGGTATCGTAGTGGTTACATATTGAATCACTAATCACAAGATCAGCAGTTTGAGACCATCAGCTACTCCTCGAGAGAAAGATGAGGCTTTCTACTCCCACTAAGAGTTACAGCCTTTGAAACCCACTGGGCAATTCTGACCTGTTCTAGAGGGTTGCTAGGAGTCAGAATTGACTCGATGGCAGTGAGTTACTACTTGAGATGAGGAGAGATGGTTTTTGATGATAAAGGGTTACTGTATACAAAATAATGAAAATAATCAATTTTTGTGAAGCTGGAATGTATTTAAGCTATATTATACACTACATATGATAAATTAGCACATAATGCACTTTTTAAAAAGAGTTTTTTAAAATCATTTTATTGGGGGCTTGTACAATTCTTATCATAATTCATACATACATCCATTGTGTCAAGCACATATATACATTTGTTGCCATCATCATTCTCAAAACATTTTCCCTCTACTTGAGCCCTAATATCAGCTGTTCATTTCCCCCTCCCTCACCACTCTCCCTCCCTCATGAATCCTTCATACTTCATAAATTATTATTATTTTGTCATATGTTACACTGTCCGACATCTCCCCGCACCCTATTCTCTGCTTTCCATCCCCCAGGGAGGAGGTTATACGTAGATTCTTGTAATCAGTTCCCTCTTTCTACCCCACATTCCCTCTACCCTCTGGGCATCGCCACTCTCACCACTGGTCCTAAAGGAGTCATCTGTCCTGGATTCTCTGTGTTTCCAGTTACTATCTGTACCAATGTACATCCTCTGGTCTAACCAGATTTGTAAGGCAGAATTGAGATCATGATAGTAGGTGGGGGGGGGGAGCATTTAAGAACTAGAGGAAAGTTATATGTTTAATCGTTGCTACCCTGAACCCTGACTGGCTCATCTCCTCCCCACAACCCTTCAGTAAGGGGGTGTCCAGTTGTCTACCGATGGGATTTGAGTCTCCTCTCTGCCCTCACCCACATTTACAATGATATGATTTTTTTGCTCTTTGATGCTTGATACCTGATCCCTTCAACAGCTTGTGGTCACACAGGCTGGTGTGCTTCTTCCGTGTGGGCTTTGTTGCTTCTGAGCTAGATGGCCGCTTGATTACCTTCAAGCCTTTAAGACCCCAGACGCTATATCTTTGATAGCCGGGCACCATCAGCTTTCTTCACCACATTTGCTTATGCACCCATTTTTCTTCAGCAATCGTGTCTGGACGGTGTGCCTCCTGGAATGCCAATTTAATAGAACAACGTGTTCTTGCATTGAATAAGTGCTTGAGTGGAGGCCCAATGTCCATCCACATAATGCTATTGTTAGTGACCCATCTACATCAGAATGAAACATTATCTGTTCCTACACCATCCCCACAGTCTTTGATATGTTTGGTGAGGCGATTGTGGCGATTGTGTGGATTCATCTCATTGTAGACTTCCCTCAGCTTAACAAACATGGTGCCCTTTTCTAGTGATTGATCTTTCTCGATAACTTGTCCAAGATAAACAAGATAAGTCGCATCATTCTCACTTTTAAGGAGCACTGAATTTGTATTTCTTTCAAGAGTGACATGTTCATTCTTCAGGCAGCCCATGATACTTTCAATATTCTTCAACAACAGAGCAGCTTGAATGTGCCGATTCTCTGCAGTTTTCCCACGCATATGAAGTTGATTTCAAGCACTAGCAACCTGTGTACAACAGAATCACAGCAGAATGAAGCATTGCCTGGTCCAGTATCATCTTCACAATTGTTGCTATGTGTAAGTCCGTCGTTGCAACCAGTGTGTCGCTTCATCTTGCTGAGGCTTCCATGGCTTCAGCTAGGCTCCCCTCAGGCGTCCAGGTGCCACGTTTGCTTGTTAGAGCTTCAGAGAAGTCACTTGTAGCATATTTGCCCAATGACAAGAATATTATTGGATTTTTTTACTGCTGCTTCCATAGATATTGATATTTTATGTACATATATTATCTCTACATATCTTTATGCAACATATAAAAATTATATATTAGGTGAATTGTCAATGAGCAGAATTGGAAAGAGAAAAATATAACATGGACTTTTCAAATACAGTTTTTTAGTATTGGTAGACTCTGCAGCTCTCCCCCAAATCAGTAAGTATCTAGAAGATTCGTGCTAATATGATTAACACCTTGGACCTCACAGACATGCACAGAACACCACATCCATGTACGGTTGTACTTACATTTTTTACAACGACACATGACAGAGCTGCCATAGTGGATCTATGTTGCGTCATAAAATAAGCCTCAATTTTAAAATTTTAATAATAGATATAAAGCAAAAATAATTCCAGAAACATTTGTCCATGATGCAAAAGCACTTCTCAATGAATCACAGGTCAATGAAAAATCACAGCAGCAATTATAAAACATTTTGAACTGGAAAAAAAAGGAAATATGATCCATAGCATTTTCTGAAATGCAGCTAAATCTTCAGCTCACAAAAAAATGATTATGCTGTAAGCTTATTTACAGAGCTTCAGTGCAGTACAGAAGATCAAGCAAGTGACTACTTGCTGAAAACTTGGTGGTTCAGACTTGCCCCGGTGCTTCCAAAGACAGGCCTGGACATCCCGTTCAGAGTGGTCATGGCCTTGAGTGGTCTGTGGGACACACTTCTGCTGTGCACAGAGTGGGCTGCCGTGAGTTAGAATCGGCTTCATGGCAATATGCTTGTTTTAGAGGGGGAAAAAAGAAACTGAAAATAATAAATACATATGTGATCATCTAAATAAGCTTATAGTAAAGAGAAATGAAGGTCTGATACCTGACGTAATATGGCTGAATCTTGAAAATATTACATGGATTATATCAATTTCAAAAGGATAATTGCTGTATGAGCTCACTTACAAAGATTGCAGGGCAGGAGGGAGAAGGACAGAGGGGGGTTTTGTGTTGGGGAATTGAATTATGGCACTGGGGTCATGTGGGAAAAGATAACAATGAAGATGGCACAATATGAAGAGTGTAATCGGTACCCTTGTGTGGTGAACATGGACGTTGGCAATCTGGCAGATGTTTTGGTGTGCATATTTTCACCACAAAAGGGAAGAGGTTTTTATGCATGTCTAAAATAAAGGGACAGCAAAGAAAACAGCACAGAGTTAAAATAGAGTCAGGTGCCGCATCAGCAGAACCAGGAATTAGTCTTTTGTGAAGATTAATAAAGTTGGTTTTCTCTGACCTCAATCTACCATCCATAATTTGAACTAATTAGTGTGTGTTGCTAAGTTGAACTAGTTAGTAAAGGTAGAAAAACCAGAAGAGAAGCAATTTCTAAAACTGAAGTAAAAATTACATTTCCCCACCATATTCCTGGTTATATTGTCTCACACTAAATGATATTTTTAGTACTTTAACTGAAACATACTTGGTTTGATGGGAAATAACAGTCTAATGTTTAATTCAAAATACGCATCTAAAAGCGTATGCTTTGTAAAGGGAAGTGTAGCTTTAGCTGTTGGGCCTTTTCCTTTCTCTCTCAATGGTTGTGTTAAAATGATTGATTTGATAGCCGACTTCACACAGTGGTCAGTGCTGCTGAGGGCCAGAGAGAAGGCCTAGGAGCGTGTAACAAGTCCATTAGATGCTTTCTCCATTAACTTTGGTGTTGTTGTGGTCTTGGTCTCAAGGTCAGTGCAAGAGCCCAGAATGGTATCCGTTTGCCAAGCCTACAAACCCAACTGATGAGTCTGAGTTTCCCATTGGAACAACTTTGGCATATGAGTGTCGCCCTGGATATTATAAAAGATTGCTGCGTATCACCTGCCTGGAAAATCTAACCTGGTCAAGCATAGAAAACGTCTGTAAACGTGAGTAACTCTGGATTGGGAAGTCTTTGTGTCAGTCAGACATTCAATTTCATTCAGATTTTGGAACTAAGACACAGGTGACTTAGCGAGTCTGCCCAAGGTATAATCGGTATGAAAGTTATTCTTACAGATAGCATCTTACTTCTGCTTTGAGATCCCAGCGCCCTCACTACAAATCCATTTAAAGGGAAATGACCATCACCAGACATAATTGAGGGAAAATCCCCATTCATTAAAGGTCTCCCATTTTAATGTCAGAAACTAATGACTTACTCGGGACAGGAAAGAACAGTGTATTGTATAAGTAGTTAGGGAGAAAATGTCCAATGTTGGGGGCTTTGGACTATACTGGTTTGATGACAGTACAACAGTTTTGTAACTTTACATTTTCCTTGAAGACTCCTTGTGGGGACTAGACAGACTTGCATTGGGGTCTTTTAGAAGTCAAGCTTCTTAGGTGACTAGTCCTGAAGCGATCTGACGAGATTTTCAAGGCAGTAAGTTCTGTGAAACCATGAGAATTACAGATGTGCTTCAGGAAGCTGTAGGCAGGTTGGTGTTCTCCATACCAACAAAATTGAGCGTCTATACTCAGTCCTCAATTATGCTTTTTTCCCCATAGGTAAATCATGTGGAACTCCTGCAGAGCCCAAGCATGGTATTGTGCAAGTGAACACAGACATCATGTTTGGATCGACTATCAATTATATTTGCTCTGATGGGTGAGTTGTCAATACCATTGTTTGAGATGACCGTTTAACAGCTACAAAAGCAATCTGTAAACCCTGACCTTAGAAATGACCCCTTGCACATGGAAAGCTAGCCATAGCATTACCAAGCAGACAGAGTGGCTTGAATTCAGGCATTTAACACCCCTTGAAATTAAGTAGGGAAACCGAGTAAATGACATTTGTATAAGGTCAACTTCAAACCATCATTGGAGGAAAACTACAGGCAACCTAAGTAAATGGAAGGGCACTCCATGTGTATAGATTGGAGGATTTCGTACTGTTAAGGTGGCAACATTTCTCAAATTGATCCACGTATTTCACACAATTCCCACCGCAATCCCAGTGTCTTGTTTGCAGAAATTGACAAGGCAAACATAAAGGACACATGAAGAATTGAGTACATGGGCAGCCAAAAGAACCGTGAAGAGAAGAGCCACTTGATCCCCCGCGACAGACCTGCAGTAACGAAGAGCACCTACCTGTTCACGACATACGGGCAGACCCACGCACTGATGAAGTCAACTGAGAATTCAGATAGAAGCCCATACAGCCAGGGTCAATTAACTGTCCACAAAACTGGGGGGTCAATTCAATGAGAAGACTAATCATTTTTACTTTAAAATGGCCCTGAGACACTTGAATTTTCATTTGAAAATGAACAAAATCTGGTTCCTACCTATTACTAATTATGAATATTAAAATGAATTAAACATTTAAATATAATAGCTACAATTATGAAATTCTTAAAAGAAAACACAGTTGTAAACCTTCAAGAACTCGGACTAGGTGATTGCTCCCTAGATACAGAAATAAAAAGACAGGAACCAAGAAACACCCACATAAATTGGACTTCATCTGACTTGAAACCTTTTGTGTTTCAAAGGCATTATGAAGACTGTAAATTAATATTTTAAATCATTTATCTGATAGGGATCTAGTATCTACAATATGTAAAATTCTCTTATAGCTCAACTATAAAAAGATAAACTTTTTAAAAAATAGGCAAAGGAAGTAGACTTTTCTCAAAAGGAAATATACAAATGGCCCATAAGCACAGGGACAGACGCTTCATAGCATCAGGGTAGGGGAATGCACATCAAAACCACAATGAGAAACTGCTTTGCATCCATGACTCACTGTTACCACGTCGATTCCGACTCAGAGGGGCCCTAAAAGATAGTTAGTAACACGTAAGGAGGTGAAGGAATGAGAACCCTCATTTGTTGCTGATGGCCACTTTACAATAGTTTCTTCGTGCCTCACAAAGTTAAAGCACAGAGTTATGTATGACCCAGCAATTCATTTTTGAACTGAAAACACGTCCACATTAAAACGTGTGTAAAAATGGTCATCGCAGCATTATTCATAATAACCACAAGATGAAAATATCCACATAGCTATTACAGGATGAATGAGTAGACAAAATAGTACATCCATGTAATAGAGGATCAGTGAGCCTGGAAAAGGTGTGAAGGGCTAATGCAGAGCATGACATGGATGAAGATCATGTTCGAAGAAGTTAGACACAGAAGCTTACATGCTGTGTGATGCCATTCATAGCGTCCACAAGGCATGAATCATAGAGGCAGGATAGCTATGGTAGCTATGGTTACCAGGAACTGGGAGGAAGGAGGAATCCAGAGTGACTGCTAATAAGTCGATGATGTCTTGTGGGATTGATGGAAATGCTCTGTAGTTAGGTAACGCGGATGGTTGCGCAACATTGTAAGTTTACTAAAACCCACTGAGTTGTGTACTTTAAGGATTAATTTTATGGTATGTAAACGTCATCTAATAAAAAAGTTATAAAAGTGTCACAAAAACAATGCTTTGGGTACATAAAGCTAATTCATATTTTTACTTTATTATATTCCATTTTGCATGCTGCTCAAAATCCATTATGTTGATTAATGACACAGTACATTAATTTCCTGATGATCCATGGACTATTATATTTCCATATGATTTTTATTAGGATTGCATTAAAATACTACATGAATTTTCAGAGAATTTATAGCATCGTAATAGTGAATCTTCCAAATGATGAATAATCTATTTATTTAAGCTTTCTTGCATGACTGCTAACTGAAAACACGTTATAACAATTTATAATTTTTCTCCAAAGAGATTTGTAAGGTATTTTTAACATGTTCATTCTTAATTTTTATGCATTTGGTGGTATTGTTTTTATTGTGGTACATATATGAGTATATATATACATACATATACCAAGGGGCATCAAGAAGTGTGTAGAAAAACCCCATTATATTTTAATTCCCTTTTCTCCATGAACTTTTTGAAGCTGCCTCATATTCACATCGATGTACACACACAGGAGTATGCACACACACACACACACACACACACACACACGTAAATAAGACGTATGACTACCAGGGCTCCGACTCAGACCTGCACAGGTGTATGCCAAACACAATGTGTTTAAACATGACCCTGTGATCAGTGAATGACTGCAAAGAGGACCCTCGTGCATTCTCTTGTCTTAATCTTGATCCGAGCCTTCCCAGTAACTGTCCAATCCAAGCAGCATCTTTGCGGGGACCTACTAGGACAGTGAAGCCAAGTCAGCGCAGAAGATTATGGTGCCTTTGGGGAGATTCCCAAGGGCTAACTTTGATGTATTTTCTTGAAAAACACAAAGTAATCAGAGAGGCTCATTAGCATGAAGTTTTAAGGAAATTGAATTGGTGAAAAAGACCTGGGCAAGCTGCACTGAGGAATTCCCCACCACCACCACCACCACCTCCACCACCACCACCACCACCA
>NW_022111324.1:53234051-53258440 GCF_000313985.2 Echinops telfairi
AATGCAGCTGCTCATTCCTCAAGGGTGGCAAGGCCCATTCTTTGAGAATTTAGTTGGAAAATGTTTTCCATCCGCCCTGATATCTTTTAGATATCATGCTGTTCCTCAAACTCAAAGAGCAATTTAAAGGAACACAATTCTTGAGGATCCCCAAACAACTGGTTTTACATGATGTAAATCAAAAAGCACAGAATTCTTCAGGGACAGCTTACAGAGATAGAAACCCTACCTTTGGAAGTACATAGATCTAGATGGAAGATACGTCAAGAAACAGTAGCATCGCTTCTTGATGTTTTGCTTAATAATTACTATGATTTTGTAGTAATGTGTGTGTGTTTATATAATGCTTTTGCACAATTGGATTAACTCAAAATCCTGAACTTTGCTGAAGGACAAATGTTGTATATAACCCAAAGTCAGCAGCAGTGGAAACAGAGAAAAATATAGAGAAGTCCTAAGACTCACAGAAATTATGACGTTGAGGGGGCTTCTCCCATAGCTATGAATGATGCATCCTGGTCCTGTTTCATCTTACCTCCCTGGGACAGGGAACTCCAATTGGCATGTACATTACATATATATCTCTATGGAAAAGACTAGAAGAATTTCCTGCAAAACCCTGGGTACTCAAAGTATGGTTCAAAGCTCAGCACTATTAGAATATCTTGGACAATTAGAGAGGCAGACTCTTCAGAACTAGAATTTGCATTTTTGTAAGGCAGTGTCATGGATGAATTTTTCTCCATTACTGGAGTTTTCATTACTTTTATAATCAGCTGTTTATAAGTTGTTTAGTTCTAGGACAAGATGGTAGATTCACTTTTCTCTGTGCATCCCTTTGGTGTGTGTAGCTAAGTACCCTGCAAACAATTCAACAATCATTCATGAGCTCTGAAAGGCGAGAAGAGGAAAGTAGACTGGCTAGTAATTTGGACTGGAAAAGAATGACAACATTGTTTATTTGAATATCTTTCATATATTACACACTAGGCGTTGGATAGTCTTGCAACTCACAATCATTAACAGTCTTAGATATAGAGGGGGGGAGGGAGGACCCATCCCTCACCCCACACATCCACCACCCAGGAGAAGTCAGCCCAAATGGGTACTCCCCCAGCAGGACTGGCGGAGATCAAGTGGAAAGGTCACCAGGGTCAGGGGACCAGGGAAAAGCACTCTTGTTCCTGAGGACCTGGGCATTCCCCACCACCCACCTTGTGACACAGAGAAATTGAGGAAGCACCTCCCCCCTTCTGAGATGGGTCAGCAACGACACAGGGGAGCTTAAGCGGAGCCACAAGAACTAGACATAGTAGGTCAACATCGCGAGAACTCAGAAAACGAAATCATCATCCAAATTAGAGCTCACAGAATACAGCAGACTGAAGCTTACCCAGGTGATTGATTGCCTGCTGAAACAGAACATTTAAGCGGCTCCAGTTTTCTAACCGCGCATCCAAAATGTTCAAGAGACGCTTGAAAAATATATGCTAGGAAAACCACAACCTGAATGACAAGAGGTGGCCAATCGATGACAACAACAAGATAAATTAGGTGACGGGACTCCCTAACAAAGATTTTTAAATGGCTGTTATAAGATTGCTTCAGCAAGTAATTGAACATCCTTTGAAACAAATAATGCAACCTAGAGACCTTCAGCAAAGAAGTAGAAGGGACCTGAATGGAGGTAAGGTTTCAACAATTGACTCAAGTGAAAACTACCAAGACTAAAGGTAAAACAGTGTTACCAGTGGCTAAACTGTGTTTGCGTACTGCAATATCTAGAGTAACCGTGGAAAAATCATACAAGGCAATATAGTCCAAAATAATTGTTTTTCTCAAAAGACACTATCCTTTAAAAAGCTCAAATAAGCCATAAGAAAACAAGAAAAGATAAATAGAAGACTGATAAAGGAAACAAAGGAAAAACAAATACAGTGTGAGACAGCCCTCACGTGATTAATTTCATTAAATACAGATGGTATGAATATAGCAATCAAAGGACAGGTTGGAAAAGTACATTTAAAAAACACATCGTCATGAAATGCTGTCTACAAGAAATTCACTTTAAATATGGTGCCTTACGTAGATTGAAAGCAAAAGGGTGTTCAAGCAACATTCATTTGTATTAAGAGCCCCGATGGTCTAGGGGTTATGAGATAGGCTGCAGTCTGCACGGTCGGCAGTTTAAAACTACCAGCTGCTCCGCTAGAAAAAGACACGGCTCTCTGCTCCTGTAAATAGTTACCGCCTCTGAAACCCACAGAGGGGTCACTAGGAATCAGCATCAACTCGGTGGCAGTGGGTTTGGCGTCCTTGAGATGTATCTGTATCAATTTCAGATCAAATAGATGTCAAGGCAAATAGAATGACTAGGGACAAAGATACATTGATGGCAGGTTCAAGTCACCAAGAAACCATGCTTGTTGCTAGTTGTCACAGTGGATGCACTCGTGGTGGGAGGCCCTAGGGATGCAGAGTAAACGCCTCCACGGGTTTGTCAAGGTTGTGAGCTCTGGGAAGCAGATCACCTGGCTCTCAGCTGCAAATCTCTCTAGGGAAGTGTAAACTGCCAGCCTCTTTTTGACTAGTGCTCAAACATTTAACCCTTAACATCCCGCAGGAACTACTCCAAGAAAACAGAACTAATGGAAGTGTATATGCCACAAACAAAAGAGCTTCGAAATACAGGGAACAAAAACACAGCTGAGGGGGAAAGAATCCCGACTTATGATGGGAGACTTGAGCACTACCCACTTTCCTCAAAAACAAGACAGTGTCTCATATTAATTTTTGCTCCCAAAGATGCCCTAGGTCTTATTTTCAGGGGATGTCGTACTTTTCCATGAAGAAGAATACGGTACACATTTATTGTTTTATTGAAAGAGATCTCGCATTTCCTGTCTGCTCCGGCTGCGCTGCGGCCAACAGTGAGCTGCACAGTACCCGCCGCTATAGTCCAGATTCCAGAGTTACGGTAGCTTCAGTTGGGCCTTATTTTCGGGGAGGTCTTATTTTCGGGGGATGCCTTATATTTCAGCAAGAGGCCAAACTGTAAGTAGGTCTTATTTTCAGGGGATGTCTTACTTTCAGGGAAACGGTAGTAGATAGAAAATCCGTGAATATATAGAATAAGTGAACAATACCATCAACAAGCAGATTTTAATTCACATTTAGAAAGCATCCACCTAACAGCAACGTTCTTTTCAAGTGTCCTGAGTCATGAAACAAACCTCATCACATTTAAAAGAACTGAAATCAGAGTATGCTTTTCAATCAAAATGAAGCCAAACTAGAAATTCCCATCAAAATTCCACTGTAAAAACTCCAAACCAAATTCCCTGCCATCCAATCAATGCCAACTCACAGTGACCCTACAGGTCTGGGTTGAAACGCACCTTTGAATTTCCAAGGCTGTAACTCTTTACAGGAGTAGAAAGCCCCATCTTTCCCTCAGAGCAGGTGGTTGTCCTGAACTGCTGACCTTGCGGATGACAGCCCAACGTGTAATCATTATGCCACCTGACGGCATCCCAGAGTAAGCCTTGCTCTCCTCACTTCTCAGGATCGTTTGGGTTGTACTTCTCAAGAGAGATTTGTTTGTTCTTTTGACAGACTATGGTATATTCAATATTCTTGGTCAACACCGTCATTCAAAGGCACTGGTGTGTATTCGTTCTCCCTTTGTCCAGCTTTCGCATGCTTAGGAGGCGATTGGGATTGGAGTCCCTCCTCTTCAAGGTGATGTCATTGCTTTTTGACACTGGAAAGCGATGCTTTGCGCCATGCCGTGTCATTTGATTTTCTGGCCGCTGCTCTCATGGGTATGGATTGTGGACTTAAGGAAATAAAATTGCTGACAATATCGACCTTCTGTGTATGGAGAAGATGCTCGTTGGTGCCGGTGTGAGGGCTTTTGTTTTCTCTCTGTGGAAGCGTCATCCATATGGAAGTCTCTCTCTTTTGTGAGCTTCATCCGTCAATGTTTCAAACCCACTTTGTTTTCACACGCAAGGTGGTGTGAGCTGCACGGCATATTTTTTGGTTGCTGGGCCATTTTTCCATTCCTGATGGCACACACTTCTTCGTGTCATCCAGCTTCTCCGATTATTTGCCCAGCATGCAGATTGAATGCGCATGGGGAAAAGATACAAACAACCCTAACACCCACCTTCCTGATTTTACAACATGCAGTTCTTATGTTCTGTTCACATCCTGCATTAGAAAAACGAGTATTCTGGAATTCCCATTCTTCACAATATTACCCAGAGGTTTTTTTATGACCCACATGGTCAAATGCCTTTGTAGTGGCAATGACACATCGCGAGACTTGTTTCTTTCTTCTTTAGGGGTCACTGAGTTTTATTCATGGTGATGACGTTACATATGTGTAATTGATGGCCAATTCCACAATCAGCCCCTGGCCTCATTTTGGCTGCCGATATTCATCTTCTCCACCAGCTCTTGCTACAAATGTAGTCAATTTTATTCCAGTGTATTCAGTCTGGCAAGTCCCATGTGTACAGCCACCATTTTTATTGAGAAACTTGTTTCTGGCATCCTCTGCTTTTAGCAAAAACACGATATCACTTGTTCCACATCCTCTTCTGAATCCAGCCAGAATTTTCTGGCAAATTCCTATGGATATACTGCTACAACAATGTTTAAATTATCTTCAGTAAGATTTTACTTGTATATGCCATTGTTCAATATTTCTACATATTGTTGGGTTATCATTCTTTGGAATGAACACAAATACACTTTTCTTCCAGTATCTGTCTTCCAGATTTCTTGCCATAGACAAGTGAGTGCTTTACAGTGCGGTCTTAAATTATTGACACATTCCAAACAACAGTCGTTCAATTCCTCGAGCCTTGTTTTATCGCAATGCCTTCAGTGGAGCTTGGATTTCTGCCTTCAGTGCCATCAGGTCTTAATCTTATGCTGCCTCTAAATAGTTGAACATAGACCAATTATTTTGAATACAGTGACTCTATGTGTTCCTCCCACCTTCTTCTGATGCTTCCTACATTGTTCAATATTTTGTCCATAACCCCCCTACCCCCCAAATCAACTGAGATCAAGTTGGATTTGATTCATAGCAACCTTATATGGGGTTTCTGAAGCTGCAAATTACTATAAATAGAGGTTTAAATGTTTCCTTCAGTTCTTTCAGTTTGAAAAGTGTTGAGAATATTCTGTCCTTTGGGTTTTCTAAATCCAGGTCTTCGCAGACATCATTATAAGGGCTGGCTTCTCTAGCTGCCCTTTGGTATTTTCTGTTTAGCTCTTTAGTTCATCATTTCTTGATTTGCTTTAGCCATTCTATGTACAAGGATAAGCTTAAGAGTCTCTTCTGACAACCATTATGGTCGTTCTTTCTTTCCTACTTTTGGGATGCCCTTTGGTTACTTCACGTACGCTGCCTTTGATGTCATCCAACAACTCACTGGATGCATCAAATCTGTTCTTGAGATGGCCTTAAATTCTGCATGAACAGACCCATAAGCATGTTTTCGCTCTTGTGAATTTGTTTGAACTTGCAGATGAGAAATGATTATCTATCCCACAGTTGGTCTCTATCCTTGTCCTGACAGATAATATTGAGCTTCTCTGTCTAGAGATGTAGTCAATTGAGTCCTGTGTATTCTATCTGGCAAGGTCCACAGGCATAGTCACTGTTTGTGTTGTTCAAAACAGATATTTGAAGTGAGCAAGTCATTAGTCTTGTAAAATTCTGTCATATGATTTTATCTTCCTGTCTATCATTAAGACCATCTTTTAAAACTAATGATCCTTCTACTTTGTTTCCAATTTTCACATTCCACTCACCACAAATTGCCAATTGCATCTGGATTGCAGGTTTAATCAATATTACACTAGAGAAGTTAGTAAAAATTCTTAATCTCTTTATCTTTGGCATTAGTGGTTAGTTACTAAATTTGAGTAATAGTCCTATTGACTGGTATTCCTCGTAGATATGTGGATATTATCACATCACTGACAACACTGTGCTTCAGGATCGATCTGGAAACATTTTATATTATGAATATGAATTATGAGGAGTATTCCTCTTCAATTTGTCATTCCTAGCATACTAAGTGATATAATTATCTGATTCAAAATGGCCAATACCAGTCAGTTTTACCTCCCTAATGCATAGGATATGAATCTTTATATATTACCTTTCATTTTTTATATCTTCCAGTTTTCCTAGATTAATACTGTTTACATTCCACATTCCGATTAGTAATGGATATTTGCAGCTATTTCGCCTCACTTTGTGCTATGCCCTATCAGAGAATGAAGCCCTCGGAAATCTTGCTCCTGGCAGCTCACGAAGGTTCTCTGTGTGTACGTTGAGTCCGGACGACCAGAGATGAACTGATGCCTTCGACTCACAGTGCTGGTGAAGAACATTGGAGATACCACGAACTGCCAGGAGAACAAACAGATCTGTCTTGGAAGAATTATAGCCAGAAGGCTCCTTAGGATTGAGGATGGAGAGACTTCGTCTCATGTACGAATCATCAGATCATCAGGAGGGACCATTGCTAGAAAAGTAGAGGACGACAATACGACGAACTGATAACGGGCTCAAGCACAGGAAAGATTGTGGGGCTGGCACAGGACAGGGCGGTCTTTCATCCTGTTGTGCACAGGGCCACTGTGGCTGGAACCACGCAACCATACAACTACTACTACGTCTACTACTACTAGTGCTGCTGCTGCAGCAGCTCTTCCCCGGTGGCACTAGCAGGGCCTTCCAATTTAAGCGGGTCCATGGGACTAAGGCAGACAGCGTCTGCTGCTATGCACAAAGTTTCCAGTGGCTTATTTTTCGGAAGTGATCTGCCTCTTCCTTCTTCCCAGCCTGCCTTAGTTTGGAAGCTCTGCTGAAATCTGCCCACCACGAGTGACCCTGGTGTTATTTGAAATACCAATGGCAAAGCTTCCCTCATCATAGCAACGCACACGCCACAGCATGACAAACCAACAGCTAAGTGGTAGAGAGTTTAGTAAGATGTTTTTATTTGAGGAAATTGAGTGAAGTGGACAAATACACTGCTTTATTTTACAGCCTGTGTGTCTACCATTATCTCAAAACAAAACATTTCATATAAAAATGTATTATATTGCCAAGGGAAGGGGTTTTCTACAAAAGACATTTTCCATTAGCGAATAATTCATAGTGATTTGGGGAGGGGGGCTCCTTTTTTCCTATCCACATGACAAAAGTGGGGGGGGATAAATGGCACTAGTACCCTAAATCCTCATAGCCGTACCTCGGGTTATAGGTAAAAGATTCCTAAATGTCTAGGCATGTCTGCCCCAGCTTGTATGCTATTTCTTTTGATGATATATAGTCACCAAAAGAACCGGCCTTTCCTGCTCGGGGTCGTAGCTATCTGACTCCACAGCCTCTCTGTTCCAGGAGACTCAGAAAGATAGGGTGGGGTGTAATGACTACTGTTAGAATGAGTCTAACAATTGTAGGTGCCTTTTTCCCAAGGGAGAAAGGCACGGCTTTCCATTCCCATAAAGAGTTACAGTGTCGGAAACTCACAGGGGCAGTTCTATCCTGTCCTGTAGGGTCGCCATGAGTCAGCATTGCCTCTATGACAGTTTGAGTTTTATTTAGAGTTTTTTATTTAGAGTTTTAGGCAGTTAAAATTAAGTAGTGTGCTTTTAAAATCTTTGATGGCTTTATTTCTTCTTAAACATCCCAGCAGAAAACAAATTGTTTTCAAATAATATTTCCATTGTTTGTTCAATTATTTCACTCAACTTTGGACAGCAAGTATAATTAAATTAAAACTCTCTTCAGTCTGGATTCCCTTGCCCGGTGAATACAAAGATATCTTCCACTTGTAGATGTGGTTATTACTGAAACACAAACCAATAGTAAGGAAGAGAAGTTGAGCGCTCACAAGGAAACTTACCTCACCATGTTTATTCCAGCCAGGATTAGAAACCCACAAAGAGCACTTCAGGAAACACCGTCTATAGTGTCATAAGCCAGAGGGACCTTCTGATCCTTTGGTCCTAAGATAAACAGGCAGAGAAGGGCCACATACAGTTAAAAGACTGCCCCTTGTTTACTGCATTCATCCTCCATGTGTATGTGTGTTCCAGCACAATTTAGGATATTTTCATTTGGGGTGATTCACTTGGAGAAAGGAGCCAGATGCGTAGTGGTAAGTGCTGTGGTGAGGACCGCAAGGTTGGCAGTTCAAACCCACACAGCAGGTCTGGGAGAGAAAGACCTGACAGCCTGCTTGTGTAAAGATCTCAGACAATACACCACAGCACTGGAGGGCAGTTCTACTCTGTCATAGGAGTGTCTAAAAGTTGAAGCTAATTCAACAGTACTCAACAGCAACAATAGCTTATTGGAAGGCATTAAAAACTGGAAAAAATTACAAAAGTCATTAGTAATTGCAACATACACACTACACCAATATGATAATACGTCCAGTTTCTTCGACCTCTATTGCGATCTCCATCCATTGATCTCTCATTTGGCACTCTCTTCTTGCTGTTGGAACACGGCTTTGTGGAGCCGTGTGGTCTCCGTCCTTTCTTTTTTTAATCAGGTGAAGATTTACAGGCTAATCATCAGGTTTACATTCATATGTCTTTTCTGTCAACTCATCAACTACAATCCGCTTCTCCCTGTGCTCCCTGTTTCCTTTCTTCACCCTCTGGATGCTTCCATTGGGTAAATGCTACCCTTTCACTCCTAAGTGGTTGCTATTCTGCCACAGGGGGCACGTTCTGTTCCGGACCCGAGGGGTGACTAAGGAGCATCATCTCAGGGGTCCCGGTTGTCTCTTTCTTACCAGTAAACCTGGTTTCTTAAGATTTTGCGTTTTACTGTTTTATTCTCCCATTCTATCCAAGATCTTCTGACTCTTTTCAGAACCGCTGGTACCATTTAGTTCTGCTGGTGTCGAGTCATGAGGATTGATGTTTGCATGACACATTAGTCTATTGGACTAATTGCTTGCAGGTGTATTTCAATTTGCATCTCTTTCTTTCCTCTGGATGGAGAGAAACAAATGGCTGCACCTTAGATAACTGCTCATGAGCTGCTCACTCAAGGACGATGTAGAACATTGTCTTTGTGAACCATATTATGCCAATTGACCTTGTTCACTCCTGAAACATTCACTTTGATCTCCCAGACCCAGGAACTCATTCCCTCCAGGAGTTTTGGAGGTTTTTTATGCCTAAAAAGTATTCATAACTTTGCCTCCTGTATGCTCTACCACATTTATGGATATATTTGCAACAAAAGTATACACAACTATATAAAGACTTGATAGAGGATAGTGGCATATTCTCTTAAATATTCATAAGGCAAAATTCTCGCCAGTAAATATATGACTCACTTGACATGACATCAAGCGTGACCCTCTGCACCAGTTCTTGTAACTAGATCAGCCCAGGACTCTATCGCCGTAGAATCTCAGTTGAAATAAAATAAATGTCATGAATTTTTATGGAAAACTTTGGGCAGTTTGTGTGTATATTCATACAACACATACACATATAACAAGCATGCACATAGCAATTTCTGTGCACTCAAGAATCTTGTAACACCTTAAAGAAATGAAACATGGATGTTGCTCTTGTTTTTACGTGCCCTTGAGCAACCCAATACACAACAGAACTACATACTACGAGATCCTGCGCCACCCTCGCAAGTGTTCCCATGCTTGAACCCACTGTTGCAGACACTGTGCCAATCCATCTCTGTGAGGGTCCTTTTTTTGCTGCTCCTCTACTTTACCAAACATGGTGTCCTTCTGCTGACTTGTGGAAGAAGCACACCAGCCTGTCCTGACTCGGGTGCATAAGCAAATGTGGTGAAGAAAGCTGATGGTGCTCAGCCATCAAAAGATAGAGTCTGGAGTCTTAAAGGTTTGAAGATTAACAAGTGGCCATCTAACTGAGAAACAACAAAGCCCACATGGAAGAAGCACACCAGCCTGTGAGATCACAAGGAGTCAAAGGGATCAGGTATCAGGCATCAAAACAAACAAACAAAAAAATCATAGCATTGTGAATGAGGGAGAGTGCGGAGTGGGGACCCAGGGCCTTGCAGAAGGGCCACGGGGAGGTGATCAAGCCAGTCAGGGTGCAGTTAGCAATGATGAAAAATGCAATTTTCCTCTAGTTCTTGAATGCTTTCTCCCCCCCGAGCCCCACACCCCCCACACTATCATGATCCCAATTCTACCTTACAAATCCAAGTGGACCGGAGGATGTACACTGGTACAGATAGGAACTAGAAACACAGGGAGTCCAGGACAGATGATCCCCTCAGGACGAGTGGTGACAGTGGTGATACCAGGAGGGTGGAGGGAAGGTGGGGAGAAAGGGGGAACAGATTACAAGAATCTACATATAAACTCCTCCCTGGGGGACGGACAACGGAAAAGTGAGTGAAGGGAGACATCAGATGGTATAAGACACAACAAAATAATAATTCATAAATTATCAAGGGTTCATGGGGGAGAGGGAGGGGGAGGGGAAAAATGAGGAGCTGATACCAAAGGCTCGAGTAGAAAGCAAATGTTTTGAGAATGATGAGGGCAACAAATGTACAAGTGTGCTTGACACAATGGATGGATGTATGGACTGTGATAAGAGATGTACGAGCCCCAACAAAATTATTTTTTAACTAAATAAATAAATGAAGGGGGGGAATAGAATGTAAGCCACTTCAAACAAATAACTTGGTTTGACCTTGAATAAAATAGAGCAATAATGAGAATGAAAGGATGAGAAATAAAAGGAACATTTTCTTTAAAAAAAAAAAAAAGAAGTCTTGCCATTTTTGCTTTGGAGGGACATCTTGGTCATACTTCTTCCAAGAAAATTTTTTTTGTTCTTTTGGAAGTTTATAGTATTTTCAATATTCTTCTCCAGCACCACAATTCAAATGCATCCAGTTTTCTTTGGTCTTCCTTATTCAATGTCCAACTTTCACATACATATGAGGAATTAAAAATACCATGGCTTAGGTCAGACTCAACAAGTCCTCAAAGCAACATCCTTACTTTTCAGTACTCTGAAGAGGTCTTGTGCAGAAGATTTACCCAAAACAATGTGTCTTTTGATCTCTTGACTGCTGTTTCCATAAGCATTGATTGTGGATCCACGCACGACAAAATGATAACAGCATCAACCTTTTCTCCGTTTATCACGATACTACCTATGGGTTCCGTTGGAGTTTGGTCTTCTTTACACTGAATTGTAATCCATATTGAAGACGGAATTCCTTGATCTTCATCAGCAAGTGCCCCAACTACTCTTCACTAGCAGCAAGCAAGGTGATGTCACCTGCATATCTCAGCCTTCCTCCAGTCCTGATGCCCCATTCTTCTTCGTTTAAGACAGCTTTTCCGATGATTTGCTCAGCATATGCATTGAATAAGGATGGTGAGAGGATACAACCCAGTCAGGCACTTTTCCTGATTTTAAACTATGCTGTTTTCCCTTGTTCTGTTTGCACAACTGCCTCTTGATCCGTGAACAACTTCTGAAGGAGCTTGCAGAATTCCCACCCTTCTCAAGATTGTCCACAGTGTCTTATGATCCACACAGTTGACAGAGTGGCATAGCCTTGGCACAGTAAAGAGAATACAAGTAACCATCTTTCTGGTATTCTCTGCTTCCAGCCAAGACCCATCTGTGGTATTTTGGTGGCTTGCCGGAAACTATGTCACCAGTATTTCAAGTGCTATCAATGTCACAGTTATTTCACATGCCAAAAGTGAATCGATTTCAGAGGAGCTTCCAGTGTAGGAACAGACTACGGAGAAGGGACCTGTGCCACTTTGGAAGAAGTAACCACTGAAAACTTTATACATAAAGAACTTAGATGAAATTGCAATTATTCACCTTCCAACTCCAAACTCACTGCCATAAATAGACGCTGACTTATAGTGACCATATAGACAGGGTAGAACTAACCCCTTTGCGTTTCTGAGACTAACTGTCTATAGGAGTAGAGAGCCTTATCTTTCTCCCTCGGAGCAGCTGGTGGTTTTGAACTGTCGTCCTTGAGAATCACAGCCAAACGCATAACCACTACACCACCAGGGCTACTTATTATTCACCTTAGAATGGTATAAAATGTGCTTTATGAAAATAAAGAAAAAAAATCTCATCTAACTGAGCATTGTTGCTTTTTAACATTTTAAATAAGAAGTTACGTGTTAAACAGTTTATTAGTTTGAATTGCTTAGGGTTCAAGTTTGTTGAATCTTATTGGTAAAAGCAATGCATGTGTTCACACAGTAATATTTTCAAGGCATAAAATAACTATAAAGAGACTATACAGAGCTATATACAGCATATACACATGCAACACTATAAGTTTTAAACAATATACTTTAGAGTGATATAAATATGACCTTTAAGGTAATAAATAAAAAAGAGCCTGTACACTTGAGAAAGCATGAAAAAACTAAAAACTCCTTTAAAAAACAAAAAAACATTAAATCTGGAAAAGTGGTAGGATTTTGCCAAGTGAAAATTTTTCTTTTGAATTCTTGAAGATTGTATTCTCCCAGCAGTAGTAATTTAAGTGGGAGATTAATAACACATTTAGAAAATAATCTTTCATTATTCTTTACCTCTAGATACAAGCTCATTGGTCATTCTTCTAATACATGCGTCATTTCAGGCAAGAGTGTCATCTGGGAGAATCTGCCACCCATTTGTGACAGTGAGTTGAAATGTCCCTTCCGACTACCGCTACCAATATATCCAATCGCCCCTTGGAATGACAAAAGTACTAATCAAGTTCCTTTTGTGCTAAAGACAGCCATCATGCTCTAAAACATGCTTATGGTGTCCCAGGAAATTGTTACCTTATTTCTTATCCTGGAGGTAGTTTTTCTGGATCTGAAGATGTAAATTCGTAATAGCTGTCAAACCTCATGCTCACTTCAATTCACATGCAATTGAGTTTCCTCTACCATCCTACTACAATTATTATTCTGCTTAGAAACTTAGTGAAGATTTTTTTAAATGGTCATAGTACTCATCCTTACTGAGTTGTATGGATGCAACTTAGCGGTTGTACTTTGAAAATAGACATAGAGTTTTGCAAGTACTTAAAGTTTTTGTTCCAACATTCCTATATAGTAAAAAATTTAAAGTACTATAAATGTTTCAAATTATGATTTGGAAGTCATCTACTAGAAATCTCCTGTGACCATTGACCAGGAATGTGAGTAACCTCACTATCAGACAGAGCGCATTGCAAAGTGGATTGATGCAGATGTAGTTAGGTTAAAATTTAACACCTAACCATTTGTTCTCTGTTTTGACACATTTTAAATGTGTTCTAGTTTTCTTTTTTTTTTGGGGGGGGGGCTTTTTTTTTCAATTGCTGTTTTTCTCTATTTTGTTATTGTTGTTGGGTTTGTTTTCTGTGTTTTTGTTTGTTTGTTTTTCCTTATACAAATTCCAGGACAGATAAATCTACAGATCTAGTAACAGGATTAATGGTTCTTGAGAGCATGGTAGGAAAGGTTGAGGGGAAATGAGGTGCAAATAATAATGAGTACAAGAAAGAAGAAAATGTTCTAAAATTGATTGTAGTAATGGTTACACAACTTTTTTATATGCTTAAACCATTGAATTGTATGGTACGTGAATTATATGTCAATAAAACTGTTTAAAAATTTTTAAGTGACCATAAAGAATTTCCTAAGAAACATAAAATAGCCATGCAGAATTAGAAGTATGTCTTTACACTAGAATGTTAGTCAGCCTTAATAAAAACAGCAGTAAAAAGGTATTGTAGGGAAGCACTTTACTTATATAGATGTTTATTCTATATGCAAGTATTTTATGTGAAAATATCAGATAATGAAATGGCACTTTGGGAAAAATCTCATTTTATTAATCTGTAGAATATCTAGTTTATATCTATATTTGACAGCTGTAACTAGTTATGTAATGTTTCCTAGATCCAAACATGAATGAATGTCTCTAAGGGCCTTGGGAAAAAACTGTCCGACAGGCTTCTTCCTTACAAAGATCTAGTCTCCCATTCATTCAGGACCTCTGAGTGTACTCACTTCAAATGATTGATTAACCATAAGAGTTTTTTGCCAGAATGCAAGTCCGACTTCTGATCACCAGGCATTGGTCTTTTCTGTTCACATAAACCAACAAAGCTTCAGTTTTGGAGACGCCCTAATCAATTAGCCAATTCTCAGAGGTCTCTGTAGCCAAATCACTTTGATTGTTACATCAGTTCTGCCATCCGTTAGGATGACATTTTCTCTAGTTGAACTGACCCCTCAATCAATCTACAATATCCTTTTTTGTCATTTTCAGTTTTGGGAGGACTTAGGTCTATTTTATCAGAAATCGATATTGACATCCCTGCTAACTTTCTGTTGCCCTTTACTTGATGTATGTGCTTCCAGTCTTTCACTTTCAGTTCGTTTTCGTCTTTGTGTGTAAGTTGTTTCTCTTTCCGACAGCGTATTGATCAGGGTTGGGTATTCGTACACATTCTGCTATGCTTTCTCTCTTGACCGATCCATTTAATCTACTTTCCATGATTGATAAAAAGGAACCGACCACTCTCATTTTGTTCTGTGAATGTGTGTGTGGTGTTGATACTTTCCTTTTTCCACATATTTTTCCTTGCTGAGGTCTTTTTGTTTACATATTTTATCATTTGTTTCCTTACTGGTGTTTCAGCACGGACTGAGATTTGGGGGATTTTATTCTTTTTTATTTTGGTGAAAAGTTTTATTCATTTTCTTTGAGGTTACCCTGTAACTTATTACCTTTCCATGTTTCACATGGTCTATTCTGTCATATGGTGTTGACTTTTCCACTGGAAAGTCTTGTAAGTTTACCACTTATTACTTCTTTACACTTTGTCGTTGTCATGGTTTAAAATGGACATCTCTGGTTCCCTGTTTTCAGGATTGCATGTTTATTTTTTCGTTTTGATTCCTTTCTTGTTAATTCTGGGTGATGCCCTTAGGTGTCTCTGTCTCAGGTAGGTCACTATAGGTTCTCTGTCCAAAGAACTCCCTTGAGCACTTCTTACAAGGTTAGTTTAGCTTTTACACATTTCTCTAATTTCTGTTGATCTGGAAATGTCCTAATTTCACCATTGTTTTTAAAGAGCAATTTTGCTGGATAAATAAATAATTCTTCATTGGATTTTTTAAAATTCCAGATTGGATATCTGCCTTCCCATTGCCGTTTTGCCTGCATGGCTTCTGAAAACAAACAAGAACTTGTTCTTATTGGCTTTTCTTTGTAACTTTTTGTTTTCCTCAAGCCATTTCCAGGATTCTTTCTTTCTCTTTGCCTTTCTTTGTTCTAGAAAGTTTGATGATGGGATTATGTGTCGGTGCTTTTCTTTGGGACTATCCCCTTTGTAATTCAGTGAACTTCCGGGATGCAAGTCTTCTCGTCTTTCATGATGTTAGGAAAGTTTTTCAAATAAATCGTCAGCAGTTTTCTTGGTGCATTTTTTGTCTCTTCCTGTTCTGATCACACTTAAGTTGTGTTTCTTAATGGTGTTCCACATAGTCTTACACGTCCTTTCTTCTTTCCCCAATTGCTCTTCTAATACATTTAAGTCAAGAGAATTGTGTTCAATTTTACTCATTCTGTCTTCTACCCATTCAAGTCTATTCCTTTGCCCTTCAAATGAGTATCAATTTATGAAATTGTAGAATTGGTTTTCTGGATTTCTATCTGCTGTTTTTGCATGATTGCTAGTTTTCCACTCAGTTTGTCGATCTGTACTTGTGCTGTCTTTCTGGATTCTTCTAGAGGTTTTACCTATTGAGTTTGTGTGTGGTTTCCTTGATCTCGTTCTTAAGCTACTGAAATCTCCAAAGTTAAAGATTCTGAATTCCTTAGCAGGTAGTTGCAATAGCATTTTTTTGTTTTGTTTTGGGAAACTTTCTGGCCCTGAATTTTTGTCACTTTTTTATGCCATCTTAGTGTGTGTGTGTGTGTGTGTGTGTGTGTGTGTGATTTAAAGTTGTTTGTTGTCTACAGAATACTGTGGTGTTAGTATACTAATTTGTTGGTTGTGTATTGGTTTGCTTCATCCTGACATTTTGTTTTGTTTTATATTAATATTTCCAAGTAAGGGGGCAAGCATGCTGCGTGTTCATTAGAGTGCTCATCACCTGTCCACAGGTAAAACTCGTAGGCACTGGCATTGTGGGTGAGTTTCTGATCGCTGGTCATGCAGAGCCGCTAGAGGCAGACTGGGTGGGTGATGGCTGCCATCTGTCACTGATATAATGGTGGTGCCACTTGTCCCGTGAGAGGAGCAGTGAGTATGGTGGCTATGGCTGGGTAAGGTTGCTGACTTCCAACTTCTGGGCAAAAATAAGGGGCAAAAAGGTGGAAAAAAGAAGGAAGAAATTTTTAAAAAATAACAAGGAGCAGTTGATGGGCAGGGAAGACCTCTCTGATTGATAGCCGGACACTGGTGTGGGGGCTGGAACTGTCATAGCTGAGCAAAGACCCTCTTCTGGTTCCCGTTTCAATCACAACATTGCTTGTAATAATTCAAAATGGTCATGCTGTGCTGGCTGACTGTGCGCTGTTTTCTATTTTCTCATTCATCCTCTTCCTTTCTTACATTTTGGTTACATCATTATTCTTTCCTTTAAAGCTCGGGGTCTCAGGGTTGTCATCAAAATCCATTTCATTTTGTTTCTCAAGTCTTTGTTGTAGATTGTTCTGGTAATTTGTCTGTCTAGGTAATTTATCTGCTTTCTACACCATCTAGAATACTTTCCACTTGTATAAATTCTGCCAAGTAATCAGTATATTTTATTGGTTTTCCTTTGTAAGAATTACAGAATTCTTTCTTTCTCTTTGGTTGGAGAAATTTCGATTATGATATGTCTTGGTGATTTTCATTTGGGGCCTTGAATGGGAATCTTCTTTTTTACAATTTTATTATCATATAATTCACATATCATACCATTCAATACTTCAAGTCTCTTTCTATTCTAGAATTCTAATTACATGTAAATTCGTATTAATAATTTCCCACATAACTCTTCGAAAAAAACCTAAACTCACTGCCATGAAGCCAATGCTGACTCATAATGACCCCCTGTTGGTTTCTGAGACTGCAACTGTTTACAGGAACAGAAAGCCCAGTCTCTGTCCCTAAAAACTGCTGGTGGTTTCAAACTGCTGACCATGCTGATCTCAGCTCTGCGCATAACCACCACACCATAAGGGCTCCTTACGTAACGCGTAACTTTCTTAAGTTTTCTTCTTTTCTTTTTCTGCATGTTCCTTTTACAGGCTGACATCAGGGGATTTGATTTCTGTTTAGCTAATTCTGACATCTATTGATTCAATTCCATGGCTTTGTGCTTTCAATACATTACCTATTGCTGAAATTTTAGTATTATCTTCTGAATTTCTAGTTGATGTTTCTGCATGGTTCATAATTATATATCTATGTTGTTATTTTGTTCTTGTATTATTTTCCTGAATTCTTTTAGAGTTTTCCTTGATTTTTTTCTTGGCCTCTAGGAAGGATATATATATATATATATATATATTCGGTTCCTTATCAGGTAGTTGCTTTACCTTTTTTTCCTCAGAGAGGAGTCCTGGTTCTTTATTTGTGTCACCTGTTGGAATCATGTTATCCTACTTCTTTTGATAATTTAATATTATCTGTTGTTTCCTAGGCTTCGAGATGTTATTATAATTGTTTATTTATTATATGTTTGCTTGCTGCCTCTCCATGTTTAGCTCTGTTTACCTTTGATATATCAGAGCAGGAGGAATGGGCATGCTCTGGCTGTCTGCCTGGCCTTACTGGATTGTTTACCGCCTGTCTTCAGATGATGAAGTAGTAAGGGGGGTATAATGAACACAGTTCTCTTTTACCTGGTTTTGTTAGGCATCTGACGGTTCTTTGATTTGGCACTGGCCACTCTCTGCTATCAGTCCTTTGGCACAGAAACACACACTGGCACTCACCAGTCAGTGGGACAGCAAGTTTGATGGGCATTGTTGACCCCTCAGGGTGTAGTTGCTACCTTCTGCCAGATGAGTAGGTGAGTGGTGGGCAAAAGCACACACAGTTGCATGCTTGCCCCCCTCCCTTTCAGCAAGAGGGGGAGGATCATCTGCAGGTAGAAGTAAGGGGAGGGTGCTGCAGGCAGTACATGTGGTGTTACACTGCTGCAGTCTCTCAATGAGCAGGAGGAGGAGGGAGGGGGGTTGCTGTTTCAAGAGCTACTGACATCATGTCACCATTAGGTGGAGATGGAGATGAGTGGCAGTTGAGGCAGGTAGGGAGGTGATCAAGTTTGAGCGGTGTGGGCTGGGAGGGGCTAGGGAGGAAGGATGGGCTCTTGCCTTGGCTCCTGATGGTCAGTGCTGGCAAATGCTGCTAATCGCCTGTGGGGGGCGGGGGGGGGGGCGGGGTCAAAGGAGGAGAATCAT
Organism: Echinops telfairi; assembly: GCF_000313985.2. Lineage (NCBI taxonomy): Eukaryota > Metazoa > Chordata > Mammalia > Afrosoricida > Tenrecidae > Echinops > Echinops telfairi. Next base: position 53,252,550 of record NW_022111324.1, read on the forward strand.
GCACCTCTGGTTACTGGATGGCCCCTGGGCTTTTCCCATTGGGTGCAGCCAACAATCAGACCCTCCATTACTCCAGGTATGTCTATAATTACTCTATATTTTATTGAGAATGTTGTGAAGTTGCCTTTTCTGCTCCTTCTGTGCACCCGAATTACTACTAACTTTGATTCAAAATAGCCACTCTGTGCCAGGCTGGCCCCTGCTGCTCCATCTCTGCTTGTTTGATACTTTCCGTCAGTGTCCTCTTTCAGTCAGCGTTTGATCTAGTTCTTTATCCTTTCATTTGATGCTCAAGATTCCAGGATTGTCTTCTGTATCTGTTCCATTTCTTTTCTTGGGTCTTTGCTGACTAAGTCACCATTTCAGCAGGGAGTCCACTCTATTCTTTTTGATATATTCCATTTATTACTTAAGGACCCCTGGTGGCAAAGCCGCTAAGTACTGAGTTGCTAACCAAAAGGTTAGTGGTTCAAATCCACCCTGCAGTTTCTATGGGGAAAAGACCTGCTGGTCTGCTTCAGCAAAGATTATAGCCGAGAAAACCCTAATGAAGTTCTGCTCTGTCACATGAGGTTGCTATGATTCAGAATCAACCCAACAGACCCAACTAATTGTTATTACCCAAAGTTTCTGTTTTATGTATTATTTCCCTGAACATGGAAAACTCATGGATTTTCAATCTGTGTGTGAAATATCCATAATGAAGAATGGTGTCCGTTTCCGTGATCTGTGAGTGGGCTGTGTCCTGTTCCTACTATTTTTTCTTTTCAAATACTTGGTTGTCTTTGATAGTGTTTCCAGCATTACATTTGAAAATGTGTCTGTAGAAATAAATGTAGGGTCTTAAGTGATGTATCTTCCTCTTGAGAGAGTGTTTCATTCGAGTCTGCAAAGCAGCAGGGACACTGGAAACTGGGATTGCTCTCATCTTGTTTCACAAAACTGCGGTGTTCTGGGCCATGCATATTACTGGAAGAACAGTTCCTATCTTCACTCGTAGGCTTATTTTCAATTAATCTTCATAACCACGGCCTAGCTCTTTGCGGTCTCAGTGTAAATCAGAAGGTAAATCCAAGGCTCCATTTTGGGCAGGTGCTAGATTCCAACTTTTGTCCCTTGGCTTCATCAGACTAGCAAAAGTCTGGTCAGCCTCTCAGCATGCCCTCCTGATAGGAAGAGCCATGCAGACACACGACTCTTGCCCGGCTTTCCTCCTCTTCCAGAGTTGCCCTCGTGTTTCAAGAGCTTGCTACGTTTCTCTGGTGCTTTCGAAGACATTTTCTATTGTCCCTGCAGTTTCTTAGTCTTTCTCAGGGGGTAGAGGATGGGAGGGTAGAACACTTGATCTGAGGTGTCAAGATCACCATTATCAGAAGCAGAAGGCTTTGTAGCATTTTTACTTTCTATTTTCCATACCTGGAGACATTATTTGAGGTTATTTAGTTCTCATTATTAGCATTAGAGGAACACAATGTGCTATATCCTACTTCTATTTCAAATGTACTGGGTTTTTATGGACTTAAATATGATCACTTTTGCATGGATATGGTGCTATCGTATCAAGCTTAGGCATGATAAAAATTAGTTGATAAGCTCTCTCTATATACACACACTGTGAAACATTTAGATATTATATTTAGAAATATCTTTACCTGTGCAATCACAAGGTTTTGAAGGGATCAGGTTTCAGGCATCATCAGAACAAAACATCTTATCATTGTGAATGAGGAGGGGAGTCCAGAGTGGAGACCCAAAGCCCATTTGTAGGCCACTGGAGATCCCCTTACAGAAGGGTCTCGGGAAGGAGATGAGCCAGTCAGGGTGCGATGTAGCAATGATGAAACATACAACTTTCCTCTAGTTCCTAAATGCTTCCCCGCCCCTCTTACCCACCCACTCCACCACCACCACCGCACTACTATCATCATGATCCCAGTCCTACCTTGAAAGTCTGCCTAGACCAGAGGATGTACACTGGTACAGATAGGAACTGAAAATACAGGGAATCCAGGGCGGATGATCCCGTCAGGACCAGTGGTGTGAGTGGCAATACTGGGAGGGTAGAGGAGGGTGGGTTAGAAGGGGAGAACCAATTACAAGGATCTACATGTGACCTCCTCCCTGGAGGATGGACAGCAGAAAAGTGAGTGAAGAGAGATGCAGGACAGGGTAAGATATGACAAAATAATAGTTGATAAATTATCAAGAGTTCAAGAGGGAGGGGGAGCAGGGAGGGAGGGAAAAAATAAGAACCTGATGCCAGGGGCTTAAGTGGAGAGCAAATGTTTTGAGAATGATGCGGGCAATGAATGTACAAATGTGCTTTACACAATTGATGTATGTATGGATTGTGATAAGAGTTGCATGAGCTCCTAATAAAAGGATTAAAAAAAAAAACACCAAAGGGTGGGGGGGGGTGGAAAGAAATATCTTTACTTGAATGTTTGATAGAATTGCTCTGAAATTGAATAGCATCTGTGAATTATAGTTGCTTGAGCCTTGCTTTATATGTCTCCTAGAATGAGTATTGATCATTTATATTTTAATTTATAATACGGATTCTCAAAATGTTGAACTTTTTGTAATATACCATTTCATAAATATTCCATGCATATGTGACTTTATTCCAATTTAACTCCTTAATGTATGCTGTATCGTTGTGTTTTCTGTTTTCCCTTACAGGTCTTCTTTTAGTGTGGGCTTCTCTTATTTTATTTTTAAAACACTATGCTCAGCTAACAAAAGTGAGAAATAAAAAGACAAATACAAAGAGTAAGGGAGAACTATGTAAACAATGCTATGATAATTTGATCAAACAGCTAATTTAAAAAGAAAGAAATGTTGATTAGGTCAATAGATATGTATGTTGACAGGAAATAGCATAAGCAGGAAAGTTAGAATACATGCTATTATTATGCCCACCTAAATTGCAACTTAAAACCGTATCAGCATGTTCGCAATATTAAATGTGAATAATGACTGTAAATATAGTCTAGCGATTCACTGGAATCTTTTCACTTGTTACTTTAATGCACTGTTGTTTAACATACTGTCCCTTTCTCTCAGTTATTCGCTGTGAGCCACCTCCAACCATCGCCAATGGATACTTCACAAGCAATAATGAAGAATATTTTGTATACGGAATGGTAGTGACCTATCACTGCAAGACCCACACGAGAGGAAGAGGTTTTAAACTTGTGGGCACGCCATCAATACACTGTACCAGCCATGACAATCAATTTGGCAACTGGAGCAGTCTTCCCCCTGAGTGTATTCCACCTCCTAATACATGCACAGCACCAGTGGTTGAAAATGGAATAAGGACAACTGGGGATAAGATCTTATTCTCCTTATACGAGTCTGTGAGGCTCAAGTGTCAACCCGGCTTTGACATAAAAGGACCCGACAGTGTGCAGTGCCATGCCCAAAACAAATGGGAACCAGCATTGCCAATCTGTTCCAAGGGTAAGTTGGAATGACACATTAAAGGGGCTACAAATGAGATAAATTGGTGGAGAGTGAGAAGCTTAGTACTGTTCTGGGGAAAAACTGTGTGGGTAGTGTGGGTGAATGTATTGTCTTGAAAACAAACAAAAATGCCAACTCACTGCCATCCAGTCTATTGTGACTCATAGGGTCACTGTAGGACAATGCAGTAGTGTCCCTGTGAGTTTCCAAGACTGTATGTCTTTACAGGTATAGAAAGCTTCATCTTTCTCCCTAGGAACAGCCAGTAGTTTCAAACTGCTGACCTTGTGGTTAGCAGCCCAATGCATAACCACTACCCCACAAAGACTCTTTCAGTTGGTAGAGAACATGGAATTAAGAAAGTAAGTGTGTGTGTAGGAAGGGGGGGTGGGGGGAGGCATTTGTGTGTACATACTTTCATTTTGAGAAACAAGAACTGACGAAGCCAAGAAAGGAGCTGCATGGGAGTCCCATATAGAGCGATTCTGAGGACAAAGGACCACTTCCAATATCTCTTGATTATATCAAAGAATGATGTGGACTTTGTATGTTCAGTCATGTGATCTTCATGTGTGCACTAGCTCATTCACTTTTCACAACTGACATTTGAAATTGTGTTATTCGTATCCCACTTGACAAGGAAATTAGCTTGGACACTCAAGGATTAAATAAATTGTCCAAGTCATGTGCAACTAAGTGGCATGCCCAGATTAGCTATGGTTCTTGTTATACTTCTCTTGACATCTAGCAGTAAAGGAGAGCAATTTACTTACAGACCCAACCCACTCAAAAAAACTCACTTCTAGATCCAATGTGGAAACTCCACTAATGAACTGGGCTCTCCCTTAACCACACTTGTAACCTGAGGATTTAAGATTGAAAATGCATGATGTTTGAAGAAGCAGAAGGCAGCTATACCAAAAGTATTGAACTATCAGTAGGTGGATAGTCATTTACTTACTACATCAATTCCCTATATGCTGTATTGAGATATATATTATTCCAGCAAACCTGTGATTGACATTCTCAGTGAATATTATTGTAAATTTTCCCTGAAACCAACTTCCATTGTTTGTGTAAATAGCATCCAGCCATGAAAGAGCTTATTCTATACAATTGAATAATTCAAGTATTGCAATATGGATTTAGCTTACATTGGCCCAATATCACTCTCTCAACAATGTTTTAAAATTTAGTACCAGGGGCTAATCAATGACAATATTGATGGGAGATCTTTATGCTCCAGGGAGATGATCAACTAGAATCTCTAACATAAATTAACAAAGAGGTCTCTAAAGGGAGCCAAAGACAGATTAAAAAAAACAAACAAACATAGACCTTGGAATAGGTTTGGGGTACTCACTAAATCCTAGCTCCAATTTAAGAACAATCAGTTATTACATCATGACTCTGCTCTATACTCACCCTCATGATAGGAAAACAGAAGATATGGGTCTACAGAAACGTGTGGTGAAGAAATTAGATGGTGCTCAGCTATAAGATAAAATAGCACCTGTGGTCTTAAAGGCTGGGTTCCAAAGAGGCAGCCAGTTAAATGAGATGTCAACTAAGTCCAACATGGAGGAAGCACTTCGACGTCGATGATTGAAGGGTTATAAATCATACCATCTGAAGCAAAGTGTGAGATTCTGGTTTTCAGAAGGCTATGGATGACAGTGGAAGCCCAAGAGGAATTTGTGGAGACTACACAGACAATAAGTCTTCGGTGATTTCCCTCTATCCATAATAGAGGGGAGAAACTGGTTACCAGAGGGCATTGGAGAGATGACTAGAGGAAAACAAAACGATAAGCCTGACTCGAATGGTTAAAGCCTTGGCAGTTGATCCCCGCTCTGATGCACTTGAGCCCCATCTGGTTTTCAGCATTTTCTGTGTGTTGTTGTTGTTGTTGTTGTTGTTGTTTTTCATATTAGCGATTATCTCAGAAGTATTTTGTCACTGGGGGGGTCACCCTCTTGAATTTTTGTTACATGCTTTTCTGGTTTTTGGTATATGAAACCCAGGATTAATGAATCTACAGAGACAGCAAGTAGAATAAGGGTTCCTGGCAGGTACAGGGTGGAGTGGGGCGGGGGGTATTTGTCAGGGAGCGAGGGGTGGGGGTGGGGTGGCAGGGATAAAGGGGACCTTATATTGAGGAGTTCCAGAAGGAAGAGAATGTTTCGAAACTGATTGTGGTATCAATTATACAATACTGCTTGATGTGATTGAATTATAGAATGATATGATATCTGTATTATCTCCCAATGCATTTTATTGGGGAAAAGGGGGAGGTGGGGGACTCACTTCTATCCAAGTTGATTCTGACTCATAGTGACCCAACATACCGTTTCTCAGGCTTAGTCAATCTTTTTTTCTTTCTTTTTCTTTTTTAATAATCATTTTTATTAGGGGCTCATACA
>NW_022111324.1:53264235-53272914 GCF_000313985.2 Echinops telfairi
TAGATTCGACTTATGCCCTAGCATGTGGTCTATTTTAGAAAATGTGCCATGTGGACCAGAATAGAATGGAATTCTTTTTTTGTTTGGGTAGAGAGCTCTGTAGACATAAGGTCATATTGTCTAATTGTAGTGTTTAGATCTCTAGTCTCCTTGTTGAATTTCTTTCCGAGTGTTCTGACTTTCTCAGAGAGCGGTGCATTGAAATCACACTATAATTGTTGAGGCTGTGATTTCTTTTTTCATCCTTTGAAGTGTTTGCTTGCTGGATGCTTATTTGGTGAGTAAATGTTTAGAATGCTTATTGGTTCTTTATGTAATGCTCCCTTGAGCATTATATAGTGTCCTTCCTTATCCCTTTTTATGGTTTTCACTTGGAGGTCAATTTTATCTGAGAATAGGATTGCAACCCCTGTTTGTTTGTTTTTTTTAATTAGAGTTTGACTGATAATGTCTCCATCCTTTGATTCTCAGCCTGTTTTTATCTGTAATGTGAGATGTGTTTCCTGTAGACAGCAGATCGAGGGTTTGTGTTTTCCAAGCCAGTCTATTAGCCTCTGTCTCTTAAGGTCTGAGTTCATCCCATTAATATTCAGGGTTGTTACATCTATCTGTGGACCCTGTGATGTCATTTTATCTCTCTTGTGTTGGGTGTTTTCCTCCCTCCATTTCTTTTCCATGGGTTGTGCATATGTGTGTTTGTGGTTCATTCTTGTGCCAGTTTTATCTTGGGGGCTTCTTTCTTCATTGTGCCAGTTTTATCGTGGGGGCTGTTTTCACTTTGATGGTCTCTGGGTGGAATTGCTCTGTGTGGTGGTCCCTTGTATGTGCTTGGTGAGTGTTGTTCTTCTGCCCATACTGGGTCAGTGAGAATCTTTTGTAGTGCTGGGTTCCTTTAAGCATATTCTTTGAGGCTTTATTTCTAATTAGCAATAGACTAGCTTGTAGTTCAAATGAGCTATGATGTCCACAAAGGCAGCCAAAATCTCAGTGAAATAATCTCTATTTGAGTAATATGCCCTGTCATTATAAGTACTGGTTTATTAAGGAGGTTTTGTTCTCAGTGGCTTTTTTTTGGTCTTATGCTGTAGTTGACAATTTAGCTGTGGATTGGAAAGTGTTATGATTAATATATAGGGACAAAGAAAGAGCTTATAGTTCTTCAACCAACCCATGTTAGTCTTGTGTAACCTTCAAGAGAGTAGCAGAAAGGACAGGCTGATAAAAATGACAACACAGGAGAACAGTGAGATACAGGGGCATTTGTTATGTAAATCTTGAAAAACCCTTCTCATTGCCAAAAAACAAGGTTGTAAATTGAAATTGCCTTTTTAAAGAAAGATGTTGATGGGAAACAGAGGGAAAAAGGGCACCAGATAATAAGCGTGGGAAGATCTCCTTAGTAACTACCAGAGATTCCACTGGAAGGGATATCCTGCCCATCCTAGCTGTGAGAAAATCAACTTAAAAGCTAAGTAGACCCATGTTTCTTCAAGTGGAGAGCAGCAACACGTACTGACAGACTCCCCTTTACCACTGACCAGAGGCACAAGCCACGTCTATGAATCCTACTGAGTTAGTTAATTTGTGCCAGCCTGGCCAATAATCACATGTGGTGCTGGTTGAAAGGCGGAGGGATAAATGGGTGGTGAAGCCTCGCCTTTCTAGTTCTCGGGTCTCTTGTTTTGTGATGGTTGCATCGGGTGCAGCTGCCTTAGCAGTCCCCTGCTTCAGCTTGCAAGATGGATTTCCTACAAGACATCCCCAAGGAGAAGCCACATGGATCTATCCCGATGCAGCCCTGGGTGCTGGAGCAGCCGTGTGGAGACCCTTGCCAGTGCTGAGATGCTTACACGTTCACGGACTCAGCTTTCCTCCTGCAGTCGGCATTATTGCCTCTGTTTTGTGAGGTTAAGGACTTTGTGGACTGGTGTTGGGTATGGGTTAATGTTGGACTTGTGGGCTTGGGGAGCATTGGGTTGGGATGTTTTCGTGATGCACATTTTCTTTGTATAAATCTCTCTCTTATACATGAGTTGCTGTGGATTTGTTTCTCCAAAGTACCTAGACTAATACACCTACTCATCCCGTGCACAGTCCATTTCCACCAGTCTCTCACGCAACACAGCCAGCCAGACCTCCTCCTTCTCTGGCCTCTGGGAACCCTGTGAGGATAGCAGATTGAGTGCGTAGCGTGGTCCAGACATTCTCAGTACCAAGTTCCACTTTGGGCCATTTTTTTCTCCTTCCTCCTTTCCTGCTTTGTTATCCAGGGCCCTTCCTGCTCCACGTCCCATCTCCCTCACACAGCACTCATGTACACACAATCACACTGCCAAAGGAGAAGGGGTCCCCACCCACAGGTACTGTTATTTTTTACTTTATTTTCTATTTTTGTATTTTTATACTGTTATTATAATACTTTCATTATCTTTTTTCTTTGTTCTCTCCCTCTTCCTTTTCCATTGCCCTCTTCTGGTGAAGCCCCACCTGTCTGAGAATATGAATTTCCCCTCAGGCAAAACCAGACAGGCCTGTAGAGTCTGGCATACCCACTCAAAGAAAGGTTCAGAAAACGTTTTCTCCTCTGTGTGAGGAAACCCATCTATATTTCGCTATCGTTACAGAACTTCAGCATGAACACACAACTTGCACCAGTGTCTTCTGTCTCTTTTGACTCTCCTCTCCCTTGCACATCCATCCATTATCACTGTCTGCTCACACCCTTTCCTCATAATATATATTTCCATGAAATCTGTGAACTTTGACTACTCTTTTTAAAACACATTTTCTCATTGTTTTTACAAATCTGTTGGCCTGTCCAGAGAGCCAGTTATTACTACCATTAATTTTATTTTATTCTGTCTCTTCCTGCCTTTCACTCTCCTCACTTACCCATCTCTCTCTCCTTCTCTCCGTTTCACCACCACATGCTTTCCAGTTCTTATTAGACCTCTCTCATGTCAGTAAAAAGAGCCAACCCAGTGGCTCACATACCACTGATAGTTATTGAAGAAAGAGCCATCAACCACAGTAAACAAGCAAAAAAAAAAAAAATCAAGAAATTACAAACAACAAAACTCACCCAAACCCAATGGAGTGCTCAAAAAAAGAGGTCCTGGAATGACCATAACTATGATTCAAAAGAATGTGATCCTTTCAAAAGTCCTTTCAAAAGATGTGGGGAACACTCATGAGAATGGAAGAAATTGAAAAACTTTGTTTATTTGAAAAACATTGTTTATCCCAGAAGACAATCATAGTAAAAGACCAGACTAATAGAATGGAAGAAAATGAAAATTGAGTTAGTGAGCTCGAAGACCATCACTCTCACTACAATCAATGAGAGAAACCAACAACAAAAAAAGCAAAGCAATCAGAAGAAATCCTGGGAATTATTTGGGACGCTATCTAGGGAAGCAACCTATCTTTCATCAGGATCTCAGAACAAGAAGATATAAACAAACAAACAAACAAACAAACAAGCTACAGAAAAAAATAGTATGAGCAATGATGGAAAAAAATTTTCCCCAATATCACAAAGGTGGAGAAAATAACTATTCAAAAAGCTAAAAAACTTTGAATAGGATAGACTCCAAAAGAAAAATACCATGGCATATCACAAACTCTCCAATCCATCTTCAAAGGATAACCAATAAGGGTAAGCTCAGACTTCTCAATAGGAACTATGCAAGCAACAAGACAATTTGTGACATATACAAAATTGCAAAGAAGAAAAAAAAAAGCCTGCCAGCCAAGAATCCTATATCCAGCGAAATTATCCCTCAAATATGAGGAGGAAATAAAGGTATTTTCAGAAAAGGAAAAACTAAAGGAACTTGTAAAAACAAGAGCATTACAAAAAAATACTTTAATAGAGAAGATCACCAACACTAATACATATGTCGGATAACCAGCACCAAAAGATGGGTCCTCCCATCTTGTAGACTGTGAATGTATTTTAGACCTTGTACTGTGGAGATCTGGGTGCTAATTCTCTGCTTCTTGGTAGCTGTGAAATCTTTGGCTACATCTCTTTCCTCTATGCTTAATTTCCACATGAGTAAATAAATGAAGAAACCTAATGCAGCATCTATTGGTTTGATTTTTAGTATTTTAACCCCTTTAATTATTATTTAGTTAAATATATTTCCTCCTAATTAACGGGTCCTGGATGGTGGAAATGGTTAAGTGCAAGACTACTAACAGAAAGAATGTCAGTTCCAAGCCACCCAGAATTGCCTCACCAAAAAAGACCTGTTGGTCAACTCCCAAAAGGTCACAGCCATGAAACTAGATGGAACACAGTTTTACTCTGGAACACATGAGGTTGTCGTGCATTGGAATAAAATCATATATTCTGTATCAACTTTTGCTTTAATGGGCACTTGGACCATTTCTTTCCACAGTGTGTCACCCACCTCCAGAAATCCAAAATGGCAAACATTCCCCAAGTAACAAGGACCACTTTTCCTCTGGGGAAGACATTTTCTACAGCTGTGAGTCTGGCTATGATCTCAGAGGGGCCGCTTCTCTGCGCTGTACACCTGAGGGAGACTGGAGCCCTGCAGCCCCCAGATGTGAAGGTGCCTAGACTCTCTGCTCATTGAACGTTTTCAGCAGCTGTCTTTATGTTCCATGTGCCAACTTTATTTCCTTTTGTCTCCCCTCAGTGAAACCATGTGATGACTTCCCGGACCTGCTCCATAATGGCCGTGTACTCTCCCCTCCTAGTCTCCAGGTTGGAGCAAAAGTGTCCTTCATCTGTGATGAAGGGTGAGTGTGAGCTTGCCTGACCCGGAGTAGAGACCAGGAACTGAGTAATGGATACTGATATTGAGACAAGGATGTTTGTCCCCAAAAGGGGAGAATTTGTGGAACAGCAGCACTAGAAGACACGATCTAAAAGATAATTGAGAAGCATAAGAAGAATTAGTGAAACCATTAACAACAAACATTATAAAAGGCAAATTTATAAGCATACTGGACAGCAGAAATATATCAAGAGATATATAGGTGAAGCATAAATAGTATTTTAGAGATATGGAAAGATAAACTTTCTATAGAAGTTACTAAGAAAGTTTAATAAAAAGGAGAGCATTGCTTAAAGGATAAATAATGAGCAAAAATTGTTTTTGGAAACTTTAAAGTCCATCAATAGTATAATTTAAATAGGGATTAAAGAGTAAATTTAAGTGAGTTTTTAAAAATCTAATTATATATTAGGTCGTAAGTTCCTTTGTGGGAAAATTCCATTTTCTTTCATTCTACTTTTCTGTGAAATGTTTGTAGCCAGCTTCATTTATCACATATATCACAATTAGTATTGGGCTGTGGTATTGGGAGCACGATGATTAATGTTCTAAGACAGATTATGAACTGTTTTTGTGAATCAACATTGTCTAGTATGATGTTCTAGCTCCACATATGGACAAAAGCTTAGACAAGAAAGCAAATCATCTCAAAACACTCCACAATCTCTTTGACACACCTCAGGAAGGACCAAGAGGAGATTCAGAATGTCATTGGTCTGACGATAAACTGAACGTTTTTGGATAATTCCCTTGAAGGACCCCTCTCCTCACTTTTTTTCTTTCTTAAATCACCTTTATATCCTTCAATAATCTAGCATGATGCTCTAACTGTCATTCCAGAATAACCCTAATGTGATGGCAAGAGCAGTCGCTGAGATCTTGCTTTGCAAACTTAACCCAGGAGCTCTTCTCCACCCCTCTCCCAATCCACTGTTTGAGAGAATGAAATGCTGGTTTTGCATTAGCTGGGGGAGGGAATTCTCACTAATGACACAAAGGAAGCAATCAGAGGAAAATGGCAAGCAGAAGGTTGAGGACCAACAAGCAACTATCTGTCTATGTTTACTACCACTTCCTCAGTTCGAGCTGGGCCTATGATGCCTGTGAGCTTTGGGAACCATTATTGCTTTGTCCCTCACTACTAGCCATATTTTTCTGAAAGGATTTGGTGTCTGAGTGACTATCCATTGAGAAACCAAATGAGTTGAGTTTTCCTCCTGGACTCCAACTGAGGCATTATGTTTTATTGTAGCAAAAGGGAAGAAACTGAGCTCTTCAGATTGAAGGAAGAACATGTGTGCTCACCTATTTACACCTGTTACTCTATTGTATTTTAGGTTCCACTTAAAAGGCGGTTCTGTTAGTCATTGTGTCTTTGATGGATTGAAAAGCCTGTGGAATACCAGTGTTCCCGTGTGTGAACGTGAGTAGAGGAAATACTTGATCAGGTCTGGATTTTTCATGTGTTTTGTTTTAACATGTGATCTAATCTCTGTCCATTTTAATTTTTGATAGAAATAGCTATTTGTTGGAAAAAATGAAGGCGTGTTTTCTTTGCAGGGGTGGGGGGAGTCAACTTGAGCACCATGTGTTCTGGGTACCGTTCTACAAATATGTACAGACATACACAATATGCTAGAAGTAATAATTCACAGATGGAGACACATTATGTCAGGGGAATAGTCACCCTTCAATTTTTCTTTTCTTTCTTCAACAATTTGTCCATCCATATGCTTATCAGTTCATCACATTTTGAGCACTTTATGCCTGGACACTGAGCTTTTACCTATAAACAAGACATATTAGGTTCCTGCTCCTGTGTTCAATTATTTACACAGGGAAATAAACCAAAGACATGTAAACAAACAAACAATAAAATAATGATAAGTTCTATGAAGAAGAAAAAAATCCATAAACACAAAGCAGCCCTAAACACAATTAGATACTTACATGAAGGAAGCTAAGAAATGCCAGGAAAAGGAAAAATTGCACTTGCAATAAGGCAATTAAAAAGTCTTATTTGAGGAAGTAACACTTGAGCACTGATAGAAATTAGGTAACCACTGATGTACGTATGCAGTGGGAGGGTTTTCCATGAAGATAGAACAGAAAGGCAAAGACCCCCAGTGAGAAATTCCCTGGCATTTTCTAAGAAGAATCTGTTCTTGACTTTTTATGAAAAGTCACTATGGTTGAACCAGGAGCAGTGAGAGATGAGTAATCCTATATTCTGCAAGAATTTAAAATTTTCGTGGTAAGTTAAATAGAAAGCCATTCAAACAGAAAGTCACGGTCTAATTTTTTTAATGGTATCCCTTTGGCTCTGTTGGAGCTCTGGTGCTGTATGGTTATGTGTTGGGCTGTGATCCAAGTGGTCGTCAGTTTGAAACCACCAGCAGCTCCTCAGGAGAAAGACCAAGTTTTCTACTCCCATAAATAGTAACAGTCTCAGAAACCCTCAGGGGGTCATTATGAGTCAGCAATGACTCAATGGTAGTGAGTTTGGCTACCGTAGGGAGAGCAGGGTGAAAAAAAGAGTATCCTTAAAGAATTCCAAAGAAAAGGAGCCCTTGCAGCACTGTTGGGTAATCATTAGACTGCTAATGTCAAGGTCTATGGTTCAAATCCACCAGCCACTCTATGGGAGAAAGATGAACCTAACTGCTCCCGTCTTTAGATTTATAGCTTCAGGAAAAACCATACAAGGTGGCTATGAGTTGGAATTGACCCAGTGGCAGTGAGTTTGGTGGTGGGTCTTCAGAAAACAGAGCCAGAAGCAAAAGTTAAAGTCAAAGCTTCAGTGGAGCATACAGTGCAAGGGCAACAAGCAGCACAGCACGAGTGAAGGTGAGGGAGGGGGCGGGGCAGGAGAGAGAAAGAAGGGAGCAAAATAAATAAATAAATAAATAAATAATGTCTGACCACATGTGCCATCTCTGGAGAGGTCCTATAGACTCAGAACCTTCTTTAGGAAGAGAAAGAGCAAAGAATTGATCTTCACCCCAAAGCACTGTAGCATCGTGCATTAGAGATTAGGCTGCAAACCAGAGGGTCAGTGGTTCAAACCTACCAGCCACTTCTTAGGAGAAAAATAAGGCCGTCGGCTCCTGTAGAGATTGTGAGTGTCAAAAACTCAATTTACAGTTGCTGTGAGTCGGAATGGCTCCGTGAAATGGGCGTGGTTTGCCTTGCAGGTTGTGCAGACTATCCTGCTGCCTGGTGTGCCATCTAAGCTCACAAGGAATAGGAAGAGCTACAGCCTCCATGCTTCCAGTCAGGCCAAACTGGGAAGCTGGGGTTTTCATGACCTTCACTACAGTGGCCATGATGGGGGCTGTATAGGAGAAGGCCACCTCTCACCAACAGGGAGGCCGAGACAGTCAGATCTTAGGAAATGAGGTGACAGTGGTTAACAGTCATTGAGATGTCAGTTGCTAGAGACAGTTGTAGCCGAGCAAATCTGGGGGATTAAGTTGGGAAGCTATTACAATAATTTAATCAGCCCAGGAAGTGGTGAAATTGTTGACAAATCTGAAGGTAGAGATGGACGTGCGGATGACTGAGATAGAGTGTGAGAGAAAGAAAAGATTTAAGGATGGCTCCCAGATTTTGGGACGGGGCAAACCTGAGGGCACAGTTTTAATGCAAGGCGTGGTGGTTGTTAGGTGGCGGCGAGTTGGTTCAAATCGTGGTGGCCTTCTCTACAACAGAACAAAGCACTGCCCAGCCCTGCGCCATTCTCACTTTGGTTCTTTTTTCTCTTTTTTAACATTTTATTAGGGGAGCATACAACTGTTATCCCAATCCATACACACATCAATTGTGTAAAGCGCATTTGTACATCGTTTCTCAAAACATTTTCTCTCCA
>NW_022111324.1:53274751-53275728 GCF_000313985.2 Echinops telfairi
GGTGCAATTCCCACACTGTGTCACTGGTGTTGTCCCCCGCAGGGCCATGGGTCAGTGAGGGGCATCACGTATCATAGTGGAGCTGGCCATGTGGTCCTCTCTGTGGACTGGCTTTCCAACACTTTTGAAAGGTTGCTTTTCAAAACCTTAAAGAGGTCTTGTGCAGCAGGTTTACCCCATACAATATTTGATTGATCTCTTGACTGTTGCTTCCATGAATATAATTGTGGGTTCAAACAAAATTAAATCCTTGACAACATCAATCTTTTCTCTGTTTATCATGATGTTATCTATTGGTCCAGTTGTGAGAAATTTGGTTTTCTTTACATTGAGTTATATTCCATATTTAAGACTGAAATTCTTTTTATTTTTAATCATTTTCTTGGGGGCTCATACAACTCTTATCACAATCCATAAATGCATCCATTGTGTCCAGCATGTTTGTGCATTTGTTTCCCTCATCATTCTCAAAACATTTGCTTTCTACTTGAGCCATTAGTATCAGCTCTTCATTTGTCCCCTCCCTCCCTGCTCCTAGCTCCCCCTTAAGACTGAAATTCTTTTTTTTTTTGCTTGTTTGTTTGTTTGTTTGTTGGGGGCGTGTATAATTCTTGTCACTTTATTGGGGGCTTATACAATTCTTATCACAATCCATACATACATCCATTGTCAAGCACATATGTACATTTATTGCCATCATCATTCTCAAACATTTGCCTTCTACTTTAGCCCTTAATTTCGGCTCCTCATTTTCCCTCCCCCGTCCCCTCTCCCTCTTGAACTCTTCATAATTCATAAATTATTATTGTTTTGTCATATGTTACACTGTCCGACGTCTCCCCCTGCCCTCTTCTCTGCTGTCCATCCCTCAGAGAGGAGGCTATATGTATATTCTTGTAATCAGTTCCCTCTTTCTACCCCACATTCCCTCCACCCTCCAGGCATCGCCACTCTCACCACTTGTCCTGAAGGAGTCA
>NW_022111324.1:53277378-53280377 GCF_000313985.2 Echinops telfairi
GCATGTCTCATGGTGGGATCAGCCATATTGTCCACTCTGTCCATTGGCTGTTCAGAACGGGGATGTCGTCCTTCAGGCCTGGTGGGTCAGAAAGTGCTCCACTCTCTTCCTCCCCCTAAGTGCTCCCATTTGCTCTGATCAGACATGCCCCTCTCCCCTAGCTACAGTTTCAGTACTGTCCTCTCAAGTAAATTCTTCAGAAATATGGAATGCTTCACGAATTTGCTTGTCATCCTTGCGCAGGGGCCATCTAATCTTCTCTGTATCGTTCCAGTTTTAGCATATGTGCTGCTGAAGTGAGCACAGAATGAAATTCTTGATCTTCATCAGCAAGTACTTCAAGTCCTCCTCACTTGCAGCAAGCAAAGTTGTGTCACCTGTATATCACCTGTGTCATCTCTATATCACAGATTGTTAATGGCCCTTCCTCCAATCCTGATGTCATGTTATTCATATGATCCAGCTTCTCTGACGATTTTCTCTGCTTAGAGATTGAGTCAGTTTGGTGAGAGGATACCTTGATGCGTACCATTCTTGATATTAAAACATATTCAGTATTCCCTCATTTTGTTGAGGCATGTGCCTCTTGATCCACATACAGGTTCTGTATGAGCATAATGAGGTGTTCTGGAATCACTGTTCTTCTCACAGTTATCCATAGTTGTTATGATCTACACAGTCTTGACATAGTCAATAAAACTCAAGTAAACGTCTTTGTGATATGCTCTGCTTTCAGCCAAGATCCATCTGATGTCAGCAATGATATTATTTCTTCCATGTTCTCTTCTGAATTCAGCCTGAATCTCTTTGTCAATGTAATGATGCATTGTTATTGAATGATCTTCAGCAAAATTTTACTTGCATATGTTATCAAGGATATTGTTCTATCATTTGAGCATTGTGTTGGATCACTTTTCTTTGGAATGGGTACAAATGTGGATCTCTTCCAGTCAATTGGCCAGGTAGCTAACTTCCAGATGTCTTGGTATAAATGAGTGCTTCCAGTGCTACATCAGCTTATTGAGACATTTTGATTGGTATTCCATCAATCCCTGGAGACTTGTTTTTGGCTAACACCTTCAGTGCAGCCAGGATTTCTTTGTTGCTTCAGTACCATATGCTATCTCTTAAATGGTTGAAGATCGACTAGTTCTTTCTGGCACAATGACTCTGTACTCCTTCCATCTTCTTTTGATGCTTCCTTTGCCATTCATTAGTTTGTCCATGTTGCTGCTGTCATTGAGTCAGTCCCAACTCTTAGTGAGTTGCTCTTCTATGTACAACAGAACGAAACACTGAACCATTGTCACAATCATTCTTATGTTTGAGCCTTTGTTGCAGCCATTGTGTCAATCCACCTTGTTGAGAGTCTTCCTCCTTTTCCCTGCCCCTTCACTTTCCCAAACATAACGTCCTTCTCCAGGGACTGGTATCTCCTGACAACATGTTCAAGGCACATGAGATGGCATCTCTCCACCCTTGCTTTTAAGGAGCACGCTGGCAATACTTCTTCTGAGACAGATTTGTTTGTTCTTTAGGAAGTCCATGGTACTTTCAATATTTTCACAAGCACCATAATTGATCTTCAGTCTTCCTTATTCACTGTGTAAATTTCACATGCATAGGCGGTCATTGAAAATAACCATGGGTTGGGTCAGATAAGCAAAGAAGCATTTCTTCTATTTGCCTTAGCTATTCTGAAATTAAGAGTAAGTTTCAGAGTCTCTTCTAATGTCCACTTTAATCTTTTCCTTCTTGTCTTTTTAATGACCTTTTACTATTTTCATGTATGATATAGGCTGGCAAGAGATGTTTATAAGTTATCATGATATCAGGGTTAGTCATGAGACTAAACGAGATCACTTGGGAGTGAGCACAGATAAAGAAGAGACCCAGGTGCTGAGCCTGGGAAATCCAACATTCAGCTGTTGCAAAGACAAAAAGGAGCATGAAGGAGACAATGACACAGAGGCGGTTGGGGTGAGAGAAAACCGAGCAGGAAGAGTCCTGAAAGCCAAGTGGGGATTTTTTTTTTTAAGGAAATGAGACTTATTAACTGTGTCCAATTCTATGACTACATCAAATAAAATGAGAACAGAAAATTGACCACTGAGTTTAATGGCAGGGGAGTAACAAATAGCCTTGACAAGAGGAGATTTGGTAGAGTGGTGGGGACGGATATTGACTGGAATGAGTCAAGGGGAAATGGCAGGGAAGGAAGTATGACAGGTCATAGACAACATTTTTGAGTTTTCATGTAAAGTGGGCAGACCAGTGGGGCTGTAGCTGCCAGAGGAAGTGAAACCAAGGAGGTTAGGGTCTTGGATCAGAGCAGAAACATAGTGTGTACAACCAGGCTCACTCATTCCTGATCCTGAGACATTACCGATAGTCAACTCTTAAATCTCTGTTGTCGAAAAATTTCCTTGGGCAGAGAATTTTGGTATCAAGGACCATGTCTACCTTGCCTTTCAGTAGTACTTTATATATAATAGGGGCCCCAAAATGCTTGTTGAGTTAATGGATAGTTTTCCCTTTTGTGTGGTTTAGAATGATTTTATTTAAGAGGCTACACTAAAACCATATCTCTCTGAAGAGTGTTGGATTCTTGAGTTTCTTACTTTTGTGATGAACACCAAATTCAGTGTCATTTTGTTTAGCTCCATCTGACCAGAAGACTCAAACATATACTTTGCAGTGTGCACAACCCCAGAGAAAAAAAGTTGCTCTTTAATTGGCAACACATTCATAGCCCTCCATAACTGCAGCAGCACCTCCAGTTAAATTTTGATCAGATCTAGAGCTCTTGTTTTCTTTCTAGAAATCATTTGTCCAAACCCTCCTGCTATCCTTAATGGGGACCACACAGGAAATTCTCTGGAAAGCTTTCCCTATGGAAAAGAAATCTCTTACATGTGCAACCGCAGCCCAGACAGAGGGATGATCTTCAACCTCATTGGGGAGAGCACCATCCACTGCACAAGTGACGATGGAGGGAA
>NW_022111324.1:53281334-53294767 GCF_000313985.2 Echinops telfairi
TGGGAGGTGCCACCAGTAGGGGAATTCCTTATCAAGTGCAAGCGATCCCTGAGAGAGAAGAGAAATCCAGGCAGTAAAGGCTACACACAATGAAGGCATTTAAGTTTCCCGTGATCTCTGTCATCCTCTTAATGGCTGATACAAGTCAGAATCCGAGTGGTTTTCTAAATGCAGATATGTTGGCTCCAGCTTAGGCTTAGTGAATGGATAGGCAGAAGCTGCTCCTTCAGAGATGAGGTAGTTGAATCAGAATATATTTTAAAATATTATCACCCATTCTACCCACTCATGAAGAGAACATAACTTCTTAGAGGAGCGACATGACTTAGTCTGTTGTGCCCTGGCTCCTAAATGGCTGGCTTAGCTTCAGCAAGAGAAGAGTGAGGTTTTTATTTGCTACAGGACTTCCAACCAGTTCATTCCCATTTCAGTCCCCACTGAGAATTTGCATTTTCACCCCAGATAAGGGTGGATGTTGTTAAAATATAAATAGAGTCTGATTCAGTATATCTGAGATAGAAATGCAATGCAAATTCTCAGCAGGGGGTCAATGGCATTTTAAAGCTGGGACTCAACGCCCTAATTTCCTAGGGCAGCTATAACAAATTTCTCTGTACTTGATGACTTAAAAAGTTGAAATTTATTCTCTTACAATTCTGGTAGGTGCAAATCTGAAAGCAAGGTGTCAGCAGAACTATATTTCCTTCTCGGGCTCTGGGAGAGTCATTCCTTGTCTCTTCCACATTCCAGTGACTTCCAATATTCCTTGGTGTTCTTGACTTGTAGATACTACACCTTAATTTCTCTCTGTGTTAGGCCAGGCTGACTAGAGAAACAAATTCAGTGACACTCATATAAAGCTCAAGAAAGAGTTTTATCTCAAAGCTTTATATATCAGGAAAACATCCCAGCCCAGTCCAACTCAAGTCCTTACGCCCGATAGTTCATACATCCCTCTTCTGACTCACACAATCACAAGCAATGATGCAGAATGCAGCAAGTGCACAGGCCGGTGGGTGCAAAGTCGGTGGATCCAATGGTAGTGGACACACCTCCAGGGTTCTGGCAGGTCTCAGAGTGGCTCGCCACCAGGAAGGTGGGGACAGAAAGAGAGAGAGAGAGAGCAGTCTCCAGAGAGCCATTTATCTCGTTTCACACCTCCAAAGGAAGTCATCAAGCTGCGACCTGATTGACAGGCTCAACTCCACCCATATCGTCTCACAGGTGCCATGCTGGCACAATAGACCGCACTATCACACTGTATCTAAAATATCCCTCGCTTTTCTTGCATATGGACACCAGTCATTGGATTTATGGTTTGTTGTAGTTGGGGAAGAGTCCCAAAGCTCAAATAAATTTGATAGAGACTCCTTACTTAAATCTTAAATGAGACAAAAATAAACCCAAAAAATGAATCATGTAGGTCAAGGTTACCATGTGCTTGGGGGCATAATATGGTCCAAATTATTCACATCCATATGACTACTTAGTTGAGCAAATAAATATAGGATATTGTTGTAAAAAATGACGATTAATGGTAAATCAATTCATCACAGTCTCAGGCGGGACTACAGAAGCAGGGAAATATTATGACTGGGATATATACACTATTGCAGATTTGAAAAGTTTATGGGATTGCCTCTGAGACCCTCAATCACCTTGTCAAACCTCGTGACTCATAATCACGCAGCCCTAGCATCCAAGTTTCCACCAAATTTCAAGCCAGGCAAGAGCTGAAGTCAAGACTGAAGCAAAGCTTTTCACACAGCCAGTCAATTGTTAAAAGAACTCAGTGGAGGCTGAATCTATGTGTAGACTCAAAATGGGATTTAGGGCTCCCACCGTGAATTACATAGACCTTGTGCTCAGAATGTAAGCTTTAATACAGGCTCACCATAAATCTAGGATGGTCTCATCTCAAAGTATCTTTTACTATATCTACAAAAACCTTTATTCCAAATGAGTTCACGTTCTGAGACTCGTAGACGTCTTTTGGGAGAATGCCATTCAATCCATGACAACCGATAACTGCGATAGAGTGCTCGAGAGGCAGCTTATGTGGGCACCTCTGACAACAGAGCAGGAAAGAGTCTATGGAGAGGAATGGGGGAATCAAGGCCCATGAGTGAGGGCATGATAAATGTTGGGTAAAGGCATTCTGATGGTTGGTGTGGCACATGAAACGCTGAGCAGAAGCTCTCATTAGTTTTTTGTGTTTCTGTTCTCATAAGAGCAGAAATAACAGAACGCTCAGCAGTATTTCAAGTAGTGAACATTTTCTGATGAGTAGATGTTATTGAAAAGCCCCATCCTACCATCAATTTCTAGGTAAGAAAATCTTTTGCCAAGATCATAAATCTCTTAGTTTCTGTAGTCTTATCTATTCTTAATTGAAGAAAAAAGAAAGAAGTAGTAAAGAATAACATTGATATTCCTGTGGTCTTGGCCTCCAGGTCAGTGTAAAACCCCCAAACAATTTCCATTTGCCAAGCCTACAACTCCAAATGATGAGTCTGAGTTTCCAGTTGGGACAAACTTGTACTATGAATGCCTCCCTGGGTACTCTGGGAAAGTGTTCTCTATCACCTGCCTAGAAAATTTGGTCTGGTCAAGTGCTGAAGACACCTGTAAACGTGAGTAGCCCTGCCCTGGGAGTTCTTCTGAATTTGTCTAAGAATCTAGGGGATCTGATTTAATTTGTTCAAATTTTGGAAGCAAGATGCCTAAGCGTGCTCAAGGTGTTTCAATGGTGGGTTGTCTTCTAAGTGCTCACTTCTTAGCACTTGATTCTCTGCACCATGACTGGGTATTAGTTTCATGGGAAAGGCTTTTGCAAAAAGTGTTAGGGGAAAAATATCTTCATTCACCAGAAGTCACTTTTGATAGCAGAAATCATGAATTGCATGCATCAGGGACACAAGGTATTCATTATGAATTTGCCTATTATAGATATTTCATGTAAATGGTATCCAAAGTTTATTAATGGTTATTGGAGGGGCAGAGAAATAGGGAGTCACTGCTTGGGGAACATTGAGATTTCCATTAAAGCTGATGAAAAATTATTGGAAATGGATAGTAGTGATTGGACTACATGATGAATATAATTAATGCCATTTAACTGTGCGTGTAAAACATGTTAAAATAGCAAATATATATATAAGTTTATATATAATATATTTTAAATATACGTATATATTACTTTTTGAAAGAAAGAAAATTATGAAGGTGTCATAGTTATCAAGTGCTATTGTAAGAGATAAACCACAAGCGAATGGCTTTAACAAACAAAAACATATTTTCTCAGTTTAGGAGACCAGAAATCTGAATTCAGGAGGCTGCCCTACTGGGAAAACTTTTTCTCTCCGAGAGCTCTGGAGGAAGGGCCTTGTCTCTTGCTTCCTTAGTGATATTCCTGAAGTCTGGCATCTATCTTCTTCCTTCTCCTCTGCTTGCTTCTCTGCTGGGTTAAAAAAGAAATTGAGTCATGAGACACCCAACACTAATATCGTTTTATTAACATAACATAGAAAGCCCACTACCAAATGGGATGAGAACTACAAATCTCACTACCATCCACTCCATTCTAACTCATAGCAATAGGTATAGATAGGAGTTAAGATTTGCAACACATATTTTGGGACGGCCACAATTCATGGACCCCCATAAATGGGTCACTATAAATTATACTTGGCTAATGAAAGATAAAGGGAGCATATCAATTTTGAGGGCTTTTATGGAAGCTGGTGGGGGTCAAAGGAGTCCCTGGTGGTGGAGATGGTGGACGCGCTTGGCTGTTCACCCAAAAGCCGGAGGTTCTAGTGCCCCAAAGTTCCCGCGAGAGGAAAGCCTGGTGATCTCCTTTCAAAGAGACCACCCTGAAAACCCTGTGGAACACAGCTCTACTGTGACCCTCCGGACCCCACCATGAAGAAAGCTGACGCTGTGATAACTGGTGTGGGTGGGATCAGAGTACAACTCTTTAGCTATGAATGACCTTTACTGGGAGATGCACAGAGGTCTATTGAAAGGTGACACACCCCTAGCTGCTTGATTCTGAGGTTACACAGCGGATTTCGTCAAACTGGCCAGTTCTGAGCAGCAAGCAGAGCTGTGTCACACAGTAAGCTGCACTCCGGTGTGAACCTTATACAGAAGGTAAAGTGAGCCCTATGTCTTGTCCCAAAGTCTGCTTCTTTCCTCTAGGAAAATCTTGTGGACATCCTCCAAAACCCTCCAATGGAATGGTGGTTATCAACACAGATACCCAGTTTGGATCAACTATTCATTATGCTTGTAACAAAGGGTGAGTTGGGAACCTTACCGCCTCATAGTGGCTTCTCCTGCAGAATCCCTGTTTCCACAGAGCAAGAAGAGAGTTGACCTTGTGCAGTGCTGAGCGCCCAACCCTTGGAATTTCCAAATAGGCAAATGGGAAAGGACACAATAAGCAAGAAAAACTTTGACATAAAATATGAATGGCTTAAATTTTCCTTTTGAAAGACAAAAATCTTCAAAATATGATTAAAACAAAGAGAATACCCACATCTAGCTGTTCAGGGATGTCTATTCAACACACATGAATCAAAGCAGCCTTACTCCTCAAGTCTTCTTGTTGTTGTTGTTGTTGTTGTTGTTGTTGTTAGGTGACATTGAGTCAGTTTCAAGCCATAGCAACCCTATCCACAGGGAAACTCAGCACTGCACGGTCCTGAGCCATCCTCACAATTGCTACTCTGTCTGAGCCCATTGGTGCAGCTCCTGTGTCAATTCATGTCACTTCCCTTTACCAAACGTGATGCCCTTCTCCAAGGACTGGTCCCTCCTGACTACATATCCAAGTATATAAGATTCTCCATCCTTGCCTCTAAGGGGCACTGTGGCCATACTTCTTCCAAGACAGATACGTTTGTCCTTTTAGCAGTCCGTGGTCCTTTCACTAGTCTTCTCCAGCATCTCAATTCAAATGCATTGATTTCTCTTCAGCATCCTTATTCAATGTCCAACTTTCACATGCAAAAGAGGCAACTGAAAATACTGTAGCATAGGTTCAGTGCACCTTAGTCCTCAAAGTAAAGTCCTTGCTTTTAAATACTCTAAAGAAGTCTTGTGCAAAAGATTTACCTAATATAATCTGTCTTTTGATCTCTCGACTGCTGCTTCCATGAGCATTGATTGTGGATCAAAGTCAGACAAAATCCATGACTACTTCAGTGTTTTCTCCATTCATCATGATGCACCTACTGGTCACGTTGTAAGGACTTTGCTCTGCTTTACACTGAGTTATAATCCATACTGAAGGCTACATCCTTGATCTGCATCAGCAAGTGCTTCAAGTCCTCCTCACTTTCAGCAACCAAGATTGCATCATCTGCATATCGCAAATTGTTAATAAACCTTCCTCCAATCCTGATGGCCATTCTCTTCATATAAGCCAGCTTGTGTGATGATTTGCTCTGCATACAGTTTAAATAAGTATGGTGAGAAGATACAACCCTGTCACACACCTTTCCTGATTTTAAACCATGCAGGATTCTCTTGTTGTTTCCCCACAACTACCTCTTGATTCATCTACAAGTTCCTCATGATCACAATAAAGTGTTCTGGAATTCCCATTCTTCCCAGTTTTATCCATAGATTGTTATGATCCAAACAGTTGAATGCCTTGGCATAGTCAGTAAGATACAAGTAAACCTCTTTCTGGTATTCTCTGCTTTAGCCAAGATCCATGTGACATCAATATGATACCCCTTGTTCCACGTCCTCTTCTGAATCTGGCCTGTACTGCTGCCATCATTGTTCAGAAATGGTTCAAATTTGGAACTATATATAATATAATAGAACATAGATATTTTCTTAATTTCATATAAATATACTCTCTGTCATAGCAAGAACATGATTATTGTTATTTAAACTCTAAAATCATGCATAAAACTTTAATTAAAGTTAGAAGAAGGAAAAGAATGCTTTGAATATTTCTTACTATTAAAACTTATTGCATAAATAAAATAAAATTATACTCTCCTTCATCACCACCTTCCAAAATAAACATATTATATGAAATGTAAAATTTGTATAATGTATAAAATATTATATTTCATGCATTTTTATATATGAAATTTTTTTCTTTAGCATATTGTTACTGTGTTAGTCTGGGTACATTAGAGAAACAAATCCACAGAAACTCATATGTATAAAATAGAGTTTGCCCTTGCTTTCCCATCCTGGCTCTGCACGCAGCGGCTGCAAGATGCCCAAGAAGAACCGGATCGCTATCTATGAGCTCCTTTTCAAGGAGGGGGTAATGGTGGCCAAGAAGGATGTCCACATGCCCAAGCACCTCGAACTGGCGGACAAGAATGTGCCCAACCTTCACATCATGAAGGCCATGCAGTCTCTCAAGTCACGAGGCTACGTGAAGGAACAGTTTTCCTGGAGACCTTTCTACTGGTACCTTACCAACGAGGGGATTCAGTACCTCCGGGATGACCTTCACCTGCCCCCTGAGATTGTGCCTGCCACCCTGCGCCGCAGTCGCCCCGAGACTGCCAGGCCACGGCCCAAAGGCCTGGAGGGTGAGCGACCAGCCAGACTGACCAGAGGAGAGGCCGACGGAGACACTTACAGACGGAGCGCTGTGCCGCCTGGTGCCGACAAGAAAGCCGAGGCTAGGGCAGGGTCAGCCACGGAGTTCCAGTTTAAAGGCGGATTTGGTCGTGGAAGTAGTCAGCCAGCCCAGTAAAGTCGGAGGGGATGCTTTTGTGGTGAATAAACCTGTAACCAGAAAAAAAAGAAAGAGAGAGAGAGTTTTATATAAAGTGTGAGTGCACATCAAGAAAACATCCCAACCCAGTGCTACCCAAGCCCACAAGTCCAACATTAGCACATATGTCGGACACCAATCCACAAAGTCCTCCTCCATCTCACAAAACACACGCAATGATGCCAACTGTAGGAGGAAAGCAGAATCAGTGAACATGTAAGCATCTCAGCACTGGCAGGGGTCTCCACACGGCTGCTCCAGCACCCAGGGCTGCATCAGGGTAGGTCCATGTGGCTTCTCCTCAGGGACGTTTCCCAGGAAGTGAGCCTTCCCAGCTGAAACAGGGAACTGACTAAGGCAGCTGCACCCTAGTCTGACCATCAGAAAGCAAGAGACCTGAGAACTCAAAAGGCGAGGCTTACTGAGCCATTTATCTCTTCACCTTCAATTAACCCCACATGTGTTTGTCAGCCAGGTTGGCACAGTAAACTTTAACTATCTCAGTTACTAACCAGAAATACTAAAAGATTTAGCTGAAAAACTATCAGAACTAATTAGAAATATTAGTAAAATATTCTGTAAAAGGTATTATTAAATTAAGATCTTTCTTTATATAAGTAACCAAGTAGGAATGGAAAATAACATTCATAATAGCAACAAAATCAACTCAACATAATTTAACAAGAAATATGCAGAATTTTCAATAAAATCTAAAAAACTTTCATGGGACACAAAAGATGTGCTTAAGAAAATGGAAGATAAAAAGCTTTAAAATATTTAAAAATATTTAATATTCATATGTTATATTTGAATTAATATGTAATGTAGAGTTCCAAAATTATTCATTTTTAAGTTGGAAAATATATACCATGAAACCCACCAACAAAGTTTCCTGAAATAGTAACCAGAGGAAATTTTACTTCCATAGTGTACTATAAGTCAATGGATATTAAAAACATAAAAATTGTTTTTAAAACTGACATAAGGCAGGAGTAGAGACACAGAGCCAGAGAACAAATACAGAGCCCAAGAAATAGTTGTTTTTGTAAGAATTTAGCGATGATTAAGATGATATTTAAGGGCAAGGAAAATTGAATTATTTATTAGTAGATCAATTATCTAAAACTATAAGCTAGACGCCTGTATAGACCACACCAAACATTAAGTCAAAGTCCATCTAGACTTAAGACTAAATGTTAGACATAAAGCATCATATATAGAGGTAGATCTGTTTCTGACTTAAGACTTTAATAGACATATTTTAAAAGTAATTTTATTATAGACAAAATTGAACTTTTATGCATACAAAAACATTAAAATTTCCTATATACAAAAAATAAAGACCCTCAACAAATGAGAAAATGTACAGACTCATATAGATCAATTATAAAAAGTAAAAAAATATGAACAAATAATTTCTCAAAGAAAATCTGAGATGGTCACAGAAAAGTATGAAAAGTTCTCACAGTAACAGTATGGATACTTGAAACAAATTAGGATGGAATGTTGGCAATAGTGGTGTCCCATTCTAAGTGATTTTGACAGAGTGAACATGATCCTTGCCTTACACAGTTAAAGATGTTTAACTGTTTCAAGATATGCTGTCATTGCTCTGGCTTTTGCTTACTGAACTTTCTTGGTAAAGCCAATACTCTCTAACACGTAACAGATAATTATTGAACACCCAATGCTTCAGGTTCTCTAAGCCAGATGCTACAGGCTGTTAAGTATTTCCATAAGAGTTTCCTGCTCATCAAGGAGCCCATCATTTCCTTGATGGAAAGCGCAGACGGACAAAATAACTCCGTAAGATTCCCTAAAGAAAGTACAAAAGCACCCCATGTTGAATAGGGAGATGACCCATTTCATTTAAAAGGGCGAGAGAAGGTGACAAAGAGACAGAACAAAGAAGAATCTAAGCTTTTCCTTAGAAATAAAGGTTTAATTTGCAGATGGAGATGGGTTGAGCAATTCCTAGGGTGTACTCAGTCTGTAATTTATTATGCCTACCTGATCTAAATGGTTACTTACATGGGGAATATGTGTGTGGCTGATTTTGTTG
Organism: Echinops telfairi; assembly: GCF_000313985.2. Lineage (NCBI taxonomy): Eukaryota > Metazoa > Chordata > Mammalia > Afrosoricida > Tenrecidae > Echinops > Echinops telfairi. Next base: position 53,290,157 of record NW_022111324.1, read on the forward strand.
TTAGGTGTCAAGTCAATTTTCGACTCACAGCAACCCTGTGTGCCCGAAGAGAACCCATGGGGTTTTAAGAGACCATAGGTTTGCTGGGCTGCTATCTTCCTGGGAGCAGGTCACCAGGTGTTTCTCCTGTGAAGCCCTGGGCTGGGTTTGTGTGTGCCGTCTAATAATTTCCCAATCCTTGCTTCTAGGTTCCAACTCATTGGCTCTTCATCCACTACTTGTCTCCTCTCAGGCAATAATGCCGTTTGGGATCAAGAGGCACCTATTTGTGAGAGTAAGTTAAAATATTTTCCCTCTAAATCCTTCCATTTTATACTGATTTGCTCCTGGAGTGACAAAGACTCTGTCCAGTAGAGATGGGTTCCTCCGAGAGTTGAAAATGGGAAACTTGTATTGCATGGTCCTCGCATTTTTCTTTCTATTAAAAATTAGTTTATCTGGAATGGAGGACCTGCACTGAGTTTAAAATCCTCCTTCTATCTTACTGTGATCATAGACTTTTCCCAGTATAAATGTTGCTTTCTTTACCGAGTATATTTTAAAGACACGAGAAAAGAAATTGGCGTGTCTCATTGCCAACTCTTCAAATCACAATTGCAATCTTAAGAAGGTAGACCATTCTCTTTCTCATCATTCTTACTGTAAATAGTAAAAGTAGGTCTCCATATAACTCCGAGCGATTTCTCCAATTTTATAACTCAGAACTTCCCCAATTCCGCAGCTTGTTTTCAGCTTTGCTCTTCCTTCTCAATTCTGTCAGGGTCATGGCCTTGGCTATATTTGTCCTTGATGAGTGTATTGTACATCTTTTGTACATGGGATTTTGAAGTGAGTCTCCCCCACCCCCCCGCCACCAATTTTTAAAATCATTTTATTGGGAGCTCATATAGCTCTTGTCATAATCCATACATATGTCCATTGTGTCAAGCACATTTGTGCATATGTTACCATCATCATTTTCAAAATTCTTTCTTTCTCCTTGAGCCCTTGGTATCAAGCTCATTTCCCCTCCTTCCCCACCCTCCCTCTCCCATGATCCCTTGATAATTTATTAGTTTTTTTTCATGTCTTACACTGACCACTGTCTCCCTTCACACACTTTTCTGTTGTCCGTTCCCCTGGGGGGAGGCATGTTATATGTCAATCATTGTGATCTGTTCCTCCTATCTCCCCTCAACCTTCCCCATCCCCTCCTGGTATCGCTACTCTCATTATTGAACCTGAGGGGTTTATCTGTCCTGGATTTCCTATGTTTCAAGCTCTTGCTGTACCAGTGTACATGCTCTGATCCAGCCAGATTTTTTAGGTAGAATTGGAGTCATGATAGTGGAGTGGGGATGGACGCATTAAAAAACTAAAGCAAAGGTGTGTGTTCTGTTGGTGCTGTACTGCACCCTAGCTCGTCTCTTCCTTGTGGCCCTTCTGTAAGGGGATGTCCAATTGTCAACAGAGGGATTTTGGGTCTCCACTCCACCTTCCCCTTCATTCCCATCGATATGGATTTTTGGTTGGGGTCTTTGATACCTGACCCCTTCGACACCTCATGGTCACACAGGTTGGGGTGCTTCTTCCCTGTGGGCTTTGTTGCTTCTCAACTAGATGGCCGCTTGTTTATCTTCAGGCCTTTAAGACCCCAGACACTGTATCTTTTGATAGCCAAGCACCATCAGCTTTCTTCACCACATTTGCTTATGCGCCCACTTTGTCTTCAGCAATCATGCAAGGGAAGGTGAGCATCCCAGAATGCCAGGTTAGTAGAACAAAGTGCTCTTGTGTTGAAGGAGTACTTGAGTGGAAGCCCAATGTCCATCTGCTGCCTTACTACTTAACAAATAAATATATGTACATAAATCTATTTCCCTATTGATATATAGAAAATATATGTATTTACATATGTAAATGTCTTTATTTAGACCTCTATAAATGTCCTTTGCCTCCTGTTTCTTTCCTCTATTTCCTTTTACTTACCTCTTGTCCCACTATCATGTTTGGCCTTCATTTGGGCTTCTCTAATTCCTCTCAGCTACATTGCCCTTGATCAAGCCCCACCAGCCCTCCCATGTCCTCCTCACCATCGATTTTAGATCACTTGTTGTTCCCTTGCCCCTGGTTTGTGGGCACCCTCCTTCCTTTCCCCTGCCTTCCCTTCTCCTGTGTCCCCCCAGAACCATTGGTCCCATTGTTTTCTCCTCCAGATTGTTTATCCTGCCTATCTTATCTAGAAAGACATGCAGTGACAATAATGAATACAAACACAAGACAAAGCAAAACATAACAACAAAAGAAACCAAAAACACAAATCAGCAACAATAACAACAGCAAAAAAAAGAGAAAAACCTATAAATATTTCCAGGTTTGTCTATTGACCTTTTTGAGTGTTTCCAGTAAAGTCTGATGGGTGCCAGGCCCTGACCTCAAAGTCTATTTTTGATATTCCTCAGGGACTTCGTTGCTTTGCTCCCCTTGCTGTTCTGTTGCACACCCTTAGTGTTTCACCCTGATGTGGTAGAATCAGATAAGGCACAATTCCCCCACTATGTCTCCAGTGTTGTTCCCCGTAGCACTATGGTTCAGTAAGAGACATCAAGTCTCATGGTGGGTTCCACCCTATGGTCCTCTCTGTGCACTGGCTGCTCTGAGCAGGGATATCATCCTTGGGGCTTAGTGACCTCCCCCCAAATTTTTTAGGAACCTGGAGAATGAGTGATAGAAAATTGGCAAAGATGTAAGACTGTGCGGCAGTTAGTACCACACACAGAATTGGTGGAAATGAGAGTGGGCCCAAACTTGGGAAGGCTAATAGGCAATCGATTTTTTAAAAAAATACTAATGGAAATGCCCTTATACTCAGCAATTCTACTTCCTAGGCTCTATGCCAAGAAAATAACTGTGGAATTTCCCATGGTTTCCAGAGCTTTATTCAAAATATACTCAATGCAATGTCATTTATGATCATGAAAAATATGAACAACCTAAAGTTCAATATGGTTTGAAAAGAGTTAATTAAAAAGATAAATCTCATTTAAGCATGGCTAACTTCTTTACCAATCAATGTTCATAGAGACAGCAGTTAAGAAATCAAGTAATATATGTATTGGACAAATCTGCTGGAAAAGCCTTCTTTAGAAGTTTCATAATCAAAGATGTTACTTGGATGAATAAGGTGCACCTGATCCAAGCCATGGTCTTTTCAGTCACCTCATATGCATGCAAAAAGGTGTGCAATGATAAAAAAATATTCACTTGAGCTGTGATAGTGATAAGGAATATTGAAAATACCATGGCCTGCTGGAAGGATGAACAAATTAGTCTTAGAAGAAATGCAACTAGAATACTCCTTAGAAACAAGGGTGGTAAGGCTCACTTGCTTTGATTTGCCATCAGGAAAGAACAATGACTAGAAAAAGCCATCGTGGTTGGTGGTGAGTCAGTGAAAACTAGGAAGCATTCAATGACACAGGCTAACATAATAGCCATGACAATGGACTCAAACAAACCGCCGATCAAAGATACAACGCAGGACCAGACAGCATTTTGTTCTGTTACATATACAGAAGGCAGATCCTCCTCATCAGCAACTGGAGATAATAGATCTGTAAGACAAGGACAACAGTGTATCCCAAGGAATTAAAGGAAGAGACAACTCATCCACCTAGAACTAGATCTTTTACAGAGATCCTTTACATCCATCTGGATGTATAGGATCCATCTGGATCCATCTGGAATAGTATTCAACCACTAAATATGGTACTACAGATTATATGTCCTTATACACGTGTGCATGCACACACATATTTGAAAGGATACACGTTAAATTGCTAAGAGCAGTTATCTCTGGACCTTTACCAACTTCTTAATTGGCTTTGTCCATATTTTATTCATTGTCTATAATCACCATGTATTATATTAATATAAAAATAGCAGGCATTCAGCGATTCAAAGAAATGAATGATAAGCTTTAAAAGGTACCTATTTTAACTTGGCAGGGAATTTTAATTCTCTAGAAAATTTATATTACCAAGGGATTATCAGTTTACTATAAAAATTTGTCTAGTCTGAACACCTACCAAAGGGTTATCTTTGATAAAAAATGGTTCTATTTCTACTATATTTATAAGTCAATAATCACTTGACCAACATTGACTATAAATGTGTATGAACTTATTCCAATATTTCAGTTATTATCTTAAAATAAACATAATATTCATTTATCATTTAATTTATTATTGATAAATCTGTAATCATTTAATTTCATATGTCTTATCTTGTAGATTTTTACTTTTTCTTAATGGATATAACCAAAAGTAGTATATGTTACCTTCAAAGATGTCATTTCAGTTTAAAAATTAGTCCAGTGTCAACACCAGGTAAATAAGATGTCCATTAAACAATAAAACATCAGATGTCCATTCAAAATCACATAGCCATATTGGAATGTGGGCATTTAACACTAAATAATTACTTTGGGCAGGCCTACATAGCACATATAGCAAGTATTATAATTATTTACAGCTCAGGGAGTCACTTCATTCTTTTTACTTGCATTCATATTAAAATAGTTCATCATTTAAAAAGTGAGCTCTTGATGGTGCCTGGCTATCAAAAGATAGC
>NW_022111324.1:53295577-53311027 GCF_000313985.2 Echinops telfairi
AACTGTGAACTCTTGTTTAATTCACATTCCCTTTTCCCAGGCATATCTTGTGAATCACCCCCACGGATAGACAATGGATACTTCCATAGCAGCAACAGAAAACTCTTTTCGTATGGCACAGTGGTGACTTATTATTGTCGTCTTGCGCAATCCGGAGAGAAGCTGTTTGACCTGGTAGGAAAAGCATCGATAAACTGTACAAGCAAAGATGATCAAGTCGGTGTTTGGAGCGGCCCCCCTCCTCAATGTATTTCTTCTAAAAGATGCACAACTCCAGAAGTTGAAAATGGAATCTATGAGTCAAGAAATAGGACTTTTTTCCCCTTAAATGAGGTTGTGAGCTTTCGATGTCAGCCTGGCTTTGTCATGAAGGGGCCCAGCAGTGCACAGTGCCAGGCCAACAACAGATGGGTGCCTGACTTGCCAAGCTGCTCCAGGGGTGAGCTGGATCATGTGAGACCCTGATTCATGGGGGCGGGGACAGTACTGAGGGGCAGGATTTGTTGAAATTAAGGAAGAAATGTATGTGTGTGTGCTCATGCATGTACACAATGAAATCAATATAACTGTTCTAGACATAATCCCAGCTCCACTATCTGCTCCTGTAATAATAAGAGGAGGCGTCAAAAGTTTGTGGGAAATGGAACTGAGTGATCATGGAATTTTCCACTGAACTTGTGAAGCCCTCTTGTAATAGTCCGAAAAGCCATGTTTACTCTGTGTTTCATCGGTGATATCTTTTTATGAATTGTTTAATTTTCTGCTTTTAACAAATACATAAGGTAGGAATGATTATTACCCCCATTCATTGTAAAAAATGAATAATAATGTATAATGATGATGATAATTGATCACTGGAAGAAATATGCAGGAAAAGTGAATCATGGGTGCTAAAATCATCTTATCATCACATTAGAAAGGCCTTCAGGAGCCTTGGTGCTGTTGGGTAGACAGTGGATTGCTACCTGCAAACTCAGTCATTCACACCCACCAGCTGCTCTCCAGGAGAAAGATGAGACTGGCTACTCCCATATAAAGCCTCCAAACTGACCTCCATGAAGGGTCAATATGCGTCAGAATCTCCTTGATGGCAGTGGCTTTCCCAGACTGTAAATCTTAATACGAGCAGAAAGCCCTATCTTTCTCCCACAGAGCGGCTAGTGGTTTTGAACCCCTGACCTTGCATTTAGCAGCCTAGCACATAACCCACTAGGCCACTACAACTAATGGGTAATTTGACCCTGTTCTTTCCACAGTGTGTCAGCTGCCTCCAGACATCCTGCATGGTCAATATTTCCCAAATGACAAGGACAACTTTTTCCCGGAGGAGAATGTTTTCTACAGCTGCGAGCCAGGCTATGATCTCAGAGGGACCGCTTCCCTGCGCTGTGCACCCCGGGGAGACTGGAGCCCTGCAGCGCCCAGATGTGAAGGTGCCCAAAGGCCCACCTCATTTGCAGAGCAAGCTCTTTATTGCTTATGTGGCAGCCATATTCCAGCTTGTTTTTTTCTGTAGTGAAATCATGTGATGACTTCCGGGATCAACTCCCCAATGGCCGTGTCCTCTCTCCCCCTAGTCTCCAGCTTGGTGCACAAGTGTCCTTCATCTGTGATGACGGGTGAGTGTGATCTAGACTGGAAGCTCAGGACCGAGTGGTGGATGGAAACTCTAGGGTTTGGGGTAAATTCATTCGGGGAGCATGGGCTAATGGGAAGGAGATAAGCACGGAGAGTAACTTCTGGAAGAAGTCTGGAAATCAGGGTGAAGGTTGCAGCAGCAGCACTATCAGGAAGTAAAGAGAAAATGACACATATTCATCAGTGTCACAGAAATGCATAAATAAAAGCCCTAAACTTTGAATGTCTGGTTGGAACTTGAATAGGCAAATAGTTTGTTAGAGGCAGAAAGCAATGTAATTTTATGGAAAGGTGGCTAGGGAAAAAAAAATGGTTGATGTACATGAAACAAAAATTATTTGTAATGCGATGGTTCATGCTAGGGTTGTTTCAGGAAACTTAACATAGAATCAAACCTGCTGCCATCTAGTTAATTCTGAAAGCTGAAATCAACTGATAGTGGAATTTATAATAGTATTAGGATGGGTGCACATATGGTGGGGGTGGGGCGGGAGGTAAATCTAATAAAACAAGAAGACATCAAAAAGTTCATGGGATTTTCCCATAAACTTTTTGAAGCCCCCTCATATATTTTCACTTTAGCAATGGGGCATTGATACTGGGATTATAATGGCTGGTGTTATTGTTTGAGAGAGTATTCGTAGCTGATTAGGTGGATCTAGCAATGTGTACTCTCACTCTGTAGGAAGTAACAAGATGAGGCCGCAAAGCAGTTATTTTTAATACGACAGGATTTCATAAAGTTCATGGGAAGAATCTATTATCTTTTAATTACATTTTCCATGAACTTTCTGAAGCTTCCTCCCACATTCCGAGGGTGTGATGACATTTACAACAAGCCATCCATCCAGGAATGATCAGCAGATTTCAGAAAAACAGGACCCAATAATAAGCGGGGAATTTCAGGGTGACTTTTTGCAATGAAGCTCCTCCCTTCACCCTTTTTTTTTAACTAGAATTTCTGGCCTCATGTGCTTCCGTGAGCCTCCTTCTGCCCCATTAGTTGAGGCAAGAAGAACAATGCTTTTTCCACCCCAGTCTCTAAATTGAAACCTATTCTTGTTCATGACCTACTAATAAGAAGTGGGATGTCCAAGGGCCATCAGTGAGAAATGACCTTCAAAGAGTCTGGGTCTAGTTCACAAAGACAATGTGTGGCTGTGTTCAGTGCTGTCCGTAGGCGATTCTGGACTCTGATGGCTACGGTTATTAAGCATTTGCTAGGCACAGGATGTTGTAAGTGCTTAGAAGACGGTGGCCTCTGAGCTTCTAGTAGCTTCTGAATTCAGGTCCCTGATGAACCAAGACTTTTAGCTCAGCCTGAGCCAAAGAACTGAATGATATTTAAGCCAAAGTGAGAAAGCAGATCATCTATCAATAAAGAAATGAAGGGTGGGGGTGGGGGTGGAGAATTGCTCACTGATTCATTACTCCCCCCACCTTTCAGGTTCCGGCTAGAAGGCAGTGCTGTCAGTCACTGTGTCTTGAGTGGAGTGAAGGGTGTTTGGAACACCAGTGTGCCTGTGTGCGAACGTGAGTAGAAGGAAAGGTGTGGAGGCTGAACATTCGTTTCCTTTTCTTTCTTTCTCTAGTGGGTTGGCCTCATCCATCTCTGTTTACTTAACTGATGGAAATAATTGAAACAATTTCAAGGAACGTCTTGTAGGGCTGGTACATTATTTTTTTATGCTACTAATTCATAAGTCGCCAGTTTAATGGCTGCTGACTTTTGAATGGGATGTGTGGGGAGAAACTAGATAACAAGAAGGTGTGTCATAATTTTGCTTATTCGCGTTTTAAAAAAATGTTGTCTTGAGGGTAGTCTCTCTAAGTGTGTATGCGCTTTTATCTTTGTACACATTTACGTTGTTTGTCCAGCCCATTAGGTAGTCCCAAGTATTTGTTTCGGGAGCCCCTGCCAGGGCCAGGAGCTGGAGAGAGTGAAAAAGGAGAAGGGCTGCCCTCATAGGGTTTAGGTTCTAGTACAGGAGGCAGCCAATAAACGGGGAGCTAAGTAAGCACACAAGACATTAGAACATATGAAATGGTAAGTTAAATCATGGTATGTATTATTGAGAAAATAAAAGCTATGTTATCGGCATGGTATGGAAATAGTTTGTTATAAATCCTTTTGGATATCTTATGTGGCATCTGCTGATGAAAGGTTAAACTTATATGCACAGCAGACGCTTCTGGGGCTACTAAAACTCACAACGCATGTGTAGAAGAGAACTTGGGGTAGACCCGAACAAGTAGATACGTAGGAGTGGACTCAGAGTCCAACATTCAAAGGCCCTTTCTCCACAATGTGCACACTGCTGATAAGTTTAGGTATCTTTGCCCAAGTCCACATCAGATGAGCATCACACAAGGCAAGAATGCTCCCAAAGATCACCAGGGAGAAGCGACAGTTGAATACTTGGAAGAAAGAAAATCAAATCTAAAAAAAAATTTTTTTTAAACAAAACAAAAACCCTACGACACTCTGGAGCATTTTAATCCGGTACAGTTATTAATGAATCCCAGTGACATTATTGGATATTTGGCACTGATGCTGATAAAATATGCTTTGGGGTCAGCAAGACACACACATCTGTTGAAGGCAACAGTAGATATGAAATGAATGTCAAACAGATTTCTCTGGAACATCAGGTGTTTCAGGGCCAGAACCTTGTATGTTTTACACACCATTCCCATGATCAGTCCAGGAATTTATGGCATTCAGCATAAAATAGAGGGTCAAATGTTTGTTGAATATCACAATTATTTTGCCAAATGGTTAAGATCATCATTTCACAATCTCTGAGTTGTTTTGCTCTAAGAGAATACAAATGTATGCTCACCCTGTCACAGGATGCCAATTAACATTCTAATGGAACTTTTCTTTAGAAATCTTCTGTCCCAAACCTCCTGCTATCAATCATGGGGACCACACAGGAAATCCTCTGGGAAGCTTTCCCTATGGAAAAGAAATCTCTTACATGTGTGACCCCAGCCCAGGTGGAGGGATGACCTTTAGCCTCATTGGGGAGAGCACCCTCCGCTGCACAAGTGACGATGGAGGGAACGGGATTTGGAGTGGCCCTGCCCCTCGCTGTGAACTTTCTGTGACTGTTGGTTAGTGCCCATTTCTCTGTGTCCCAGGTGGGTTGGAATGTCTAGGTGAAGGCATCCTTATCTGTATGACAGTCGACTTTGTTTGGTAACATGGCTCTGTCATGAATAGCTGAGATAGAATGACCAGCAGCTAAACAATATAGGGGTTTGAGATGTGCCAACCTGTGTCCCAACTGGTAATATTCACATGATCCTCCCTGCTGGGTAAGGAGAGTGGGGTGTTGAAAAGAGGAGAAATCAGCGTGGGTCAGATTTGGTAGTGAATGTTTTCAAAGCACTGAAAACAAATGCCAAAGGAAATAATCTTTATGCTATCTCTATATCTAGTTATCTTTGTGCTAGGTGGCATAAAGGTTTACGTGTTGATGATAGCAATTTACTTCAGAACTCATAATTCTATAAAAGCATTTAAAGGAACTCAGATGCAGACATTGATATCCCTTTTGTCACTGCTAAGTGTTCTGTGCATGACTGTGTCTTTTGTGAACCCTCCACTGCACTGTGAGCAAAGCCTACTGTAAATGACAGTGCCTGGCAGTCACAGGCTTACGTGTGGCTGATTGAACTCACGGGTTCCATCTTCCAGTGAGGGCAGAGCATTGAATAAATAGGCAGCTCACACATCCCCATGGTACTCCCATCTGATAACAGCTTGCAGGCAGACCATCCGGAAGATTGTTATTCAAGGCTGAGAGATCTGGGTGTGTAAGAATCAGTCTTTCCATTGATCAGCTAGCAGTGGCTTAGAACCTGCTTGCTTCGGGTCTTTATGTGCCTGTACTGGACAGATGTATTTTAGAACAGGTTAGCTTGTTCATATTTCTATGCTTAATTGACTCTCCTTCTATGTGTTTGTGTGCAAACTTACCCTTAGCGTGCCCACATCCACCCAAGATCCGCAACGGGCATCTCACTGGAGCATACACATCTTCCTATCTTCCTGGGATGACGGTCCAGTACATTTGCGATCCAGGCTACCAGTCGGTGGGAAAGCCTTTCATTTTCTGTACACACCAGGGAACCTGGAGCCACTTTGATCATTATTGCAAAGGTACAGCACTTGCTGGTATTTCAAAATCTTGCTGGGTTGATGTTATGAAAACATGGCTGCATGAGGCCAACAAGAGGAAGAGATCATTTCTAAGAGGACAGTGAAACCATGATCGATAGAGGACCCGGAAAGCAGAACTAAAAGCAGGTAGGAAGTCTGCTCACGGAGTCTGAACTCCACCAAATCCGCAGCGAAATCAGGCGGCATTTCCAGTAATACAACACACTTCAAACATGCCCTGAAAATGTTCCCCTTGCTTTAAACTAATAAAGCACTTCAGCCATAAAGGACTTCAAGGATCCAAATGAAGTCCTCACAAGATGCTCTTAGAAAGTAAATGAGGACCGAGAAGCATACTTTGGTGTCAGGAAATCTCGAGCGAGGGCGTGTCTTACCAAGTGGACGAGCACAGAGGTGGAGAGCAATGGGGAATCCCTGGCATCACTGGTGTGGAGCTCACAGCCATCACGGCAATGCAGGCACATACAGACTCATCATAGGACAGGGTAGGACTGCTTCTGTGAGTCTCTGAGACTGTAATTCTTCATGGGAATAGAAAGCCCCGGCTTTCTCCTGAGGAGCTGCTGGTGGTTTCGAACTGCTGACCTGGCAGATTACAGCTCACCGCATCACCACTATGCCACCAGGGCTCCTTGACTGGAAGTGGAGTCTCACTAGAGTTCCTAAGATCAATGGTGAAGAGTTGATTTACTTGCTTCCGTGGACTTATTTCCTTTATTTTTGTGTTTGGCAAAGTTAACACATGGGCTTTTGAAAATATTTGGTTGACAGCCTTCTAAAAAGCAAAAAAACAGGGTAGGTTAAAAATATTCTATGACTAGACACTGTACTGAACCTTTTGCAAGTTATTTGGACTTTCCTCAGCAAAAAAATAAACAAACACTAGTAGATGCAATCACGAGTGTTGCTCTTCTACAAAGGCTTAGAATCAAGGCTTAGAAAGATCTAGTGACTTGCCCATAGAGCACTTGGGTAGTGATATAAAGATGGGACCCCAACACTGCCCCTGCTTTTAAGCCCTGGACAAGGTACAATCTCATTTTGAATGACTTTTCAAAATTGTAAATTAAGTGATTCCACTTTTGATTCTTTTCTTTTTGGAGATACTAGACTACGGGCAGGGGTGAGGTAGCAGGGATTTCAGACATGTTTGTGTTTCATATGCTCAGGAGCAGTTTGCTTCATGGTCTGCCCAATGACAGAATCACAGGGTCCTTTCTGTCCTAAAAGTCCTTCCAATATCTTTCTAGTCTCATCTTATAGAAAGGGAAAGTGGAGCCCACCACAGAAATGGCCAAGTGTTTATTGACAGATATAGAATAAACTAAATACAGAGTTTTTTGTGACTCTGCAGAAACTTGAAAGCGCATCCCGCATTGTTTTAGTGACATAAAGCATATGAAGATTCTGGGACCATTTCAAATATTCTTTGTACAACTTAAGAGTCTGTGAAGGATCGCATATTGACAACAAAAGGATGCTCTTCAATTCATTTGGTGAATATTTTCTTTTCATTTGTGCAAAATCTGCTTTGTCTTAACTGCCCTCCTCAGACTTCTGTTACGGCAGCGGTTCACCATCTTTTTGTTGTTAATGTTAGGTGCCACTTTAATCCCAAATAAAACATGTTTAAACGTATCTCTATGATCAGTGGGTGGCTGCAGACGAGTTCTCTCAGGAATACGCATTTCTTAGTCTTGTTAGGGTGCCTTTAAAAAAAAGTCCTATCAAAACTGACTCCCAAGAGGATCTACAGTCTAGTGAAATTCAAGTCAGAGAAGTCGGCTCAGAAGGTTATGGTGATAGGGGTAGTCCTTACAGATTTTCACAAAGGACACAGGGTTGAGGTGGGGACAGGGGGGCTTGAATTGGGATTGTATCTTATCTACTGTTGTTGTCAGGTGCCATCGAATTGGTTCCAACTCATAGCAACGCTATGTGCAATGCAACAAAACGCTGCCTGGGCCTAGTCTTCCTCGTGATTCTTATATGTGGCCCATTGTTGCAGCCACTGTGTCAGCCCACTTTGTTGAGGGTCTTCCTCCTTTTCATTGACCGTCTACTTTACCAAGCATGATGTCCTTTTCCAGGGACTGGTCTCTCCTGACAACGTGTCCAAAGGACTTGAGACAAAGTCTCACCATCCTCCCTTCTAAGAAGCATTCTGGCTACATTTATTCTAAGACAGATTGGTTTGTTCTTCTGGCACTCCATGATACATTCAATATTCTTCACCAACAAAATCATTCAAATGCATCCATTCTTCGACAGTATTTCTTAATCGCTGTCCAACTTCCACATCCAAATGGGGTTATTAAAGATAGCATGGCTTAGACCACATGCACCTTAGACTTCAAAGTGAGATCTTTGCTCTTTAACACCTTGACCAATTCTTGTGCAGCAGTCTTGTGCATTTCATGATACTACATTACTTTGTCTTCTCAAGTTTTGCTCCAAAATTTTGTGTTCAGCTCTTTCATGTCATCATTTGCTTTAGCTACTCTATGATAAAGCACAGGCAAGCTTCAGAGTCTCTTCTGACATCCACTTTGATCAGTTCTTTTTTTTCTTGAATTTTAAATGACCTATTGCTTTCTTCATGAATGATGTTCTTGATGTCATCCCACTGCTCAGCCGGTCTTCTGTCATTAGTGTTCAATGTGTCAAATATGTTCTCAAGATATTCTTGAAATTTAGGTGGGATATACTCAAGGTCATAGTCTGGCTCTCAAGGATTTGTTTTAATTTTCTTCAACTTCAGCCCGAACTTATGAGTAATGGATTATGTGTTCCAGTCAGTGTTTGGCCTCATTTTGGCTACAGATCTTGAGCTTCTCCATTGTCTCTTCCTACCATAAAAACATTATCAAACGTACTGCCATAAAGTCGATGTCAGCTCACTGTGACTCCATAGGACAGGGTAGAACTGCCTCTGTGGGTTACCAAGACTTCATAGGAGTAGAAAGCCTCATCTTTCTTTCTAGGAGAGGTTGGTGGTTTCCAACTGTCAACTTTGCAGTTGGTAGCCCAATATGTAACAACTATGCCACCAGAGTCCCTTCACTTCCCGCAGACATAATCAGTTTGATTCTTAGACTTTCAATCTGGCAAAGTCCACATGTACAGGTACCGCTTATGTTGTTGCAAAAAGGTATCGTGACGAAGGGGTTCTTAGCCTTGGAAAATTCTATCATGCATTCTCCAGTTTCATTTCTATCACCAAGGTCATATTTCCCAACTATTCCTTCTTTTTTATTTCCAACATCCCCATACCAATCACCAATAATTATCAATGCATCTTGATTACGTTTGAACAATCACAGACTGAAGAAGTTGGTAAAATTCTTCAATTTCTTTATCACTAGCTTTAGTGCTTAGTGCATAAATCTGATGAATAGCTGTATTCGCTAGACTTCCTGTGGGCATGTTGATATGATCCTACCACAAGTAGCAAGTTATTCAAGATAGATTATGAAATGTTCTTTTCAAAGATGAATGTGATCCCATGCCTCTTAAATTTGTCATTCCTGGCATACTAAACTTTATGATTGTCTGCTTCAAAATAGCCAATGTCCATCCATTTCAGCTAATGTCTAGGCTATTGATCTTTAAGCACTCAATTTCACTTGTTATGACCTCCAATTATCTTATATTCATATTTTACACATTCCATATTGTAATTGCTAATTGATGTTGCAGCTGTTTCTTCTCCATTTGAATCTTGCCCCATCATCAAATGAAAGGCCTGAAAGCTTTACTCCATTCAAGTCATTATAGCTGACTCTTTGAAGAGGCAACTCTTAGTTGTATTTTGAGTGTCTTCCCACCCGAAGGGCTTGTCTTCTGGTGCTGTATCTAACAATGTTCCACTGAAATTCATAAGGTTTTCATGTCTAATTCATGAAATGTGGACAGCTTATTTGTTCCTCCTAGTCTATTCTTATTCTGGAAGCTCTGCTGAAACCAGTTAATCTTGGGTGACCCTGGTGGTATCTGAAATATTGGTGGCATAGCTTCTAGCATCACAGTAACCTACCAGTCCACACAGTAAGACAAAGTAGTAGACGAGTGGTGGTCTTTAGCATTATTTCCATCTTTAGAATTGTCAAAATCAGCCAGTAACCTTGTGAAAACACAGGTTATTTAGCTCCATTCGCATGGATTTTCATTATGATCACTTGAAGGCGGGGTACAGAAGTCTATTTTTAACAAACACATCAGAATATTCTGAGGTAAGGAGATCAGAGACCACACTTTGAGAAATACCACTTTACCTTATTGATTCTTATAAAGAAAACGAAACAAAATTATGCTGACTTTGAGAGCGTTGTCATTGAAAATCAGGCTTCACCTCAAGTTGGAGGAGATATTAATGGCTGGGCAAACAGAAAAAGCACACAACCAAAACCCATTGCCATCAAGTCGATTCTGACTCATTTTGATCCCACTGTTCCGTAGAGTTATCTAGAGCTATACTATTTACTGGAGCAGATGATCTGAGAATGCAAAGCAAAGAAAACTTAAGTGAGATAAAGTAAATTAATCAGAAAAGATTTTTAAAATTCAGAATCATAATTTAATAACTTATTTATTTCATATGTAGAAATAAACCAGAGGCAAAATATCAATATTTGTTGTATATCCAGAGAGAGTTAATATGATAGTTCTGTTTCCTTATGGCTAAGCCCACATGGATCTAGGGCTACAGTATGGTGATTCTAACCCTAATGTAGCTTTCCAATTGCTGAGCTGTTATTAACTAAAAAAGAAGGTGCAGTACATTTCATTTTTTAAATTTACATAAAAAGTGAAAGTCAGAGATTTTTTAATCATAAAGTGTTTGGGGGAGGATTGATAATTCTTGATAGAAAATCTACCCTCTCTCTGCTGAGGGCAAAGTAGGTTTATATGGATATCTCTTTTTACTACTACAGTTTTGACTAATAATAAGAGAAGTTCACTTTTCTTCTATTTTTTTCTAACTTCAGAGATAACATGTAGTCTCCCACAATTTATGAATGGAGCCCAGAAGGAGTTTAAATATGGAAAAGTCTACCGTTATGGAGATAAGATCACTCTGGAGTGTGAATACGGGTATACACTGGAAGGCAGTCCCCAGAGCCAATGCCAGGATAATGACAGATGGGACCCTCCTCTGGCCATTTGTACATCAAGTAAGTGCAAGTGTTTGGGGAAAATGTAGATCCTTCGTAATCATGGTTAGTTTATTCAACCACACAAACATCACACATGTGTGCAATGTATGGTACATGCTAGTTTCAATAGAGTATAGCATGTGCCCCATATCGCTACCAGAATGTTCCAGAATAATGAAATTAAGGCAGATCTTGTTTCCCTCACATTTCTCACCTCATACCAAGAAAAATTGACCTCTCTTCAGGGATCACTTTCGATCCTTTTCATTTGTATCACTCTATTGTCATACATATCAGACAGTAATGATTTGTTTACAACTAATAGCTTTAAATACCAGGAACACATCACTGGTAAAATAGACCTTCAAGAAAAGCTCCCAGAGAATTGATAATAGCAGGTACATAAACACAATGGAATAATACAAAACATTAAAAAATAATAATAAGGTGGACTTCTGATACATGACACCCAGGGAAGCAACTCCTATTGGGAGCTCTACGGTGATTGGTTGAGTCTGGGGCTTGGAGGCCAAGTGGGGGGTTAGGGCTAACCGTTAGCCCCCATGACATCCCGGAGCTCTTCCTAACCTGGGAATTGACCTGCCCCCCTGCTCCCATACCCACTGAGGAGCCCCCGAGACCTGCGGCCTGTTTCAAGGGCTACTCCAACTGGCACCACCAGCAACGCAGTGGCCAGGACCCACCAGTCATCCACCTGAGGCCCAGACACAGAGCCCGGAGCCTGCCAACTGCCAAATGACAGCTCTTGCAGCTGTGGCTTGACGACCCCCCCTCCCCACACACACACACCATTGCCATCCACTCACAGCTTTCCTCCCCATGCCCAGGACCCACACAGCAGCCACCAACAGCTGCCTCCACCATACCTGGCTCCCTACTGCTGCCCACTGGCAGACCTAGCAGTTGAGACTAGGGCTTGCCCATTGCCCACCCATGGCACTTTCTGCCATGGACATGACCCCTCTACACTGCCCCACTGCACCCATGCTCCCACACCTGAAGCCACACTTACCCATTCTCCTTCAGTCAGAGCCTGCTAGCCATCTGCGTGTGGCTTCCACAGCCACTAATGGACTCCTACAGAAGCCCCATCATCGTCTGCCTGCAACACTTAACACTGCAGCCAGATCCCTCCACAGCATCTGACAGTGTTGCCTGATGCTAGGCTGGAATCAGATAACCTACCATACATGGATCTTCCATCAGGGCTTCTTTCTGCCTCACAGAACCACCACAGGACCTCCCTGGCTTCGGGGAACCCCTATGGGGCAGACCCAAGCCCCACAGGTCAACCCCAGTCCAAAGACCCCCTGCTGGCCTGGCCTGGACCCACGATTCACTGGCCAGCCAGTCCCAGCCCTGTGGCTCCTTACATTGCCTTGGCCCAGCCCTGCACCCCTCACATTGGCTAGCGCTGGCCCCGCAGCCAGCCAGGTACACAGGTCCTTCAACACCGGACCCAGACTCACAATGCCCCCTGCCTGACCTGGACCTGCCAATGGCCTCATCCTACCTTCCGAGGTTTCACACCACCTCTGGCCACCAAGCCACTGCAGCTCCTCTGTTGGTCAGCCTACACAGCAGCATCCTCACAGCCCACAACAATGTGTCCCACATTCACTGAGAGGGCGATCTAATTTGCCCTCCAAAAGAGGGAAATCCTGTATGGCAAGTGAGAGAGTGAAACCCCAGTGAGAAAAAGAAGTAGTCAATCCCCCAGTGCCATTGGGTACAGGCAGTCTTCAGAAGTATTTCTACCAACCTCCCAAAGAGAAAGCCCAGGGCTCTTTGACTCCTGGGAATATGGCGTCAAGTTCTTCCAAAACAACATGCAGATATCAACCTGCCTAAACAACCTCAACAGAAAAATAGGAAAAATAAAATACAATCTTGGAGGAGGTCCTGAACCTAATGACTTTATAGAAGAAGCAGACATTGATCTGCCACAGAAATAAATCTTTACAATGTTGCTTGGATACAGGATAAGAGGGAAGCAATATAGGAAAGGGATGAAATAATAGAGGTAATGAAGGCCATGCACCAAAGGGAAATATAAGAGTTAAGGGACAAGGTAACAGAAGCAAATAACAAGTTAACAAACCTCACCAGTAGACTAGAACAGTGGTTCTCAACCTGTGGTTCACTACCCCTTTGGGGATTGAACAACCCTTTCACAGGGGTCGCCTGATACCATCGGAAAACACATAAATATTTCACAATATATAATTACATATTTTTTTGTTATTAATCACTATGCTTTAATTATGTTCAATTTGTAACAATGAAAATATATCCTGCATATCAGCTATTTACATTACAATTCATAACAGTAACCAAATTACAGTATAAAGTAGCAACAAAAATAATCTTATGGTTGGGCGTCACCACAACATGAGGAACTGTGTTAAAGGGCCCGGGCACTAGGAAGGTTGAGAACCACTGAACTAGCAAAAGCAGAGAACCATACCAGCAACCTTCAGGTAGTCTTCAATAAATGATAAAGACAATCAAACAAGATAATCAAAGAAGCTGAAGAAAACTTGAGAACAATGTCCAATCCTATGGAGAGGAACATTAGAATAACTGGGCTACCAGAACAGGACACAACAAAGAAGTTAATTGCAAAAAATAGCATGGGAGTTCCTGGAAGAAACCTTTCCAACTTAATGAATGAGAATCAACAACCATTCAGGAAGCAGAGATTGCACCAACTACACTGAACCCCAGGAAGAGTTTCCCAAGGCATATAATAAAGTCATCCAACTCTGAGGAAAAGGAGAAAATCATAAGAGCACCTAGGGAAATAAAAGCAGTCACCTATAAAGGTACTCAGATAAGAACATGTTCATACCTATGACCAGATACTATGAAGATGAGGAGAGAGTGGAGTAACATCTTCCAAAAGTTGAAAGAGAGCTATGACAACCCAGGAATTCTCTATGCCCCAAACTATCTATCAATTTAGATAGAGAAGTAAGTCTTCTTGGACAAGGAAAAACTCAAAGAATATGTTAAAAGAAACCCAGCTCTACAAAAAAAGTCTTGCTGACTCACTGTATTCAAAAGAAAAGCATTCAATGAGCACAAGAGGGAGACCACCACAAAGAGTAACTCTACCCAGAAGTCAGCACACTGAAAATAGCCTCCAAGATACCACTGGCTCAATGGTGAAAAGAATGAGCCCCCCTCCCCCCCTACACACACAACACACTGATAAGGAGGGAGGGAGGAAAACACCCAATTCAAAAGGTACATGATGACCCAAAAGAATCCACAGATGGATGCTATAACTCTAAATATCAATGGCCTGAACTCACCCATTAAAAGACAAAGACTAGCAGCCTGGTTTAGAAAACATAATCCATTAATCTGTTGTCTACAAGAGGCACATCTCCAGTTTGCAGACAAAAATAGACTGAGAATTAAAGGCTGGAGAAAAATAAGCAAAGCAAACAGCAATTCAAAAAAAGAAGGGATTGCAATCCTAATCTCTGACAAAATTGATCTCAAGAGATAGGGCTGGGCATTATATAATGCTCAAGGGATCAGTAGACCAAGAACCAGTGAGCATAAATATATATGCGTCCAACAAGAGACCCGTGAAATTTGGTAAACTCTTCAAAAGATGAAAAAAGAAACCATAGGCTCAACAATCATAGGAGACTTTAATACACCACTCTCTGAGAAAGATAGATTACTGGGAAAGAAGCTTAACAAAGAGACTATAGAACTAAACTCTACAATTAGGCAACTCAACCTGATAGACATTTTTAGAGATCTCAATCCAAATGTAAAAAAAGTTCACATTCTTCTGAAGCCCACATGGTACATATTTGAAATTTGACCACATGCTGGGACACAGATCAAGCCTGAGTAAATTCAAACACATAGAGGTCACTCAGACCTCCCTCTTGGACCACTAAGACATAGGCTGGAAATCAACAAAAGAATGAACAAGAAAACAAGGGCAAACAATTGGAGGATGAATATCGCTCTTCTGAAAAATGAGTGGGTACTAGCTCAGATCAGAAATGAAGTTAGGAAGTTTTTAGAAACCAATAGAAATGAGAATACAATATACCAAAACCCTTGGGACACAGCAAAAGCTGTTATCAGAGGAAGTTTGATATCAATAAATGCACATATGAAAAAGGAAAAGAGACTTATGATTGATACACTGGCACAAAACCTACAACAATTAGAGCAGAGTCAAAAGAATAATACTACTAATAGCAAAAGAAAAGGAATAATAAAAATCAGGGCAAAGATAAACGAGTGGGAAAATAAGAAAAGAATATAAAAAAGCAACAGTAAAAAGCTGGTTCTTTGAAAGGATCAACAGAATCGACAGACCATTGGAAAATTAACCAAAGAGAGGAAAGAGCAAACATCCATAACCAGAACAAGGGATGAAATGGGGGAAATTATGGCAGACCTTAATGAAAT
>NW_022111324.1:53311219-53320368 GCF_000313985.2 Echinops telfairi
CCAACTAAAATAGACCTCAGGCCAAAAGGCTCCACGGGAGAATTCTACCAAGCATTTGGGGAAACATTGACACAAATCCTTCACAAACTCTTCTAAAACATAGAAAAGGTCAGCAAACTCCCAAACTCTTTCTATGAAGCTAGTATAACACTGATATACAACCTAAAGCGGGCAAGGATCCTACAAGATTTGAAAACGAAAGACCAATATCTATAATTAACATCAATGCAAAAATCCGCCCCAAAAATGGCCAATAGAATACAAAAGTATGTAAAACAAATAATACATCATGACCAATGGGATTCATTCCAGTGATACATGGATGGTTCAATATCCATCAACATTATTCATTACATTGGCAAAAAAAAAAAGGATAAGAACCACTGATAATATAAATAGATGCAGAAAAAACATTGAATAACATACAATACCCAATACTGTTTAAGACAGTCAAGAAAAATAAGAATGGAAGGAAAACTGCTCAATATATTATAAGCTGTATGTGAAAGAGTATGAAAGTCCTATCTAAAAACATAAGGCAAAAAAGGTATTCATCTGAGGAAAGAAGAGGTGAAACTATCCTTATTTGCAGATGACATGATTCTATGTATTGAAAACCCTCAAACCTCCACAATAGGAGTGCTAGGAGCAACAGAAAAATATGGGAGAGTGGCAGGGTACAAGGTCAATAAACAGAAGTCTATTGGATTGCAATTAACATTGGACAAAGTCATGGAAGGAGAGATCAAGAAGGTAGTACCCTTCTCAAAAGCCAAGCACAAATTGGAATATCTAGGGATATGCCTAACCAAAAACAAACAAAAAAAGGTTTTTACAAGGAAAACTATAGAACACTACTACAAGAAACCAAAAGTGACCTCCACAAATGGAAGAATATCCCATGCTCCTGGTTCAGAAGGCTCAATATAGTAAAGATGTCAATCCTACCCAAGGCACTATATAAGTTCAATGCTATCCTGATACAAATACCAGCATCTTTTGGAAAAACTGCCTACCAGTTTCATATGAAGAGGAAAGGAGCCCAGAATTAGCAGAGAACTCCTCAAGAAGAAGGGCAAAGTCAGAGGGATTGCTTTACCTGACTTTAACACCTGTTACACAGCCATCACAGTGGTGAGAACAGCATGGTACTGGTGTAATGACAGACACTCATACCACTATTGGTATGACAGACACTCACACCAATATTGGTATGACAGACACTCATACCAATAGAAAAGAACAGAAAACTCAGAAATAAAATCATCAGCATACAGGCAACGGATCTTTGATAACGGCCCTAAAAATATCAGATGGAAAGTGGATGCCCTCTTCAACAAGTGGTGCTGGAAAAAATGAAGATCTACCTGTAGCAAAATAAAGCAAGACCCTCACCTCACTCCATGCACAAGAATAAATTCAAGATGAATCACAGAACTCTTGTAAAACCTCAATCTATTAGGGCCATCAGTGGGGGAATTGGGACAAGCCTCAAAAACTTGGCTCAGGAAATACATAGGCTACCAGAATTAGGGAAGGACACATACACAGAGGAAGCACAAACTGACAAGTTGGATATACTAAAGATAAAACACCTGGGTATATCGAAAGACTTCACCAAGAGAGTAATAAGAGAACCCACAGACTAGGAAAACATCTTTAGCAATGACACATCAGACAAAGGGCTTATTACTAAAATATACAACACTCTACTAGCCTACAACAAGAAAAAAACAAAGAGCCCTCTGAGGAGGTGGGCAAAAGACCTGAACAGAAGTATCACAGGGGAGGAAACCCAAATGACCAATAAGATTTGAGAAAATGTTCTCGATCGTCAGCCATTAGGGAAATGCAAATTAAAACAACTATGAGATACCACCTAATACCCTCAAAGATAGCCCAATTCAAAAAATCAGAAAGCAACCATTGTGGGAGGGGGTGTGGTGAGATAGGAACTCTCATCCACCGCTGGTGGTCTTGTAGCCACTCTGGAAAGTCAAGCGACTATATGACCCAGCAATCCCTTTATTGGACATATATCCAGGAGAAGTAAGAAACGGATCATGACCAGACATCTTTGCTCCAAAGTTTATCACAGTGAAATTCACAATCACAAAGAATTGGAAATGACCTAAATTTCCATTAATTGATGTTTGGATCACAAAACTCTGCTATATACACACAATGGAGAATTATATATTCCAAAAAGGCAGTGATAAATGCATGAAGCGTATCATCTCTTGGGAAGAATTCAAAGAACTTATGCTAAGCGTAGTTATCCAAGCACAAAAGGACAAGTACAACATGAGTCCACTGAAGTAAGTTCAAACAGCACAAGGGGCATAGAGGAAAAGTAACTTAATTCATCATTTCTGGGTAAAGATCCAGGCACTCTGGATCCAGGTCAGACCCAACCCAGGGATGTATATGTTATCCAACTAAAAATGAGGGGGGGAAACCCCAAAATAATAAGAATGAGAAGATGCAGACAGCGTCAGGTTGAAAGACATCTTTCCCACCCCTCCCATGGCTTTAAGGACCACAGAGGGTGCGGGGAGGGGGGAAAAGACAATGGCAGTGGGGGAACATATATATATATATGGCAGGATAAACAATCCAGAGGAGAAACCAACAGGACTGATGGTTCTGGGGGACATGGCAAAGAAGGAGGTTAGGAAACTGGGATAGGGGAACAATAGGGGCTTTAAAATCAACTATGAGGAGGGTGTAAAATGCTTGATCGTGTCTGACCAACTGGAATGTAGCTGAGAGGAAGTACTGAGAGCCAAATGAAGGGTAAACATGATAGTGGGGCAGGAGGGAAGTAAAAAGAAATAAAGGAAAGAACTAGGAGGTAAAAGCTATGTATAGAGGTATACATATAGACATGTATATATGTAAATATATTAATATATAAAGATAGGGGTTTTGGTCTATGTACATATAGTTATATGTTAAAAGTATTGAGGTAACAGAGAACTCCAGGCCTCTACTTAAGTCTTCCCTCAACACAAGAACACTTTGTTCTAATAACCTGGCACTGTGTGATACTCAACTTCCTGACATGATTGCTGAAGACAAAATGGGTGCATAAACAAATGTGGGGAAAGCTGATGGTGCCCGGCTATTAAAAGATATAGCGTCTGACGTCTTAAAGGCTTGAAGTTAAACAAGTAGTCATGTAGCAGGGAAGTAACAAAGCCCACATGGTAGAAGCACACCAGAGTGTGTGATGACAAAGTATCAATGGGATCAGGTATCAGAAGATCAAAAACAAACAATTATATTGATGTGAAGGTAAGGGGTCAGAGTAGAGACTCAAAGTCCATCTGTAGTCAATTGAACATGATAGATGATAGATAGATAGATAGATAGATGATAGATAGATAGATAGATAGATAGATAGATAGATAGATAGATAGATAGATAGACAGACAGACAGACAGACAGACAGACAGACAGACAGACAGACAGGGGATATTTGTAAATGGATATTTCCATTTGCTCTAAATAGATACATGAATTTGATAGAGCATACAGGGGGAAATGTTATGAAACTTCTCAGCCATAGCCAAACACCTTTGAGGGAATACGTCACTAGACTTGAGAGGTCAGGATCATATTTTCAGGTGCCACCAAGGTCAATTGGCATAACAGTCCACAAAGAAAATGCTCTGTATCGTACATTGAGGAATATCAACCGGGATCTTAAAAGCTATCTTTTTTTAATTATTGGTCTCTCCGGAGGTAAGAAGAGTGTTGAAAATTGAAAGCTACATGGAAACACTTAGCCCATTGAACTAATGAGCCATAAGAACACCAGTCTCCACAAATCTGAGACCAGAAGAAGTAGATACTGTAGTACCTTACCAACTGATCTGCAATTTGTGCTCACTGCCAGTGAGTCAATGCTGACTCATAGCAACCCCCTGTGGCTTTCCAAGACTAACAGTGTATGAGAGTAGAAAGTGCAGTCTTTCTCACATGCAGTTGTTGGTGATTTCGAGCTGTGGACCTTGCGGGTTGCAGACCAATGCATAATCAGTACACCACCCAGGCACCTAGCAACTTGTGTACAAATAGTCATATGAGTCCTCTAACATGTAACCTTTAAATTATCACATAGAAAGAAATGCTTCCAGTAGGAGTTAGGCGGCAGCTTCCAAGCTGGCCTACATCCCTTACTGTTGTAGCTGCAGAATTTAATGCTGTCTTGCTAGATACAACAGAGTTGGAAAAGATGTGTCATAAGCTCTGTAGAGGAGTGGCCCTCTGCTGGTGATCAGCGGTTCTTGTAAGACAGAAAATGCTTGCATGAGTTTTACTCTCCAAGGGCAGAGGAGCAAAATTAATAACCTTTCTTAATTGATAGTACTGTTAGGTTCCAACCCCCGACTCTCTGCCACACACACACACACACACTTTTACGATGCGTGGCTATATGGCAAGATTATTCAAGATTCGTATTTAAAGTGAATCCCTTGAATGTACTAACAAATTTTATATGTTCTATTTCCAACTCACAAATAATATTTCAGAATGATAAACTTGGAGCTCTAGTAATATCGAATTACATTCTTTTCTTTGGCAAAAATTGCATTGACTAGCTGACTGAATGCCTTTAGAATATTTTGAAGACCTGACTGTGAGTCACAAAAAAGTCAGATAATTGGGGAACCAACCCTACTTGATAGTAAAACTATCAACATCAAATGTCACAATGCAGAAATCAATTTGTATCTGCACAAGTATAGAACAAAAGAGATATTAATAAAATAAAGGTTGTTACATAAATAACAATATAAGTATTTTATCAATAAAGCATAATAACTAATGTATCATAAATAAATGGGAAAGGGAAAACCATCAATTAATATAGTCAGCATTGGGAAGATATTTACAACCTTTTTTATCTTACAATAAAATTTTAAAGCTAAAACCACAGAAAATCTAGAGTTTTATAAAGCTTATCAGAAAATTGGAATGAGGCCAACTTTTTTAACTGAAATAAGACAACAAAAAGAATCATGAGCAAGAAGACCAACCATTTATACATGAAAGGACTTCAAAAACTTCATGGAAAAATAGAGTTAAAATATAAAATAGAGACCCTCAGTATGAGCTCCAATGAGGTCAGGACCCTTTTATAAGACATGGTATAGTGTGTTACACTTGGAACTGCCAACCACGAAGGCAGCAGTTCTGAGGGAGAAAGGAGAGGCTTTCTCTTTCCATAAAGAGTTACAATCTCAGTAACCCACGGGGGCAGCTCTACCCTGTCTACTCAGGGTTACTAAGTTGGAATTGATTTGATGGTAGGGAGTTGTTTTTCCGCTTTGTTTTGCTTGTTTGTTTTAGTTTACTACCCATTTAGGCCATCCCTAAAAAACTGAGGGTCCTACGAATTTAACCTTGTCAATGTAGTCTATTTTACATTACTAAATGAAGCATAACGGGTGTCCGTTAAAGATTTTTGTTTAATGTTAGGAAACAAAAAGAAGTCAGAAGGAGCAGCTCAGGACTGGAGCGTGGATGCCTAGTTATTTCTTAGCAACTCTTGCAAAGTTACCTGTGCTCTGTGGGAAGAAAGAACAAGAACATTGTCATGACGCTCTGTGAAAACTTTCTTTTTCCTTCTTTCCTGCTATCGTTTTGGCCAGCGTCCTTAAAACACCATGAAACTAGGCAGAGGCTGTCATTCTAGAAAACCAATACGCAACATCCCTTGAGCATCCTCCAGCACTGTTGCTAGACCTTTGCTCTTGACTGCTCCCCTTGGCTGTGACTGAACCACTTCCGCCTCTTGGAATGCCATTGCTTTGATCGCGTTCTGTCTTCAAGACCGCGTGGGCAAGGTCATGCTGTGTCTGCCACTACAATTCTTCAGGTCTTTGAAGAAATGCTCTAGCATTTCTTCGATCCCATTGTGTAAGTTCCATGGGAAGCTCTGCTCTTGTCTGGTGCTAAGCCCTGGCACTCATGGGGGGAAATTGACCAAATTCTAATTTTCTAGTCAGAGCTGTGTAAGCTGATCCAACTGAGATGTCCATGGTGTTGGCCGCTGTTTCTGTTGGTAGCCGTCCGTCTTACTCAATTAGGGCATGAACAAGATTAATTTTTTGTTTTCCCTCACAAATTGATGTGGATGCTGTCCCTCTGTGGGCTTCATCTTGAATGTCCCTCATGGAAATGAGTTACCCATTGGCAAACTGTTGATGGCTCTGGGTCATCGTCCTCATAAACTTTTGTAAAGCATGAATAATCTCACCCAAGCTTCTCCATAAATGTGATGCTCACTACGGCTTCAGTTTTCGTAGAACTCATGTTGCTCTGATAGAGGCTTTTCAGAAACTGAAGCCTTATCCTTCATTGTGCCTCAAATCACATCGCTGTTCAGAAATGTTTTAGAAAGTTAGTATGACTTTATTTTGGTGCATAAGAAAATTAAATACAGACACACTTTTTTTATAATGTGTATTTTCCATGAGCTTTTGGAAGAACCTTTGTACCTTAAGAGTAAAATCAGAAAGCAGTAAATAGACTCAAAATATGCAGAAAATATAAGAAAGGTTATTATCACACTATACAAGTAAGAGAGCAGTAGTGATTAGAGTGGTAGTAATAGCTGTAAAAGTTAACATATACTAAGCACTTACTAGGTAATAGTATTCAAAAACATAGGTAGGTAGGTAGGTAAGTAAATTTTAATTCAGTGTTCATAACAACCTTTGAGGAGGATAGTTCTCTGATTATTCCCATTTTACAAATGTGGAAACTGAAAGTTTAAACAACCTGCCCAAGACTAATAATGGGGTAGGTGGGTCCAATCAGATAATCTGCCTGCCTCTATAGTCTGTGTACTTTAATAAATAAATGGAAAGGTAGCTAAGCAAAAGAGAAAAATTTCAGTATTAGTCATGAAGAGATGAAAAACTAGTAGGCCAACATTCCAAATACAGACACTAAGCATTTCTTCAGATTCATGAAGGTAATACATACAAAGAATAAGAATGGCTAACCAGCAAGTAATTAAAACTCAGACCTTAGTTGTAGACTCCCATGAATTGGGCTGGGCTACACATTAACTTATTTTGCTTCTCTGGGCGAAGACCCAGATGGGCCCTTCTACACTCCTGTTCCTAGTGTCTACCCTGCCTAATTGTGATCCTTTAACCCTTACCCATTTGTAGTGCGAAGAGGCAAAGAAAGATGAGACTATGGAAAAAAGAAAAAAAATGTTCCCAAGATTTGGGACAGATTGTCTAAGATACTAGAAAGAAAGCTGGGGAAAGTAAATACAGCAGGGGTCAGGGAAGAGCAAAGGGCTTTCAGGCATAGAATAAAGGATTGAGTGTAAAGAGCAGATAGAAAAAAAGAATATGTGGGTGCTAGTATCTTAGATATTGTGGCACTATGATAGCATCATAGCGTGAAGAATTTCTAGAAATTCTCAGATCCACCATATCCCCTCACTGAATATCCCATATTAGCTCCTTCCTCAGAGTAGAGTTTGTGTGTGTGTGTGTGGGGGGGGGGGGGTAATCTCTAACTTCACCTTAATGCTGGAAGGAGCCATTAGCACCGATGAAACATACAACTTTCCCCTAGCTCTTTGGTGCTTCCTTCACCCCACTATCATGACCTCAATTCTACCCTACGAATCAGATGAGACCAGAGCATGCACACTGCTACAGATAAGACCCTGCAACACAGGGAATCCAGGATAGATAAACCCCAACAAAGGGCCAACAAAGAGAGGAGAGATACCAGGAGGATTAGGGGAAGGTGGGGGGAGAAAGGGGGAATTGATCACAAGGATCAACTAGAACCCCCTCCAAGGGGGATGAATAATGGAAAAGTGGGTGATGAGGGGTGACGGAGGATGATGTAAGATATGGAAAAATAATCTATAACTTATCAAGGGTTCGTGAGGGAGGGCAGGCAGGGGAGGGAAGGGTATGAAATGGAAAGCTGATATCAGGGACTCAAGTGGGAAGAGAATGCTTTGAAAATTATGATGGTGGCATATGTGCAAATGTGCTTGACACACTGGAGGAATGTATGCATTGTGATGAGATATAAGAGCCCCCAATAAAAGTATTTTTAAAAAGAAAGAAATGAATGTCAAATAACACCAGACCAGTTGCCCTTATGTTTTGTTGAGGAACTGTGTTACATAGGGTTTTGAATTGTGCGTTTGTCAAAAGTAGATTGCCAACCTTTTCATCTGCAATGCCTCTGGGTGAGTTCAAACCTCCAACCTTCCAGTTAGCAGCCGAATGCATTAATCTCTTACCTATCCAAGGACTCCTACACAAAACGAAAATTTAACTATGCTGCCTCAAGACTAGTATAGGCATGGTGTTGCATGCATGATGGATAAGTTCGATTCCAGAAAAGTTATAAAAATAAAAAATATCTCTCAGAGAGGAAGCATAAAATAGGATTGCACTACACAATGCTCATAAAGATGCCTAAAACCCACTCTGTTCATTTCTGCTCCCCAACATGCTATTCATTAGAGTAGCAGCTTTCCCAGACCCATTTTCGCTCTCATCCATTCTGAGTCACCCTCAAAAGCTCCAACCCCAGTTGGCCTGTTTCCAGCTACTCCCTTTGCTTTGTAGGTCTCAGTTCTGAAAAGTCATTTCTAAGGCAAAGGGAGCTTTGATCTCTAATTCCCCTTGCCATCTCTAAGGCAAATCAGATCTCTGGTTCTGCCCATTTCCTTGGTCAACACAGCACAGTGCTAGAAGAATAGCAGGAAAATGCACATGGAATCTTAGAAGAAAGGATAAGGAGAAAGCGTGTAGTTAGTTTTGAACTCTGACCCAGTGGTGGGGTTCAGCTGGTTCCCACTGGTCCAGCAGAACCAATGCCTACATTTTTTTTTATAATCATTTTATTAGGGGCTCATACAACTCTTCACAATCCGTTCATACATCATTTGTGTCCAGCACATTAGTACATACGTTGCCATCATCATTCTCATAACACCTGCTTTCTACTTGAGCCCTTGGTGTCAGCTCCTCATTTTTTCCCCTCCCTACCCACTCCCCCCTCCACCTGAAACCTTGATAATTTATAAATTATTATTATTTTATCATATCTCACACCATCTGACGTCTCCCTCACCCACTTCTCTGCTG
>NW_022111324.1:53321833-53324442 GCF_000313985.2 Echinops telfairi
ATGTACGATCACCAGACTGAGTGCACCGAGGCAACAACAGAAAGTAAAACAATGTCTACAACAACAACAATACACACATATGCATACATATATAACCGTATGAGTAGTTCAGGGTCTGTTTGTTTTCCTTCACGTGTGCTTTCCAGTCAAGTCTGATGGGAGCCATGCCCCAACACCGCCTCTATCCCTGGGGACCTCACCACTCTGCTCAGCCCCCTGCTCTGATGCATGCCCCCAGAGGCTGGCGTTCAGCGTGGTGAACTCATGGCGGGCACATTTCCCGCTGTGTGTCTCCAGTGCTGTCCCCAGTGGTGCGATGGGTCAACGAGGAACACGGTGTCCCGTGGTGGGGCCGGCCCCGTGGTCATGTCCGTGCATCGCTGTTCCGAACAGGCACATTGTCCCCAGGGCTCAGGGAGCCAGGGTGTGCTCCACGCTTTCCTTTTCTTCCCCTTGCCCCCTCATTGGCTCCCATGCGCTCTGACCTGACCATTCCCCCTTACCCTCTTCCCAAGCTGCAGCTTCTGTGCTGTCCTCTGAAGTGAATTCCCCCTGGGGGAGGGTGGTGCCATACACCCAGTTGGTAGTGGGGCCGGTCCCTCATGATTCCTAAATTTTTGTTGAGCTCGATGAACCGGTTGTTAAAATGGCCCTTGTAATCAGGGCCACTGTAATCTCAAGTGGGTAGCTGGGCAGCTGCCCTATGTGGAAATCAACAATTTACATTCCTTACTCCTTTGTGAATGTTCATCTGCAGAACAGAGTCTTCTAAGCACCCAGAGTAATGTTCACTCATCCCTAGCAACAATCCTTGTAATATTTATTTATTTATTTCATAAAACTTGTACTTTTGATGAAAACAATATTTTTATTGTCTTGCATTTGTTACTTCAGTACAATATGCAAATAATGTAAAGAGGGAAAAGTGCCAAGCAACCAGAGGGTGACATGCTGTCACTCGTGGGGTACATCATTTTTTATACATAAAACGGTCATTAGGACAGCTAATCTTATTAAATTACTTGAATCCCCCCACTCCCCTGATATACAAATATATGAAAACTCTTTAGTCTCACTTACCTGAAAAAAAGTATTAAAGAAAAGGGCAAGCACCATTTTCCCCATCAAATAAACAACAACAAAAATGTTTGTAGGTGATATATAAGACGGATATAAAAACTAAAATTAAAAGGATATGAAGATATCTACCTTCTATCTATCTAACCTCTGAAGATAGACATTTATAAAGTGTCAAAAACATTTCTAAAAAACAATGATGTAATATATGTAGAGAATAAGAAAACTGTTCACGGCCAGTAGTTCTCATAAGAATCCAAACTAATGAAATAATATGAGACATTAATTTTTACAAAACTCATTGATATAAAATGCTTGGGTTTGTGTGTGTATGTGTGTGCGTGTGTTCATCAAGGGTTTCACAACAAAAGTGGAAATAACTTAAATCTACAACAGAAAATATTAAATAGCTCTTTCTAGCCAGCACCCAGTGATGGTCATCTCTGAGAACAACTGGCAAATGTCACAAGATGGGGACAAGAGAAAACCCTACCCCAAGAAGCAGAAGTATGAGTTGGAACACCCACCTGGCTGCCAACATTAAGACTGGCCCTGCCACAACCACACAGTTGCGTGAAAGGAAGTGCAGGACCCCCTGAGGCTGGACGTGGAGAACGACTCCTGGGCCTCCGAGTTTCTACAAAGCATCCAGCAGCAAGCTGGTCTGCATCCAGACCCTGGTGAAAACTGCAGCGAGCTCCTTGACAGCCAACCTTCCGGCCAGCAGTACAGTCCATTATGCACTGCCTCTGGGCCGTGAGAAGGGGGCTAAACTGACACATGAAGAGGAAAACATGTGACATAAAAAGTGATCCAAGAAAATCCAGAAGAAATATGATGAAAGGAAAAACAATGCAAAAATCGGAGGTGTTCTGTGGGGCGAGCTTCTTTGGGGTGTCATTTCGAGACCAGGCCAGACTGGTAGAGCAGATGGCTCTGTGCTGGAGGGCAAGGGGCTGGAGTTCTTGCTGAGGACAGTCAAGGCTGGAAAAGGCAAATAAATCCTCTCATCCTAGTACATGTATTAAAGGGGTTTATTCTTTAAAGAAAGAAAAAGAAAACATCAAGTAAATATGATGCAGTCACTAAATTGAATACATTTGTTGCTGTATAATTTGCACATATTTCTACACACCACAGATTTATGTAAACACTTACATGAATGGAAAACTTTATATACAAGAGCAGTTAAATATTGAGAAAACATCCAAGCCCAGTCCAATCAAGTCCATAATCCTATAGTAGCCCATATGTCCGATACCAATCTATAAAGTCCTCTTCAGACTCATAGAACATATGCAATGATGCCGAATGCAGGAAGATCACAGGCCAGTGGGTGAAGTCTTGTGGGTCCAGTGGCATGGCAAGCCTCTCAGCACTGGCAGGGGTCTCTGCTTCTGCATAGCTCCTACAGTTCCCAGGGCACGGGGTCTATCAGCATAGTGCCATGTGTCTTGTAAGTAGAGCATCTCTCAGGGAGTGAGCAGAGAGAGAGTGTGTCTCCCACCTCCAGGGAGGAAAATACAAGAATT
>NW_022111324.1:53324713-53333646 GCF_000313985.2 Echinops telfairi
AATCCCACTAATTTCACAAGATAAAAATGAGATTTTGTACCAGTGGCATTTTATATTAGAAAACATGAGCCTGCGTGGTGGGGTGGAAAACGGTGCCTCGGTGAGAGAGCCTCTCTGACCATGTTGCGTGCCAAACTAATGTTTTGTGCCTGTTCCCTCCCTTCCTTGCAGGTGCACGGGACATCCTCATCGTCGGTAAGTTTTATTAAGGGTTGGCTGAAGATTGCTAGTATCTTTGAATCCTAAGTATTCCCTTACACTAAATAAGATGTAAAAGGATAGATCACAATACCTGTTTTGCAAATTCAGTTACAAAGAAAATGAAGATGTGGAGATGGTGACGTGAGGACACAGGTATCCGGGCTTGCATTTGAAGGAAGGATCCTTCATTGGGGTTCTTGGCACCATTACAAATGAATACTCATTCTTCAATGTCCATGGTTCTTTATTTTAATGTCACTTCTGCTCAGTTGGAGGAGCTCCGGTTTCCTAGTGGTCGGCCGCCGGGCTGTGATCTGCACATTTAGCAGTTCATGGTAGAAAGAGATCCCCAGCAGCCCTTAATAATAACCTTAAGAGTAGACTGTTCATCTATATTAAACCTGGAATAGAAGAGCAATCTATTGCTGTGTGTATTTAAAAAATAATGTCTCCTGCTTTAAAAAAGCTCACAGTCACCTCTAATGAGACAAGACATTAAGAATGAGTTTAAAGCCCCACGGTTATATGTTCCATGCATTTAATGCCCTGGCTTTCCCTCCGTAGGTATTATCTTTAGTGTGATCTTCTTTCTTGTATTCATCGTTGTTCTCTACTGGATAATTCTACAGCGCAAAAAAGGGTAAGTTCAACCGATTCTTCTGGAAAATATTCATAACTGTAACAGATGAAAGAAAATAAAACCTAAACAATAATAATCACAAAGCCCACTAATACATAAATTGATGTGAAAAGAATTATCCTTGGCATACATTATGGAGAGATATACACAATGTCTGTTTTCTTGTTAATCAACTGTAGGGTCAAATTCCACCTAACTTTTGGTTTGTTTGAACCACATATTTAAGCTCCTTTCCTCATATTTGTCATGCTAAGAAATAAGAAACACTTGGTAACTAACTCTTTAATTAAAAGTATTTCCTTAGAAATTATTGCTTTGGCTATTGCTTACCTAACCTAAATAGCCTCAGGCTGTTCATCTTTTTGTAAAGTGTTTGCTATCTCCTAAAACACACCTTGATTTTTGTTTTTTCCCTCACATTGTCTAAAAGGGTAGTGTCCATGGCACAGCCATTCTTTCTCTGCCCAGTGGAAACCAGGGATGTGCCAAGGAAAAAGATCATGGTCTGTGTTAGTCTGAGTAGACTAGAGAAACAAATCCAGAGACACTCGTGTGCGTAAGGGAGAACTTTTTAACACACAGCAATTGTACATTAAGAAAACATCCTAGCCCAGTCCAGATCAAGTCCAAAAGTCTGACATTACTCCATATGTTGATACTAGTCCAGAATTCCTCTTTAGACTCACGCAGCCATGTAATGATGCTGAATGCAGAAAGGTCACAGGCCAGTGGGTGGAAAGTCTTGTGGATCCAGTCGCGGTGGAAACATCTCAGCGCTGGCACATGGCTCTCCACATGGCTCCTCTAGCTCCAGGGCTCTGGCTCCATCAGTGTAGCTCAATGTGGCTTATCAACAGAAATGTCTCACAGGCAGATGAAGCAGAGAGTGTAGGTCTGGCCTCCAGTGAGCTATTTATCTCCATTGCTCCTCCAAATCAGATCATCAAGCTGCAACCTGATTGACAGGCTAGATTCCACTCCTTTGCAAGTTGACAGGTTATGTAACTGCCACATGGTCTTTTTTGGCTTTAAAGGCCAGGGAGATACAACACCCATTTTCCAAGTAACCCACTTCTTGAGATAATGAGCATGTTACAATAAATAAGCATCAATTGTTTTCATATTGGACATGATGTTTGGTGAATTTTAGAAGTGCTAAATAATCAGAATACAGAAAGCCCCTTTTCTTGGAAGTAATGGGGCTGATTAATTTGTCCAGTCAAACTTTGATTAGTAAAAGAAGCTGACATCTCAGTAAGTATGGCTTTGTAGGAGACTCAGCTCTACTTATCGAGTGCTCAGGTTTTCCTACCAGGAAGAGAAACACACAAAGGTCAGCATGGTTGAAAAGTAGCTGTCATGTGAGGGCTGTCCTATACTGGAGTGGAGAAAACCTCAAGGAGGTCAACTAACCGGCAGAGCAGTCTGTCTCAGACCAAAACCAGAATAGATAGTAGCCCCAGATGACAGGCTCCTTGTGAGGCCCACGGTCCAGACAGGTATGGAAGGGTTGCAGGCTGAGGTCTATTCTGATCCAGCACACCATTCAGCAACACATTCACTTTTCCTTCTGTGCTTACTCTCTTCCATGGAGTTTAGTACAATCTTCCATTTGATAAATGTTTATTGAACACTTCTTTGTGCCAGGGTCAATTCCAAGGCTTGGAATGCAGCCAAAGGTAACTGACAAGAATCTCTGCTCTCAGGGAACTTGTAGTCATTCTAATGGAAAGAGCCTGAAAGAGAGAGAGACAGAGAAAGACAGAGAGAGAGAGAGAGAGAATAAACTTAATGATAATAAAAGGAGACAAAGGCTATGGGGAAAAAGTAGAGCAGGGAAAGAAGGTTCAAGAATGTTGGGGAGATGCAATCTTCAATGAAAAGATTACGGCAGGCCTCTGGAGAACTACCTTGCAAATATATGACAATGAGATCATTTCTCTGTGTGTGTGTGTGTGTGTGTGTGTGTCTGTGTGCGCACGCTTGTATTCTATTTACGTTTGTCCCATTTTTGTATCATAGTAAAACTTCAGACTGCTTATGCTTCATACTAGTCACAAAAACTACTCAATGGAGGGAAGAAAATGCAGTGCTGACGCCACGGTGTCAGTCAACCTCCTGGAAGGCTTCCCTCTTCTTCCTGCCCCTCTACTTTACCAAGTGTGATGCCCTTCTCCAGGGACTGGTCTCTCCTGATGACTAGTCTCTCCAAAGTATGTGAGATGAAATCTCACTATCTTTGTTTCTTTCTTTTTTTTTTTAAGTGATAAGGATACAACAACAATAATAATATAAATATAAAAATACAAATAATGAGTGTGTAAGGCCAAGTTGACTAGATAAACAAATCCAGGGAGACTCATATATGTGTAAGAAAGAGCTTTATATCAAGAAGTAATTCTATGTCAAGAAAACATCCTAGTCCAGTCCAGATCAAGTCCATAAGTCCAATACTAGTCCATAAGTTTGATACTAGTCCATAAATACCCTCTTCAGAGTCACAAAGCCACATGCAATGATGCAGAATGCAGGAACATCACAGGTTAGTGGGTGCAGAGTCTTCTGGATCCAATGGAGGTGGAAGCATCACACTGTGTTACATGGCTCACCAGCAGGAAGGTGAAGGCAGAGAGGGGGAGGATCCAAGCACCTCCTTATAAGGTCATGCTCATCATCCTTACCATGAGGCACCACCAGGCTGTGACCTGATTGACAGGCTAGACTCCACCCCTACACTTTTATATCTCCAAGTTGATATGAAATTATGTAACTACCAAAGTGAGTAAGAAAGAAAAAACCGCTGTGAATATCTAAAAGGCCAGGGATGAAATTTTTGTCATGGAAATAACAAGAAATATCTAGAAGAATTTCAGGTTGGGTCAACCCACCAAGTATCAAGTTTGATATAGTATAATCATGATTACAATGATCCTGATATGATAGTAAAGCTGTTTGAGACCCTGGCCTATGGTTAGTGGGGATCTGTCAGTGGCTTAATCTGACTAGATACTCTACAGATGGGTTTTGGGACCCCACTGTCTCCATATCCTTCTACAAATTAGGTGTTAACAATTTCGACTTTGATACTTTCCCCTTTGTCATATTTAAATTTTGTTATTGTCATCTTTGGATCACACAAGCTGGTGTGCTTCTTCCATGTGGACTTAGTTGGTACTTGCTTAGATGGCTGACTGTTTGAATACAAACCTTTAAGACCCAGGCACTATTCCAATTGATACCCAGGCACCACCTGCTTTCTTCACCACATTTTGCTGTAGCACCCTTGTCTTCAGTGATCATTTCAGGAAGGTGAGTATGGAGCAAGGCTATGTTATAAATGATGCTTGGATTGGGGCTAGAGTTCAGTGGGGGACCAGAATCCATCTGCATGTCCCTGGGACATGCATGGCACAGGCTAACTTTGTCAGTCATAGTTATGACAAATTCAAAACCCCATAAGACCAACATCCCAACAACATCCACAAACCAACTAGGAGACAACAAAAGAGAAACTAAAACAAGGAAACTAAAGGCAGGAAAACAAAACCCCATAGAAACAGAAAAG
Source organism: Echinops telfairi (assembly GCF_000313985.2). Taxonomy (NCBI): domain Eukaryota; kingdom Metazoa; phylum Chordata; class Mammalia; order Afrosoricida; family Tenrecidae; genus Echinops; species Echinops telfairi. Next base: position 53,329,120 of record NW_022111324.1, read on the forward strand.
TAAAACTTTGTTAATCACCCCCATGAGGTATAGGCAATTGAACTTGTAACATCATCAATTTTTCCAAAGACTCATCACTCTGGACTGGTTGGTATGAGGAGTCTATGCAAGTACAGTTGAACCGTGAGCCACAGCCCACGAGTTGTTGCTCCACACAGTTCACGCTCTCATTCAATTGGGCTCTGTTTACCCTAAGCATGGGGGTTGGTGCCAGAAAACCTCCAGGATCAGTTCTTCCAAGCTCAAATCCCTACCCAACATATGAAAGCCTGTCATGTCTCTGTGAAGGGGGAATGAAGTACAAAATATATGGTGATTCTAGGACCTTTTCCATTGGACACCTAGCAAGACATGGGTTCGCCTCACGGTACAATGACTGACACTTCCACAGGTTCGGGGTGGCCACTCTCAGCTTCCTCTCCCATCCAAGTACCCCAATCCTCAGTCCAAGGGTGCAGGCAGGGGTCAGTTCATTCTGCCGGGCCTCTATGGTATGTCCTGCTGGTGTAGCTATCCTAGTTTCTAAGGAGCGTTCTGGCTGTCCTTCCAAAAGAGATGTTGGTTCTTTTGGAAGTCCATGGCATTTTCAATATTCTTCTCCAGCACCGCAATTCAAATGCATCGACTCTTCTGCAGTCTTTTTTATTCACTGTCCAACTTTCACATGCCTGCGAGGCCATGGAAAATACTATGGCTTGGGTCAGTCACACCTCAGTTCTTAAAATAGCATCCTTGCTTTTCAGCACTCGAAAGAGGTCTTGTGTAGCAGATTTGCCCATTGCAATGCACCCTGTGATCTCTTGACTGTGGCTTCCATGAGCATTGATTATGGAGCCAAGCAGAACAAAATCCCTGACAATTGAAACCATTGCTAGCCCTATCATGATGTGCTCTATTGGTTCAGTTGTGTGGATTTTTGCTTTCTTTCCATTAACTTGTAATCCATAGGGAAGATTGCAATCCTTGATCTTCATCAGCAAGGGCTTCGAGTCCTCCGCTTTCAGCAAGGTTGTGTCATCTGCATATCACAGATTGTTAACAAGAATTCCTCTCATCCTGATACTGTGTTCTTCTTCATATAGTCCAGTATCTCCGATAATTTGTTCAGCATACAGATTGAATAAGTATGGTGAGAGGATACAACCCTGATGTATATCTGTCTTGATTTTAATCCATACAGTATTCCCTTGTTCTGTTAGTACAACTGCCTCTTGATCCATGTACAGGTCCCATAGGAGCACAATAAAGTGTTCTAGAATTCCCCTTCTTCTCAAGGCTAGCCATAGTTTGTTACGATCCAAACAGTAGAATGCCTTTGTACAGTCAAAGAAGCACAAACAAACATCTTTCTTGTATTCTCTGCTTTTAGCCTATATCCATCTGATATCAGCAATGATACCTCCCTTGTTCCACATCCTCTTCTGAATCCAGTCTGAAATTCTGGCAGCTTCCTATTGATGTACCACTGCAACTATTGTTAAATGATCCCCAGCAAACTTTTACTTGCATGTGATATCAATGATATTGTTCTATAATTTGAACATTCTATTGGGGCACCTACTTTGGAAAGGATACAAACTTTCTGTCAGTTAGCCAATGGCTGTCATCCAAATTTCTTTGCCTAGACTATGGAGTGCTTCTAGTGGTGAAACACCAACAATTGGTATTTTGTGAATTCCTGGAGCCTTGTTTTAGGCTCATGCCTTCTCTGCTACTTGGACTTCTTCAATACAGTCGGTTCTTGATCATATGCTACCTCTTGAAACAGTTGAATGGCAACCAGTTACTTTTGGTACCATGACTCTTGTATTCTTTCCATGTTCTTTTGATCCTTTCTGGACTTTCCAATATGTTGCAAATAGCACCTTTCACCGAGATCTCTGGTAGTGTAGGGGGCTACACACTAGCCTGCTCACCTCAAGACCAACAGTTTGAACCACCAGCTAATATGTGGGAGAAAGATGAGTTTTTGTACTTTCATAAAGATTGACAGCTTCAGAAACCCACAGGGGTAGTTCCAATCTGTCCTACAGTGCTGCTGTGAGCAGGCGTCAACTCAATGGCAGTGAGTGAGTTGGTAATTTTAATTGCCTATTCTAAAATTCAATTCTAGTTGCCTCCTTTTGAATCATTTAAGCCGACATGAATGCTGAAGACAAAGTGGGTATATGAGCAAATGCGGTGAAGAAAGCTGACGGTACCAAGCTGTCAAATTACATAGAATCTGGGGTCCCACATGCTGGAAGATAAATAAGGGGTCATCTAACTGAGAAACAACAAAGCCCACATGGAAGAAGCACACCAGCCTGTGAGATGACAAGGTGTCGAAGGGATCAGGTATCAGGCATCAAAGACCAAAAAAAAAAAAAAAAAAAAAAAAAAAAAAAAAAAAAATCATAGCATTGTGAATGAGGGGGAGTGCAGAGTGGGGACCCAGGGCCCATCTGGGGGAAATTGGACATCCCCTTGCAGAAGGGTTGTGGGGAGGAGACGAGCCCATCAGAATGCAGTGTAGCAATGATGAAATATACAATTTTCCTCTAGTTCTTAAATGCTTCCTCCCCCCCACTATCATGATCCCAATTCTACCTTACATATCTGGCTGGACCCGAGGGTGTACACTGGCACAGATAGGAACTGGAAGTACAGGGAATCCAGGACAGATGAACCCCTCAGGACCAGTGGAGAGACTGGTGATACCAGGAGGGTGGAGGGAAGGTGAGGGAGAAAGGGGGAACAGATGACAAGGTCTACATATAACCTCCTCCCTGGGGGACAGACAGTGGAGAAGAGGGTGAGGGAGACATTGGATGGTGTAAGATATGATAAAATAATAATAATTTATAAATTATCAAGGTTTCAGGGGGAGAAGGGAGCGGGGAGGGAGGGGGAAAAAATGAGGAGCTGATACCAAGGGCTCAAGTAGAAAGCAGGTGCTGTGAGAATGATAATGGCAAAATATGTACTAATGTGCTGGACACAAATGACGTATGTATGGGTTGTGAAGAGTTGTATAAGCCCCTAATAAAATGATTATTTAAAAAATCAGTATACAGTAAAAGAACTGTATATAATTCAAAGCTATAATAATATGTCTTTTTTCTGAGAATATTATTGTTGATTTCCATATTTTATTGATTCATCTTAACTACTCCAGCATATTGAACCAGTATTTCTTTAGAGAATAACATGCAATCTCTCCTTTTCCACCCCACTCTATGTTATTAGCTTACAAGAAAATTAAGATATTTCTGTAAAGGCTGTCCATAAAGAGTTTGGTAGAAACTTTCCTGTCCATTCATTCAGATTTGCTCTTATCTGCACATTTTGAGATTTTGCTGTGCATCTACTCTGTCAGGAATTTGAGAAATGTCGAGCAACATGCATTAATCACTCAGGAGTAGACTGTTTAGGTTTCTCTATACACAGCTCATTTTTACTGGCCTCTTGTTTCTAGGGTCGCTATGGGTCAGAATTGACTCCATGACAGTGAGTTTGTTTTTTTGGATCTTGTTTCTAACCCTAAGTAGTTGCTACTTCTATACAAAACGAGCTTCTTGTCTAATGACAGATAAAACACGTTAAGTCTCCGTTGATTGGAGTGATCAAACCATTGGGACCAACCTCTATAAAGACTCCCTATATTTTCCTAAGTTCCCATTCACTGCCATTAACTGACTGGAATTTCCTCCGCCCAACATCACTCACTGGGCTCATCTCACATCCCATGTAATTCCAGATAAAGCATGGAGGTCAATTTTTTTTTATTACCCTGAGACTGTTCCCAGGATATTAATCATCTGACAGTCAACACTCCTGGGAAGTTCATCCACCTTGCTGTACAACCCTCTTCCTGTCCATGGGTCTCAAATTTGCCCTTCCTCACTGTGAAAAATCTTTGACCACCTGACTCATTCTGTCTGTCTCAAATGCTGTCGTCACTCCAATTCCCATGACAGTAAAGAATAACCGAGTAATGAGGAAGAGTGATAAGTGGTAACGTGAGTCAACTCTTGTGCTTAACGCCATAATCCAGTGAGACCTAGGGGAGAGCATGCCACACAACTTCCTGTTCTCCCAGACCTGGTGAGAGTCCTACCTGCAGCACGCTGTACAGTAGTCGCAACACTTTCCCATTGCTCGTTTTAGTGGAAAATATTTTAGTTTTCCTTTTCTGACAGGTTTCTGCTTTACACCACTTTTCAGCATTCCACATTTTTATTGTACCAGTCTATATTGGAAATTTTAAAAACTAAACTTATTATGCTATTTGTAATTTTATACATACCCAAAGTCCCAAACCAAACCCACTGATGTTGAGTTGATTCTGACTCAGAGCGACTCTCTGAGACAGAGTAGAATAACTCTCATGGGTTTCCAAGACTATCAATCTTTATGGGAGGAGGCAACCTCATTCTTCTTCCAAGGAGCAGCTGGTGAATTTGAACAACCAAAGTAGCAGTTAGCAGCCCAATGCTTAGCCCATAGCAATGTGAAAAGAAATAAAAACAAACAAACAACAAAAAA
>NW_022111324.1:53334736-53335937 GCF_000313985.2 Echinops telfairi
AAACTGCAACATGTATGACTAAGGTATTTTCATATTTTCTTTCCTCTGCCAATTAGCAATTATACCCATGACAAATCTAAAGAAGTGATTATCCATTTAAATCCTCAAGAAGACAGCTGTGCTCATCCTCAAACTCTTCAATCAAATCAGGAAAGTCACAGGTATCTAATGTACATACCGAATTCCAAAACGTTTCAACCACTTGACTATCAAAAATGGAAATAGGGTTTGACTATGATATGGTAGTAGAACATTGGGGCATTGATACCAAAGAAAACTTTTGTAAATATTCAGGAGTCAAGAACCATATCCATTTAATTGTTAATAGTTTATACACATAATAGTGATTTCCATGGAAGTTTTCAGAGCAAATTGATTTTGCGCCCCACAGTCACACACGTTCTGGTTTGTGACACTGGTTGCAATCCCTGCAATGTTAACAGCATCCTTCCTGCTGCCTTGGTGTGCTTACTGCTCTCCTTTCCCTTGGGACCTTCTTTTCTGCCTTCCTTCTCAGCTTTATCCCTGGGCAAAGGCTGTTTGTTTTGTTTTCATCTGGAAGGATTGCTTGTTCTATGAAGTGATTTCCTCTCTTATAGACCGCACTATGACTGAAAGTTGAGCCGAGTAGTGAAAGCCTAATTGCTGTAGTCTTAAGGGTTCCACCAGCCCGTGTCTGAGCAGTAAGTCTGATCGTCTGTGTGTTTTGAGTTGTTACGCATTTTTCTCCGCTCTTTCCAAGAGCCTCCATTGTCACCCTTTTCAGAGTGGACCGCTGTGACAGACAGGCACCATCTCGTTCTGGTTTCATGGTCATTGAGGCTGAGTTCCACATGGTCCGTTACGTGTTTGGACTAATTGTTTCCTTGCTCTTTGATTTTATTCCCTCTTCTTTGCTCGGGATGATAAGAGACCAATAGCTCCACTTTAGATGACTGCTCACAACCTTTTAAGATCTCAATAGCTACTCACCAAAGTGGAATAGAGAACAATGCTTCCTGGAGTGGGTGATACCGCTCCCCGGGGGCACTAGTATGATCGGGGCTGCAAAAGGAATTATCTACATTTTATCCTGGATTGTGGGTTATAGTACAAAAGTTTTTCATTGCCACAGGGGCACTGAATAATTTTTTTTCCCTGAAAAGAGGATGGTGAACAAAACAAAACAAAAACTCATGGCCATCAAGTCAAGACTGACTTA
>NW_022111324.1:53336653-53338627 GCF_000313985.2 Echinops telfairi
TGGGTCCTCTAGATTCCCTAAACGGTGCAAATGGAAGCCAAGTGTCCCCACGGGCCTCTGGAGCATCCTGTGGAGACTGACACGTGACTCTTCCCTGAGTTCCAACTGTCACTGAATCCTTTGCCTCTGCACTTCACCCGGCTCTTCCCACTGCTCTCTTCTTCCTGTCTCGGTGTGCTTACCATGTCTGTCTTCCATGCTGCCTCCCCCAGGGGCTTACTAAAGGCTGGATGAAAAGGAGATCCTACCCCGGCCCAAAGCAGCACACGGCAGAGCGCTGAGTGTCAGAAATCACTCACCTACAAACTATCAGGCTCTCCCAGAGTCTGTAAACTCCGTGGGAGAGCAAGTGGGCCACCTGTGTTTTTAAACTAAAATGTGGCCAGAACACCATCATACCCATTCTATAGCTAGTGTCTTTGGCTGCTTCCATGCAACAATGGCGGAACCGAGTATGCAGATGCAACAGAGACTCAAAGATCCACAGCCCTGAAAATATTTACTAGCTGACCTTATGCAGGAAGAATCGGCCAATCACGGGACTGTGTTGTGTTGCTGCTGTGTCCCAGGGAGTCGATTCTGACTGACACTACGAAGAATCAATGACTTGCAACAACTGAAAAACAAACGCACTGCCCAGGACCTGAGGCCAACTCATAACGACCCTAGGGCAGAGAGTACATCCAGGCCTGAGGGTCTGAGACTAACTCCTTATGCGAGTGGAAAGCCTCATCTTCCCCCCACAGAGTGGCCGGCGGCTTCAAACAGCTGACTTTTCAGTTAGGAGCCCGACTCATAACCCACGACACTCCCAGGGCTAGTCTGTCCTTAAAGAGCCCTGGTGGCACAGTGGGTTACATGTGGGGCTGCTAACCATAAGGTCAGCAGTTCAAACCCACCAGCCACCCTGAGGGAGAAACGTGAGGCTTTGTGCTGCCATGAAGACTTCCAGTCTCAGAAGATTATGAAGCAGGTCTGCAGGGTCAGCTACTCTGAGTCAGAATTCACTCCGTGGCAGTGGATGTACCCGCTTTAAGCCTTGGCATGATCCCCTTCCCCAGGCCTTTCTCATCGGGCATGCTTCCCTTTTGTCCCACTCTTTACTGCAGTTAGTAGAAGGGCTCCTCGGCTTGACTCTTGGATTCCTGGCAAAACCAGAACTGTCGTGTTTTTTTATCGTGCAGTGCCGTTCATCCAGCCCTTGCTTAGTCTGGCTGCGTACAGGTCCTAAAATGTCCCACCCTGAAGGCCCTGCAGGGCACTTTCAGAAACAACCGTGCAATGTGCCCTCGAAGGGAAGTCAGCCACCATCAGTGAAAACAGAAGTCAAAGCACTACGTGTTAGGAAATGTCCTGCTTAGTAAGCATCCTCTTTTTCTTATCAATGTATTTGGTTAAGACTGGCACTTCAAACTTACAGGCACGTTAGAACTCTTTTTTAAAATGCACATTCACCATCGTAAATGCTCCGGAGGGTGGTGGGGTGTATCGTAGGAAAGAGTGAGGGTTGGGAGAGGTATTTTACAGTTAATCAAGACATACACAAACCCACGGTCGAGGAGTCCGCTCTGACTTCTCGGGACCTTAGAAGGCAGAGGTGAACTGCTGCACAGGACTTCCTAGGCTGTGGAGCCTCACAGAAGCAGGCGGCCTCCACTGTTTTCTGTGGAGTGACTGGTAAGTTTGAACCACCACCTTCACGTGAGCAGCCAGGCCCTTAACCACTGCATCACCAGGGCTCATTAGATACTAGCAGAGGCAACTCGAATTTTTCTAAACATACTAACGTGGGTTAGTCATGTCCTGTTTTCTCCTAGAATAGGGATGAATTCACAATGCCCTGTTTATTGTCTGGGAGAAAGATGAAGCTGTCTACTCCCTTAAAGAGTTACAGTCTCAGAAACCCGTAGGGGCAGTTCTAGTTTGTCCAATACTGTTGTTAAGAGTCAGAATTAACTGGATGGCAGTAATTTG
>NW_022111324.1:53339022-53340603 GCF_000313985.2 Echinops telfairi
GCTCTAATTTGTTTTCAATCATTTGGCCTTGTGAAATATGGCCTTGTGAAATATGGCCTTGTGTCATGTTTTGCCTGTTTATCTCTATTGCCGTGACTCACTTTCTCCGTCACTCACTATTCAAACATTTGTCACTATGAGCCATGAGGCGTTCTGGTAGTGGTGTCGTGGTTATTCATTGGGCTGGTCACTACCAGGTCAGCGGTTTGAAATCAACCACTCTGCAAAGAGTGTCAGTCTAGAAACCCACAGGGGCAGTTCTACCCTGTCCTATAGCGCTGCTATGAGTCAGCGTCGCTCCACAGCAGGGAGTTTGGTGTTGGGTTTGCACGCCATGGATTTTTTTTCCTTTGCTTTTTCACAGTAAATTATAAACTTCTCGTGAACAGAGAATGCAAAACCTAGAGTTCATCAAGAGAAGTGCCCTGTAAAAACTTGAGGGAATGAATTTATCAACATTCCATCTTATTCCTCAACCTGTTTAGAAGCACTCTCATTTTCAAGGTGTGCATCAAGTTGCGACCACTGACGAACAGAAAGGATACTGTCCTTGTTTGTTGTCAAGTTGATTCCAAATCACGGCACTACTGGACACAGTGGACCAGCCCCACAGGTGTTCCAAGACCGTCATCTTTGCAGGAGCCAGGTGCCACATCCCCTCCCCCGCACCGCCTCACCTGCTGAGAAGCTGGATGGTGGGTTAAAACTGGAAAAGTATGAGTAGAAAGCATCATGGTCAATTCTAACTCATGGCCACCCTATAGGACAGGGTAGAACTGTCCCTGTGGGTTTCCAAGACTGTCACCCAATGTGTAGGCACGACCTCACCAGGGCTCCTCATAAAAATGTAGGAAGTCCTTAATAACGGTATAGCAAGGTTTCCACTTCATGATTGGAATTTGACTACAGTATTCCGCAGGAACAAGGAACTATTCAGTAGCTCTACCAAAGAGAGAGCTGGAGTCTATACTAATCTTAAACCCTGCGCGCTCAGGCTGGCTGCTGCGGCACGCGAGTGGTGCAGGCGAAGCAGCAGACTGAAAAGACACGGCACGTTCACAGACAGGAGAGTGTTTATAGATGATGCAGACAACAAATAGCACTGGGAAACCTTGTGAAAGAGAGCAATGAGGAAGAATGCAGGTGGAAGTCAAAGGTGGTGGTCAGGTGAGCTGGTGTGGCTCGTGAAAGGGTCCGTCTGTCCGTTGGTGGAAGGATAGCAACCTGGACTAGGAGAAGTTCCTGGACGCCCTAAGCAGCCTTTGAATACCTTACACTACCTTCATTCAGTTCAGTCTTGACTGTGATTAGGGGAAGAAGCCATCCTTTCTCAAGCTGACCTACCCAGGACAGCGAATTCCTGCTACATCATTCAAAAAGACTCCAGGAAATGTTTAGCATGCCAGAACTGGTGTGCTTTCTGGAGTGAGACTCTTTTTCTTTTTTTTTTTCAGGCGCTATTAACTTTATTTGGCCAAACTCTTAGCTTGACTCTATTCCCTGATGATCTGTACAGGCATTGTCCCAAATGTTTACTCTGCTCTGTAGCCTACTCATTTTGTAATTCACCTTTTTCTAATC
>NW_022111324.1:53342374-53343595 GCF_000313985.2 Echinops telfairi
CAGTCTGTTGGGGCACCATGCCCTGGCCCCAAAGTCCACCTTCAGCATTCTCTGGGAACCTCGCTGCTCCATTCCCTTGCTGTTCTGTTGCACCCCTCAGTGTTTTGCCTCGGTGTGGCGGGATCAGATCGGGTGTGGAGTGAGACTCATTTCTCTGCTCAAATCCGAGAGCACTTTTACTCTCCTTGACAAAACCAACCATGGAAAAAAGGTCAAGTTATTCATTCATTAATCTTGCTTATCTACTCCATGTTTCGATCGTATGCCATGCTCTCTTGTACCTCCCTTAACAGCTACAATAGAAGACAATAGGCAGTTCTTATGAGTTTATACATTATGGGTAAGGCCAGCATCATGATTACCAGCACATACATTCTGGAGAGCTCGGTAGTTAAGCATGCCGTCATCGAAATAAAAATACTCTTATCTCAGGGCCCTTCCTTGACAAAGTCTTATAAAGCTTGGAAATGTTGTTGGAAAGGAGCCAAATCTTTCAACAGCATCAGAGCTGTGACTCATGAAATCTTTGAAGTGGCTTCACAGAGATGCGAAGCTATACTTTTAAAGATGCAAAGAGGATTTTCTCCTATCTAGTGACGACAGCTCAGCCTAATTTGGGTTACTGTTGTCCCTTTTTCTTCCTCCTTTCTGCTGCTGAAAACCAGTGGGAAACGCTGCACTGGACTCTAGACAGTCACTTCAACGCCCTCGCTCTCAGCCACCAGAGCTTTCTGGTTCCAGTTTCTGATTGCAGATACTTGGGATTTATTTCAATTACCAGGGACTTCTGGCTTGGAAATGTGTCATTTTTTTTCTTCCAGGTTTTAAACTATTTAGAACGTGGAATGGACCGATGAAGAAGTTGGAAAATTCAGGGAGCTATGAAGAGCAAATAAGTTGTGTACTCAGTGATAACTACTATTAACATTGTAATTCATTTTTGACAATGCTTCATATATGTCCTTATATATGTGTGTGTCATTCTGAGACAGTTTTACTTCATAAATTCCAGTCCTTTTTGACAGTTTAGAGTAAAACCATATGCAACATCAGCTTTCACCTTTCTAGAAAAAAAAGATTAATGTCTGTCTACTAAAAACACATTAAATAATTATGAAGGAAAAGAATCAAGATCAAAGAAATAATTATCTGGGGAAAATAATGAAGCTTTAGATATCTTTTAAGCCCCTTTTCAAAAGGATTTTGTACCTTGTTTTATAT
>NW_022111324.1:53343763-53345569 GCF_000313985.2 Echinops telfairi
TTTGTAAGTGACTATACTAACTTCTATGTAGTTCAATGTTATAATATGTAATAATTGCTTTAATGATCTTATGCCACATTTTCTTTGATACCTATATTAAGAATGAGCTGGACATAATCAGCTTGAATTTAAAACCATGCAAGAGAGATAGATAAAAACCATGTAGGAAATGTCAACTGACAATCTTAGAGGGGAAAAATGTAGCTTATGTTATGGACAAGGGGAAATTGTTGTATTAGAGAGTTTGAAAATTCAAATACCACTACCTCAAAATTAGAGAATGACATACAGCCTGGTCACCAAAAGGAAGGTTTTACTAAAACCACAAATAGATGAGACGATCAGTAGTAGAATTATTGTTTAGCAAAGTCTTTAACATATTTCTATTATTTTGTGGATTTTTAAAGAAGTTAAAAATTAAAGGAAGATTAGATATTAAATGTATGAGGATTGGCCTTTCTTAGATTTAAAATTCCCAGCACAAACACATATACAATTCTTTCTCTACAATGTAGTAGGGCAATGAGTAATAGGACTATTAGATATCTGATGCAGATGTTTAAAAAACCTTCTTACTAATTGCAATGAAAAAATGTGTGTGACTTTTTAATTGCAAAAACTCCATGAGACTTTCCCCTCCAGTATATCAGTTGCCTCTTGGAAGTGCCCTATATACTAACTCTACTGCTTAACTTAATTTGTATTCACCTTAATTTCTGTTCACCTGCCTTACCTTGCTCATCTGAAAACAAGTGATAAAACCAACTGCTTTCCAAAGGTATTCTTTAAAAAATAGTTGTATTGAATTTTAAGTAAGACCTCACATGAATCAAATAGTTTGATTATAATTGAGGGTTATGCAATTATCACCACTGTCAACGTTGGAACATTTTCTCCCTTCTTGTTCTCATTGCTGTTGACGCTCCATTTCCCCCACCTGCCCTTCTGTGCCCACACGAAATTATTATTTCAGTTACTGTCTTCATAGAGCCTGGCTTCCCCATAGAGAAAAAACATAATAACAATAAAACAAGGATAAAAAACAAGAAAGGCAGGTAGGTAGGTAGGAAGGAAGGAAGAGAAAGAAAGCCCAGCGACAATGATCATATGAAACAGTGAAAGACCTCAACCTAAGAGAAAGCAGACATTAAACATTTAGGATAAATTGAAAGTGGGCCCAAAGGGAGATCTAATGGCAAGGTGTTACCCTCCAGTCAAAGTCCAGCTGCTAAGAACCTCTTTACAATGCTCTTTGTCTGAGATTGGGGCTGTTCATATCCCAAGCCTGTGGACAATGAGGATTCACCAAGGATTCAATCCACACAGGGACCTCTCAATGGATTTTGAGTTTTCACTATCATCCATTGTGTTCCTCAAACTGGGTGTTCAGAATTTAGGCACTGGTCCTCTTCTCTCCTCCGAGTTTGGATCTATTGTTTAAAGTCCTTGGATCATACAGGCTGGTGTGCTTCTTCTGTGTGGACTTAGCTAACCCCTGAATTAGATGGCTACTTGCTCTGAGACAAGCTATTTGTCAATTTTTTCCTGATTGCTGGTCACGATCTGACTTCTTTGCCACACTTTACTGTGGCAACCATATCTTTAGTGATCTTATGAGGGTGCATACTGTACAGGGACCTGTCATAAGAACTAATTGTTCTTTTATTAGGGCTATGATCAAGCGAGAGCTCAAAATCCATCCATATAACTATGGTTTCCATAGGTTCCTGGTTCACTTTTGGAGAAATCTTGAGCATTTTATTGAATTACATCATAGATTATCCTCATGGAGTTTAAGATAACTCT
>NW_022111324.1:53346536-53348783 GCF_000313985.2 Echinops telfairi
TGACAGAGAAACATTTTAATTGATTAAATATATTATTACAAGATCATTTTGAAATCACACTGTGCTATACTAATTAACAGCCAAAAGCAATAAAAAAGTTTTAAAACCAAAGATATTCTGACATGACACAAGCCACTGCTTATAAAGTAACATACTGCTCCCCAAAACAATGATATTTTTAAAAGATAATTCCCCTTACCATGTGTAAGGACAAATTCTGTAATTAAAACCTGCAAGAAATATATATTGGTGCCTGGTTTTTAAAAGTTTATTTAACATTTTAAATACAGAATTTTTGTCATAAAAAAGCCAGGAAATGCCTTGCCTTGTGGCTCCTGTACCACATGTATGTGAGAGCTGACAGGCAGCCTCACACGGCATTCTGGATGTGACAGGATAGACACCTCTGAGCTGGGACTACTTCTGAATCAAAACTGAAGTGTGCATGCGCGCACACATACACACACATTAAGCACTGCTTAAGAGAAAATAATTCAATTTCTGAACAACCAAGTGCAAAAAGAATTAGGAGTGTACAAACCTGGTATTAAACAAATTTTTTAGAAAACCAGAAAGAAATGCAGTCCATAAGAAACAAAAACAACCTCTCATTATGTAGTGAACTGAATGCACCACAGCTAATCAATGGAAACCTTCCTACAAGAAGTGATTTAGGTTCTGAAATAAAAATCTCTAGGTATCCAAATAACAACAAACAATAACCACATGAAGTGTACATTGCCATCCTTGTGATTTTCTATCTATATCATCCTCCCTTCTGAAGATAAGAACCTCAAGACTAGTAAATCACTTTAGACAGTTTTGAGACAGTTCATTCATATTTGTGTTCTTTGGAGAAGACAAAAACGTACCTCTGCCCATCAATACATACAACACCGATTAAAGCTGTAAGCATGTGCACATGTGTTTCCAATATGGCCGCAAACTGGAATCACATAGGGCGGGAGTCACAAAAAGAAACCGGACTGTCTCTGGCCGGAATTTCCTGTCACTGCATTGTGATTCCCCATCCATCACTAAAGTGATGAAAGCGGCTTTACATATTTAAATTCAGTAGGTCCCAACGTCATTTGTGCGCTTGCGCAGAAAACGGTTCCACTTTGAGATGATCTATGAAGCCAAATATAAAGTCCAATGTTAATTAACGTGGCCTCGCTATTGGTCATATGGAAAAGAGAAGAGGAAAATGTGTGAAGGCTCTCTGAGAAGGGGCTTAGAGGTGTCCTATGTATCTTGAAAGTTCAGTTATCGCTTGGGATTGAACATTCTAGGTGAAGTCTAGCTCAGGAAATAGCTCTCTGGAATATAGAACTCGGAACGAAACAGTTGCACCAGAAGCACATACAATCTGGATCATTCAGAGCAAGATCAAATTGAGATCATCTCTTTTTTCTGTTATAACCAGTGAGGTCTTTGAGTTTTTAAGGCTTTAAGAATGCTGACTTTCATTCAGTCAAAGCCAGCTGTATCTCATGTAGCCTATTTAACATAAAGATCTCAAACCAGAGGGCAAGATATACGTTATGGGGTCTCGTAAAACACATGGAACAGGTGGTAAGAGACTAACCACCAGCCAAGTGGGGCCAGTGCTGGGCAAGTTGAAGACTTTAGAGATTTTACACATAGTTCATGTAACTTCAGCATCCACCAGACACTGCTGGCCAGTGCCCAAGAACTGGGGGAGCCTGGAGGACCCCTCTATCCCCAAAGCATGCACGTTAAAGGATCTCCGAGAAATCTTGGTTCCCCAAAAGAGTTCACAAACCATCAGACCAAAATCAATCAACACTGACTCCAATGCTTAAAAACACTCAAAGGAAATTTACAAATTAAATGCGACCTTCTACCCAATCCCAGACTCCAGATTGTGAAACATCTTTATCTTGTATAATAGACTCTGCAGTAGACTGGTTTTGACCTCCACAGAGAGGAGGAGTTATCGGATCTGAGGAGATAGACTCCTTTCCCTGGATACAGGTGGCTGCCAGCAGACGCTTCTCCGTGGCCGTCCTCTTGGATGGTCTCAGCCAGCACAGGCTTGGTGGCCTTTTGGCTTTCTATTCATTAGTGATATTCTCTCCCTGCTCATCATCATCATTGCCGGATTCACTGACATGCACACGGACAAGCAGGGTTTGGAGAGTCTGTCCATTCAAGATACACCGCAACCCAAAGTCATCATTGTCTGTAGCAAACGCCCCAAAGAGACAGGATTCTTCTTCGTGG
>NW_022111324.1:53350102-53351109 GCF_000313985.2 Echinops telfairi
AACCTTAGAGGCACCATTGTCATTTTATGTCAGAGAATATCTAATTACACATTAGATATTATCCCCCTGTGCATCACTTCCACTCAAAGTGACTCCATAGGGCAGGAAAGAACTGGCTCTGTGAATTTCTGAGTCTGCAAATATTCACAGGAGTAGAAAACCTTATCTTTCTCCTGCTGATCTGGCTGGTGGTTTTGAACGGTTGACCTTGTGGCTAGCAGCCCAGTGCTGAACTACATTGATAGTATCATTAGTTTAGCCAGTGATATCGAATTTAAAATACTGTTGAGAAGTATAAATTATAGAGGTATAGGCCAGCTATGAATCACAATACATGAGTTGTGGATTTATACAGGTTGAACTCTTAAGTGACTGGACACTATTTACACAAACAACAGGGGTTAGCGACAGGGCAAATCTTCCAATAATATTCATTCACAGCAGCAGGTCTACACCTACTAGATTAATCCGTGTCATAATGAAACAAGGAGGGCATTAACATAGTCAATATATGGTAGTTCCAGGCCACCACTCATTGGACACCCTCAAGGCAAGAGATTACAACCAAAGTTCAAAATCCACCAGTTCTGTCTCCTAGCACTACCAGTTATCTGCTGCTCTCACACTTGGGAGTTTCAGACTGAAGTCCAGTGGTTACAGGTGGTTTGAAGGTAAGCCCAGTTCACTTCGTGGGGTTTCCACATTGAGTCCTTCTGATGTGGCCTATGAAGGATGTTGTCCCTCAAAAGAACAGGGTCTTGCATCCCAGTAGTCTATAGCACATAGACTGGATCATCAAGGGCTATTGCAAAGGATTTTATACATGTGCAGGACATCTTTTTTATGACCTACATAGTTTCCAATACACAGATTTTATTGTGCATTAGATATTATTATCTCTAATACAAGAATTATTAACTTGCGTAGCTTCCTAACTTGGGTGATTAGATACTAATTACCTAAGCCGTGAGGGTAGGAGGGTTGGAGTGTGACAGTACTTTCAGTTG
>NW_022111324.1:53360641-53362273 GCF_000313985.2 Echinops telfairi
TTTTTGGAGGAACCAAGCCTGATGTCCTTTTCTAAGGACTAGTTCCTCTTGAAACAGGAGCCCCGATGGCGTGGTGGTTTCACATTGGGCTGCTAACCGCAAGACCAGCTGTTGGAAACCACTAGTCACTGCTCCTGATAAAGATGGGGCTTTCTACTCCGGTAAAGAGTTGCACGCTCAAAACTCAGAGAGGCAGTTCTACTCTGTCCTATGAGTCAGCTTAGACTTCAATGTCAGTCTGTGTGGTTTTTGGATTTCAGTCCCTCTTCAAATCCTACCCAAAGTATATGAGACCAAGTCTTGCCATCTTCTTTTCTAAGTCTTCTGGCTGCACTTCCTCTAAGACAGATTTGTTTGTACTTCTGGTAGTCCAAGGGACATCGATTATTCTTCACCAATCCACTGTACTCACTGCCATCGAACTGATTCAGACTCATAGCAATCCCATGTAGACAGTAAAACCTTACAGGAACAGGTAGCTTCTCTTTCTCCTGTGAGGCGGCTGCTGATTTCAAACCACAAACCTTGCAGTTCTTTGCCAAAATCACAATCTTTGATTCTTGATTCTTCTCCAGTCTTCCTCAGTCATTGTGCAGCTTTCCCAGGCATATGGAAAGTTTAAAGTGCCACAGCTTAGATCAGACACATTTTAGTCCTCAGAGTGATATCTTTGCTTTAAAAAAAATCATTTTATTGGAAACTCTCGTAGCTATTTTAACAAATCAGTTTAATTGGATCAAGCAGTATTGTATAATTGCTGCCACCATCATTTTCAAAATATTTTCTTTCTTCGTGAACTCCTTGATATCAGTTCCCCTTTATCTCTGACCCCCCGCCGCACCAGGAACCCTTATTTTTATTTATTTTGCCACATCTTAACACCATCCAATATATTCATTTACGTACAATTCTGTTGTTCATTTCCCTCAAGTGGGGTTACACAGTCATCAGTGCTATCAGCTGTTTCCCCTAGCCCCCCCACTTCCTGTTCCCCTGGGACTGTAAGTCCTAATACTGTTTCTGAAGGGTTATCTATCTTGACTTTCAAGTATGGAACCATCTTAATTATACAAACAGACATATGTGGGTCTAACATTATTAATAAGGTAAAACAAAAATCAGAATAGTAAGGGGAGGAAATATTACAGAACTAGAGGATAGTTATGTGCTTCATCAGTGTTATACTGCGCCCTAGATTTATTATCCCTTCCATGTGGCCCTCCTCAGGAGCACTGTCCAATTAACTAGCAGGTGGGTCTGGGGTCTCCACTGCATCCCCTCCCCTTCACATCGATTTGTTTGCTTGGGTTTGAACTTCTGATGCCTTTTCCCACTGACACCTCCTGATCACACAGGCTTCTCCCATGTGGGCTTTGTTGCTTTCCTGCTAGATGGTGCTTGTTTGACTACAAGCTTTTTAGACCCCAGACACTATATATTTTAATAACTGGGCATCACTGGAGATCCCCTTGCAGAGGGGTCTCGGGGAGGAGACAAGCCAGACAGGGTTCGATGTAGCAACGATGAAAAATACAATTTTCCACTAGTTCCTAAATGCTTCCTCCCCACCCCCACTATCATGATCAGAATTCGATCTTGCAAGTCTGGCTAGACCAGAGGATGTACACTGGT
>NW_022111324.1:53363500-53365300 GCF_000313985.2 Echinops telfairi
AATGTTCCTATGTATCATGCCTGACTGTATTATTGTATTATCTCTCATGCTCTCGATGACTTTAATATAATACTTATATATCTCAACCGTACAATTGTGCATTACTGAACCCAGAGGTAGTATTACTGAACCAGTGAGTTCAAGCAGCGGGTGGGGGCTGGTCCCCTCACCCTCCCTCAGCGTCATTTTTATTTTTTTATTTAATACTACACTCTCAGATACAATTCTATTGATCAGACACAACCAGGAAAGCTATTCACCATTCATTTTAGAACCCTTACTATTCCCCTGTACCTGTCTTTATTGGCACACTGCCCCCCACCACCACCTGCTCCCCTCCCATGCCCCCCCAACTGCCCCAAGGTGCTGTCACTGTCTCCATAGGATTGCATATTCTGCCTATCTTGGTTCACAGCTCTGATGATTCCCCCCACCCCTTCATATAGCAATTAAATGAAACTGGTGTTTTATGAATTGCTAAATCAGTAGCAAGGAGCACTGGTGGTGTAGTGGTTACAGGTTGGGTTGTCATCTGCAAGGTCAGCAGTTCGAAAGCACCAGCCGCTCCATGGGAGAAAGACAAGGCTTTCTATACCAGGAAGGAGCTGCAGTCGCGAAAAACCCTAGGTTGTCACTAAGAGTTGGCATTGACTCTGTGGCAGTGAGTTGAGAAATCAGTAACATAATGGAGGGAGGGGCGCACCCCCACCCTCTTACAATGTCACAGGGGGGTTGCCTAGGTGGGTAGGCGAGCTGGCGTTGCGGAGAGGCAGCCAAGGCAGAGGCACCACTAGATTGGTGTCGCAGGTCACCCAGTGCGATAAACCTGCTCTTCTCTTAAGGCTAGCCGCCCTCGGTTGACAAAGCCCAGAGGACAATCACCACCTTGCCCTGGGGAGGCGGGAGGAGCTAGGGGCAGTCTTGTGGGGGAGGGGAGGGGCGGGGCTCATGTGGTTTTCCGCTTGGCCGGCCCCACCCACTCAGACATGGGGGGCGCCTTCCCTACTGAAACTAGGGTGCTGAACTGTCCTCCAGAATGTTGCCTTTCCACTGAGGAGTAAGAGTGACACCTCTCCCTCAACACGCTCACTCACATTGGTTGGGATGTTTATTCTTTGCCCAAAGGGAGAAAATACCGATTCTCTTTGTCTGCTTTTAAAATCACCAGCCAGGTTTCTTTTATTGTCCTTCATCGATGCCACCGGCGTCCTCACAGCCCTCCAATTGATCCTGCCCGTTCCTAATTTCTAGGTATTGTGGGAGAGATCGTCTGCTCAGAAATGCCTTCTCCCTAATCCACCCCATCTAACCATCCTATCTCCCATGACACTCATTGCTTCCGGGAATTTGGCACGGGATCCACCTCGCCCTTACATTTTGCATGAGGGTGTGTTTGCCCTTTGATAAAACATTCAGTGGCTCGAGAGCCAGAGCCCCACGACGTGGAGCACCTGTTTCTCAACAATGCACCGTTCCCGGAGCCTCTCGAGGGCGTGGAGGAGAAGAGCGAAGGGCACTTGGGGCTCAGAGGGCGGTGGCCCAAGGTCTCGGGATTCTGTCAAGTAGCGGCAGAGGCGGTTTACAGAAGGCACTTAAAGCAACAAGTAATGCTGCTGACGGCCCACCACAGGGTCGGGTAACCACTACCAGCGGCTGCGCACGGTCGGAAGTTCGAAACCGCGTGTGGCTCGGCGGGAGACAGGCTGGGCGTGCTCCTCCCGCAAACATGCACGGTCTTGGAAACGCACCGACCCGACCGCAGCGAGTTTGGTTCGTGGTAGTCTGGACCACTTGGGAGTG
>NW_022111324.1:53366867-53368477 GCF_000313985.2 Echinops telfairi
GCAGATATCATCGTTACAAATTGAACATAAACATAATCAAAGCATAGTGATTAATCACAAAAGGATATGTAATTATAAATTGTGAAATATTTACGTGTTTGTCCAGTATTTTAGGTGACCCCTGTGAATGGGTCGTTCAACCCACAAAGGGGTCCAGACCCACAGGTTGAGAACCGCTGGTTTATCCGAATGGAAAGGGTCCCCTGGCTTTTTGAGCCACGTGGGAGGGAATAGGTCCTTTGTAGCCGGTGACCTTGATAAGGTTTTTTCCTTTTGTTTTGCAATTTGCTCCCTTGGTTGTTTTTTTCTTTGGGTTTGAGTTTTGCACCAGAATCATCATCCTTGGCCACTCAAGTATCAGATTCTATTATAACCTAATGGCTTTGGGCATTATTTTCCACTGAAAAGATTTGTTTATGCTATATTTGAGGGCATGTTTGCAATGTATGACTAAATGGTAGCCAAATCTAGTGAGAAAGTAGTATCCCAAGGAATGATAAATAATGCTGATCTGGTGTTCCCCCACAGCTCATAAAACTATAAAGCTGAAAGCACCTCCCACAGAACTTGTTTTGTATTTTATTGGTGGGGAAAAATGGTTTAAATTTTTGTAAGTGGCATATATATGGTATGTATATATATTTACACACCTACATGCATGAGGGGGATTCACAAGATTGAGGGAGAATGGGATTAAATGATAATGGCAGTTTTTGAAGCCATGAAGACGTGGTGTGAGGTGTCATGCAGACCTCTTCTGGCAACACAAGGAGGAAGGAGAATCCCACTACACAGGAGCCCAAGGCTGATTCCTATGAGACAGAAGTCAGACATAGCTCCCTGTGCCTACCTCCTTTACCCTGCCTTGACATCACCCAGCCCACCACAGCATTAGACTTCTCTACTGGCTTCCACCTTCTGTTGCAATGGCCACGCAGAACTCACAGACAACCATCAATGACTTTGGGGCGTTAGGTAAAAGGGAAGTTAACAGGTAGTAACAGCTAGGATCAGAAAATATTTAGGATGTAGTTCTTTTGCCCAGCGCGCTTCTCAGCCATGCTGACAGGCAGGATTCTCCCTGGGCATTGGCCTCTCAACAGTGAGTCCCCTTGTCCTCTGCTCTGCTCCAGCAAGTGTTAAAAAGCTCCGTTAGCACTGATAAGTGCCCCCAAGGACATCCTACCTGAAGGCCCTCGGCTTTACTTGTCCTGAGCCTGCCTCTCTGCACACCCTGCTCTCAGCTCTGCACTCCTGATGGCCTTGGAATTCCCTTCTCAAGTGCTTCTAAAACGACCCACTCTATACCCAACAGAATGACAAAATGACCAATCCCTAAGGTACAATCCTCCCTACCTGTTTTTGCATGCTCCCACCTAGTCATTGGGAGGAGTGGGTTCCCCATTGGCCTGCTAACCACAGGGTCATCAATTAGAACCCACCAGCTGCTCCACAGGAGAAAGATTGGGTGTTCTACTCCCATATAGTTACCGAAACCCACAGGGGCAACTCTACCCTGCCCTATCCTAGGGTCCTAGGAGTCAGTCGACTCCATGGCCCTGAGTTTGATGGTTCGTGGAGGCCCGGTCATTGGGTGGGAGTGACCAAGA
>NW_022111324.1:53370414-53376383 GCF_000313985.2 Echinops telfairi
TGTCATCTAGTCCCCCTGACTCTGGTGACCCTCTGGGTTCCCTGTGGCGGGATTTTCAGAAGAGCTTTCTGAAATCCATTGTGCCTTTTGGGTTCCTGTGTTAATGGTTCGCACCACCCAGGGATTCTTCCTCTAGAAGAGGAGAAGTTTATTTAAATGGAACCCATGATCTCTGTTGTATGTGTCTTCCGAGTTTAGGACTTGTCTTTCCAAGTTAAAGAAGCAAAGATTAATCTGTGCTAACAATAGTAGTTTCCTAGTTAGCTTACTAAGAAAGAGTAGTCCTTGTCTGATGAGTTGTTAGGTTGCCAGACTCTTGGGAGCAAACTGACAAGGGATATTATGAGAGAGGTCTTCCCAGCATCTTTCCATTCCGTCTTCCAGGCACTTTTTGAAGCCTCTTTCATGTGTGGCTGAATCCCGCTCTCAAATTCATAAAACGAGATTGATGATTTTCATTTAGTACGAGAACCATTACCTTACTCTTCACCATTACCTGGTGTTTGATAGTCGTGCTACTTTCCTTAGCAGATGTTTAGTTGAATAGCTGCTCTGAGGGACGTGTTGTGCTGGGTGTTGCGGTCATATAGGCAAACCAGGCGTAGAAGCTTAAGCCACAGAATTCCGACTGTGGCGTCAGTCAGCATGTTCACCGTTGGACGCCAAAGCATGTGACGGTTTCCTGAGAGATGCAAGAGGAAAGAGGGTTTGTCATGCTTCCTGGTAAGAAGCAGGTCTTCCAAAAGGAATCGATGAGTGAACTAAGTCCGGGAAGACTAGAGTAGGAGTCGTGGCTGTCTGGAATGGACGGAAGGGCGTTCAGAGCAGTGTGAACAAAGTCAGGGAAGTGTGACAGCTCAAGGCATTCAGTGCCTGCCAAGTGACTCCGCATGGCGGCGAGAGGGCCAAAGAGGAGCAAGAAAAAGGCAAGCGACTAAGTCACAGAGTCGATTGGGAAAAGCAAACAGGATCGTGTATCACTGTCATTCACTTCAGGACATAGTGTTATTCTTCAGCCCTCGACGCAGCAGGAATCTAAATTCAGGAACCAAATCGATGCAATCAAGACAGAGTTGAACTGCCCCATCGGGTTTCCAAGGCTGTAGATCTTGAAGGAAACTGACTGACATATCTTTCACCTGAAGAGAGAGGCTGGCGGGTTTTAACTGCTAACCTTTTGGTTAGTAACCACACACCTTAAACACAGCACTAAAGGTAACCTAAACTAAGGTTGATTGAACTGCCTCAAGTTTCCTGGACTAACTTGCAGAGAGAGTGTGTGTTGGTGCCAGGCAGGGGATCCAGCCAAGAGAGGGTCGTGGGAAACTGTGTTGCCTAGTGGTTCACATGGTAGCCTGGGAACCAGCCTGCCTGGCTTCCCTTCTAGGTCTGACATCTACTAGTTATATATTCTTGGCCTTACTCTACCATACTACATATGCCTGAATTTGTGCATCTTAAAGAGTACCTATCTCACAGGATGCTTAGGAAGATCCGATTAGTTAAAAAGCACTAAAATAATCATTGGTTGGCACAGGAAGCGGTAACTGTTGGCTGTTTTTCAGATTATCGTCACTCACGCTGGGGTAGTGGATACGCATTGGGCTATGATCCACATGGCTGGCAATTCGGGAGAAAGACTGGGCTTTCTAGTCCCGTTAACATTGACAGTCTCAGAAAGCCACAGGGGTTTCTATGAGTCAGCATTGGCTCAAAGGCAGCGAATTTGGTTTGGGTTTATGTTGTAAGCAAAAAGTTTGAAACAGGTAACTATCACCCAAACTAACTACCATCGAGTCAAATCTGTCTCATTTAGTTAAGATATATATACAACTCATGACCTCTGGAAGTTGCCTTTGTTAATGTTAAAATGACATTTCCAACAATAGCGGTGAGGAAGCAGGGTTCACCATCAATGTCTGAAGCAGAAACATTTTGATATAGGAGAGCTAAAAACACTGATGATTAAACCAATCACAAGAGCTTCAAGATAGGCATTAAAAAAGCAAAGAAAAAATTGTGTGACTTACAAATACCTCCGCAGCAAATTGTCCGAAGAGTGAAGAATGTGGGTTTTGATCTATGAGCATAGAGCCAAGAACAGTACTCACTGGGCTCTGGCTCGGCCAGGCTGTGGAGTCCTGTTCTGACACACAGCGGCCTTGCAGGGCAGACTAGAACCGCACTCTGGGTTTCCAAGCCTCCTGTGTCACCCTCGAAGGAGCTGGTGTGTTCAAACCGCTGACCTTGCAGTTAGCAACCCAACCCGTGACCCACTGTGCCGCCAGGCAGTGACAAATGAGACATGTCCTGGAAAGGATGGCAGTCGTGTAGGCGGTATGAACCATACTCAATTGAGATGTACAATCGGAATCAGGGTATCCGAGGACAATTTACCCAGTACTGTGAGTGAGAGCTGGTCAGGAAGCTTTAAGGAAGAAGGGGCATGGTGGGATGCGTGGCCGGATCTGTGGTCAAAGCTGAAGTAAAACAATACTTGGCGGCTTCAAAACAAATAAAACCAAACCTCACTGCCATGGGGTGTGTCCTGATGCCTGGGGACCCTACAGGGCAGGATTAGAACGGCCTCTGGGGGTTCTCCAAGACTGTCACTCCCCATGGGAGTGGAAAGCCCCATCTGTCTCCAATGCACACCACTATGGCTACGCACAGAGGCCTAGAGGGCAGGAAGCAGGCAATACAGAGTACTTGAGAATGACACATGCTTGTAGCGTGTGTGTTTAAACACCACCACCAGAGGGCAGTACAGAGCCATCGGCGGGGGTCTGCTGGCAGGAATAACCTTTGTCATAGACCTAACACTCTATTAGCAATGTGACAAAAATGAATCGGATGGAAGATGGCGAGGTAGGTAAGGCGATCTGGATGGTGACAATCCAGGTGAAAAGTAACAGTAGCTTGAGTTAGAAGTAAAAATGAGGAGTGTTTTAGGGGAGAAAAGCGTCCTCCAAATTCTAATATGATTTATAGAGAGACATATTTTTATAGAGACATCATCCAGATGGAATTCATCAGGACGAGGCCATAGTGTTGTCCAGGAATGTACAGAAGCATGGCCACTTGAAGAGGACATGGAGTCCCAGGACACTGTCACAAAAGCATGATTGGTGGCAGATGAACACATCACAGTTGTAGGTGGGACTACAGAAGCAGGAAAGGGACCACACCTGGGATGCATACACGGTTCTAGACAGAAAAGCTTACAAGGTTGGTTCAAGGCTGAAGACAGTCAGAACAGGAGCACGTAGCCCTAATGCTCCAAATTCCCTCCAGGACACGCCCAGGCAAATCTGTAAGGGCTAAGCTGTTTCTCCACCCTCCCAGCCCCGCCACCCCCCAGCCAGGAAAACATAGCATTAAACTTTATAGCACACTCTACCTGAAGGCAAAGATTTTTAAATAGTTTGTGTGGAGTCTTCTGGGAATATGATGATATGAGAGGAGCAAGTTTCCAATCTTCTCCACAAAAAAACTCCAAGAAGTACAACACAAAAATCTCCAGACTCTCTGTTTAGTGGCCTATATAAGTAAATTCAACACGATCCAACTTTGTATTCCCTGTACTGTCAGCTCACACCTTTTGGACCCATTCCCACCACCTGTGGAGGTGGGCCGAGGACAGCGGCAGAGACCAGCTGATGGAACTAGTCAGAGAAGAGAATTAAAAAGCAGGGGTAAGCCTCGCTCTGCTATCTCAGCTCCTCCCCTCAGCACCAAGAGTCCATGAGGTCCCCCTGCTCTGAGCCGTCTAGCAGATCCAGTGGGACTTCGTACAGGTTCCGGTGAACCGCTTAGCTCCCCAGAGATCATTTGGTTTGTCAGTGCACAGCAAAGGGGTCTTGAATTCCAACCAGGCTCAACAAGCCAGCTCTCGCTGCTGAACCACACAAGGTGTCATAACCACCATCCCTCCTACTGGGACCTCCCACTGATGGTAGTTGCAACTCCTGAAGCGGGAAAGGGCACCCCATCTGTATAGAGAGACAGAAAGACCCTCACACAGGGTGGGGTTGGGGCGGGGGGCTGGTGAGGAGGATGAAAGGGAAGAACTCTTTTAAGTACGGATCGTCTGACTGTGGCTATGCATGCTTAGCTGTGCGTGTGTCACAAAGGGTTGTAAGTACAGCCAAGCAAGAAAGAGACAACTGAAGAGCGAATGTGGTGCCAGTACTGTGGACAGATGGATTTGCGCGCACTCCTTTCTGGTGAGAGCCTTTGAAAGACAAAAACTTGGTCAGCCGCAGAGAGGAACGAAGTTGGAAGACTCTTCCCACCCAAGGATACCTTCCAGAAACCAGTGGCTTCTATACCAGCAGTCACTGAGGAGAACAGAGAATGTAGCCTGGAGCGAAGACGCCTCGAATGTCACACGTCAACCATAGAGTACAAGAAATACCGAGAGAATGAGAATGACAGCCCACCCAAGGGAGCAAGCGGACTGGAGAGCCCGCGTATCTGTGGAATCCTGAGTGATGAGCAGATTGGAAGAATACCACATGTAACGGGCTGACCTGACTAAAGGAATGTACACAGAGCTAGTGGAAACTGGGAAAAACAATGAACAAACAACACCAATCTACACAACGGGAACCATAAAAAAGAAAGCAGGAATATTGAAACTGAAGTAGATTAAAGAACTAAACCAGAATCTCAGTGGACGGTCATACTGATGGAACTGGGAGCTCTGGAAGTCTACGTTTTGTTGAGCCGTTTCCAGCACAGGAGTCCTTTGTCCTCCTCCAAGGAAATTAACCCCATGCAGAATCGAATGGACTTCTCTTGTGGCATTTTCCTTAAGATACTGCTGAGTGGTTTCAGGATCCACCTGCTCCCCAGTTTTCTTCGACCTAAATCTAGAATGAGCCCTAGCAGACCCTAAAAGGGGAGGTACAAAGTGTGACCTACGTGATTATCTAATTCCTACAGGCAGGTGCTGGGAGTATATGTGCCGCAATGGACACAAAAGACGTGAAGCCGCAGTGAAAGGCAAACAAAGTCGGGTTGTGCTGAATTTATTTAGATAGGCCCACAACAGAAAGATTCTAGATTCAGTGTTGTAGGTAGCCAAGTGTCAAAGAGCAAGCTGGAGCCTCTGTGAAGATAAGAGTATTTATGAAAAGCGCGAAGACGCAGCAGCATTCCAGGATCCGACAGTACCGCGGAGGAGTCACCAGAATCCTTCAGCACAAGGAAACGTCCACAGAGCTTAAATAAAGAGAGTGCAGGAGCTTACCAGAAAATTCCAATTGGTTGTCCTTTTCAAAACCATGCTTTCTAGTGGACACAAGACAATAATAAGAACTTAAACATTATTTGGCTAATCATAAAGTTTGAGCTATTTAACAGCTTAGTCTTTAGATATTGTCATTGGCCAGCCTGAGTAAATGCTTTTCCTGGAACATACTGTGACTGGAAGCGGGGCTGGGGGAGGAGAAAGGGTGTCTGCTTGCGTGCTGGCTAGCTGACTTTCAAAAGTTAGTTCAGAATGAACAGTAAACAACAACAACAAAAGGAGTCTGGCCAACAGCTTTGTCAGAAGCTTCTCATTATGCCAAGTACCTACTTCTTCAATCCTCACTTCTGGTCAAGAATTTCTGTACAAATCATATGATCACTGTTTTGAGAATGGCTTCTTCTGCATGGACTTACCATTCTTTAGTGTGCTGTGTGTGGACTCTCATATTCAGGGTGAGTAAGGCTCACATTACCCATGATGGAATAACTTGTCTTCGGCAAGGGCTTTTTTTTGTGTTTATATCAGATGGTCACTAATTTGGAAATAGGATTAAGACCTCCAGACAAACCTTATGAAAAGAAGCTGGGCACCATCTGTTCATTGGTGGCTGCTTACCTTGATAAGTCTTTAGACCCTGTATTAGTCTAGGTACTTTGGAGAAACAAATCCACAGCAACTCATGTATAAGAGAGTTTTATGTAAAGAAAGTGTG
>NW_022111324.1:53377377-53385077 GCF_000313985.2 Echinops telfairi
CTTAAGACATTGGTGAGAGGGAATTCTCCTAGCGTGCAGAACTTCTCAAGGACTGTGGGAGGGGAGAGATGTTGGAGGATTTAGGGGTTTGGAATGTGAAATACAATGTTGATGCTCTGAAGTGTACATTGTCATCTAAGATACAATAAAAGACACACAAAAAAGGCAATGCCAACAGTATTAAAAAAACAAACACAATTTTAAAAAAGAGAACAGGTACTTAACTCTGGATATGAAATTCCCTTCCCTGCATTCAATGCTTCTGCCCAAACTGCTGTCTGTGGACTTACAGGGTGCCTTCTTGACTGTTGTGGTATCTCACACCGCATTACCTCGAATCAAGGGACTCCACAACAAATAAGTGCAGGCCTAGGCTCCTGGGATTCTCTTACCATGCTCCCCTTCCCCCATTGCCACCAAAAGAAAGATCAGTGCCTCCTCCAGAGGGTGGGTGCACCCCTCACCTGGTCTGAACTTGATTTTCCAACAAGGTTCTCGTCTCATTCCTGTGAAGGGCCTGTTGATTTGGCCCAGCCGTCTCTCAATGTAGAGCATCAAGTGGATACTCCCCCTTCCCCCCCCTTGAAGGAGTGACTTCAGGCAATGTGAGGTCTCCTCTTACAAGATGGTTCTCAAGAAGTGTACCAAAGGTCGGGACAGGGATCATGATATATGAGGGGGTATCCCCCCCCAAAAAAAATTGGAATTTTTTTTTAAAGCTCTGTATTTATATTTTTTTACAAAACAACCTGATCACCTTCAAAGTGCTCTCCAGGACACTTAATACATTGGTCAGATCTGCGAGTCCATTCTTGGAAACATTTTTCAAACTCTTCAGTTTAGATGGCTGATAGCACCTCCCTCATTTTTTTCTTCCCCTCTTCTACATCATCAAATCGCTGTCCTTTCATGTCCCTCTTCATTCACAGAAACAAAAGAAGTCACACGGAGTGCAGTCAGGTAAGGTGCGTGGGGCAAGAGAGACATACTGTTTTTTGCCAAAATCTAGCACACTAAAATGGCTGCGTGAGCAGGTGCTGTCGTGGTAACAAAACCAGTCCCCCATCTGCCACAAATCAGGCCTTTTTTGTCACACACTGTTGCACAATCTTTTCAGAACCTCTAAATAGGAAGCTTGGTTAAGTCTGACCTGGTGGAAAGAACTCCAAATGCACCATCCCTCTCACATCAAAGGAACAAATGAGCATCTCTTGATCTTTGATTTCACTTGACGAGCTTTCTTTTGGGTGAGGTGACGATGGTGTCTTCCGCTGGCTTGATTGAGATCTGCTTTCGGTGTCATAAGAATAGCACCATTTCTCAACACCAGTAAGGACTTCCTGAAGAAAGAAGCTGATCTTGCAAAGCAGGGCATGTTTCCACTTGATGTTCTTTTCCCTGGTCAGTCAGAACCCCAGGCACAAATTTCCCAGCGACTCTTCTCATCCCCAAATCTTGTGTTAAAATTCTCTGAACTGAGCTCCAAGGTGGTCTAGATAACTTCCCCGTCTCTTCAGTGGTCTGTCTTCAGTCTTCCAGAGCAAGTGCAGGAATTTTGTCGGTATTTTTATCCGGGAAGTTGACGGACACCGAGAACGAAGTTTGTAATCAGTTAATGTTTCCCTTTTTCTAAATGAGAAAACCACCCACTCACTTTAATTTTCCCCCTAGCACTGCCCTTGTAAGCTGTGTTCAACATCACAATAGTTTCTGCGGCATTTTTGTTGAGCAGGAAACAAAATTTCACAGTTGCACGCTGTTCTCTGAAATTAGCCATCACAAAAAAATGAGGTTTGAGTTAAACTGCTTTTATGAAAAAACTCTCTGTGACCAGAGAGAACCTTCTCAGGTGATGCCACTGGGTGCACTAACTCAGAGCAGGTTGCTCGAAGCTCCCTTAGTGGGGAGAAGTGTGTGTACGATGAAAACTCTGCCTGGTTGAACTTTTTTTCCGTTTTTTTTTTTTTTTTGGAGGGGGGGGTACCCCCTTGTATAGTTCATGGTCCATAGGTTGATATTACCCCTTTGTTTGGGAATTGGTCTCCAAGATTTGTTTAATTGGTGTTTCTCTGTGGACTCCTGCAATATTCGCCCTTTTGTAATTCACTAACTTTGCTCAACATAAGGTAATGGTCACCAGGTCCTTCCATGTCATGCGGTGTTTCATGCTTTCATTACTGTTTTTTAAGGATGCATAGTGTGTTAGCCCAGGTTGACTAGAGAAACAAATCCAGTGACTCATACACGTATAAGAAAGAGCTTTGTATCAAGAAGTAATTCTATCTCAGGAAAACATCCCAGCCCAGTCCAACTCAAGCCCATAAGTCCAGTACTAGTCCATCAGTCCCTCTTCAGACTCACGAAGCCACATGCATTGATACAGAGTGCAGGAAGATCACAGGCCGTGAGTGCGGTCTTGTGGATCCAATGGTGGTAGATGCATCTCCTGGGCTCTGGCAGCAACCAGGCTCAGCCAGCAGGAAGGTGAAGACAAGAGCAGGTGGGTGGGGGGGCAGGCATTGTCTTCCACTAGATTTTCCCCTATTTGGCTGTGGGCAGGCTACGCGTGCGCACACACGCATACACACACAACCTTTGAATGTTCTTGCTTTTTTGGTGCCTTTAGACAGGGGCTGTGCAGTGCTGTACCTGAGGGATGGAGCATTAGTTTTGTCATGTGGGGGGCTGGAGCTCCCCTAGCTTGTGTGGAGAGTTAGTTTACTCACTATTTGTGCGTGCTCCAGGCTGTCCTGAGGAGCTAGCCCAATGTGGCTCAGTAGGCTGTGCTATCCCTGCCATTAGGGCTGCAAGTGTGTGAGACTGGAGCTCACGTGGCTTGTGCTGAGAGCCAAGCTTGGTGCGTTTCTCTGCCCCTCACCGATCCTGTCGAAGAGCGCCCCTGCAGTTCAGCCAGTCAGCACCCTAGCTAGCTCCAGGGCTGGGGAAGCTCAGTTGGGAGAGTTGGGGAGCTGTGTTCTGCCAGCTTGTGCTGAGGGCCGAGGACAAAGGGAGCTCATCGGCAGGGGTTGCTGTTCTTTGATTTTAATAAAGGTACGACGTCTACTTACCTTTATGCCAAGAACCTTGAGGTCTGAAAGTGCAGGGTCTCTCTGTGTGGCCCCTCTGCGCTGGTCTCCGCAGAGCTCCTCCGGTGTGTGCTCCTTCCTCACCATCTTGCTCCCGGACCCAAGATGGGATTCTCTCCATCATGTACAGCACAGACCATCTGAGAAACTAGTCTTCTCACCGAGAAGCACAGTCTGTAGGATTATAACCCTCCATTCCAAGGTTCCCGCTGTTCCAACTCTCTGGTGGTGAAAAGTCACCTTTGCAAAATTCAAAACCTAGAGATGATGTTAGTCCTCAAATTCGCTGTCAAATGAAAATTCCATCTATCAAAAGCCGGTCAGCTGTTACTTAAAGCCAGCAGGGTCCATTCCTCCACCACTGTCAAAACTTGGGTAAAACCACTGAACAATCTAGAGTCTTGCCAAGGACCTCTCCATTTGTTCTGTACTACCTGCGCTCAGACCAGAGGTCTTGGCTTGTTTAGCTGATCCATGCTTCGTTTTCACGTTCTTGTTTCATTTCCGCTAGATGCCTGTGATGCTCCACCGA
This sequence comes from Echinops telfairi, assembly GCF_000313985.2. Taxonomy (NCBI): domain Eukaryota; kingdom Metazoa; phylum Chordata; class Mammalia; order Afrosoricida; family Tenrecidae; genus Echinops; species Echinops telfairi. The sequence goes on from NW_022111324.1 coordinate 53,380,996, forward strand.
AATATGAAACTATGAAGATCAAGGGTGGTGCTAAACTCAATTATGCTCCTGATGAGAGAGTGGAATTTGAATGCCGCTTAGGATACAGGAAAAAAATCCCTTCGAACATGATTTCTATTTGTCATGCTGATAACTCGTGGTCACATCTCGAAGAAGGTTGTACAAGTAAGTAAATAAAGCTTTTGTGGGCTTCTTTGTTCTTCTTATTCTAGAGATTTCCTTCACGCTTTGAGGTGCATATTCCACAATTACAGTGATGATTATTCTCATGAAACAAAGTTTTAGAAAGCAATGTAATTTTTTTCAGGCTTCGGGAAATCTCCAGGGAATCCTTTTCTTAGCAATAGGTTGCCTGGGTAAATGTGAACCTAAATTTGCCCTGGTTAGACTTCAATCCAGAAAATAATGTTCCCTGAAATTCAAAAGAGCAATGTAGAATTTTGATTTTTAAGTCAAATATATTTTGAAAGTGGTATGCAAAGTAAATTTTTTAATTATTTTCTTTTAGAAAAGTCATGTGCCAATCCAGGAGAGCTCATCAATGGCAACATAGACCACAGTGAGGGCTTTGAGTTAGGTGCAACAATCACCTTTTCTTGTGAGGAGGGGTAAGTAAGTTGCTTCTTAGATGAAATAAGGCAAATATTACTTATTCCATTTTTTTTTTGTTTTGCTTCTCTTCTTAGACACATATATTAACTCGATTCCTTTTGCTGACCGTGTGAAAAATTTTTACTTGTATCCAAATAACTCTTGGGATTTTCATGGAGACTAAGGAGATACATAATTAGGAAAAAAAGAAATTGGGTGGAAGGAAAGCAAAATTATGTAGCACTATTTTATCAAATGATAAGCCTGTTGTAAGGAATAAAATCATGGGTTATTTTATGCTTGGCAGTCAAGCGTAACCCTATGTGAAAACACAACTCCCAGAGTTGAAGTAGGGCTTACAGCATAGCAGGTAGAGTTGCCAAGCTTAGAGATGTTCTGATAGGCAGAATAGAACTCTGTATCTAGCCTGTGCTCAGCGTTCCTAGTCTGAAACCAACGTGCTTCGACTCAACCATTACATTAAGGGTGATCTCAGTTGGAAAACCTTCTCTCTGAAACTGAGGTCAAGGAGTCAAGGTTCGCTGACGGAGACACTGAGCACTTGAGCATGACCTTTGCTCTTAAGAGCCTTTTAAATCGTATGTGTCAGATATTTGGCATTTATGAGCAATATGCAGTTACTAGTCGTTAGGGTACCCTACTATAATATAGGAAAAAAACGCAGTGAGCGTGAGAAAAATGAGCTGTGAATCTGTCCTGGTAGTTCCATGTTTATTGTTTAACTCGCTGAACCAAAAAACACAATTCTTTAGTCAACATTGATTGCTCAAAATAGACATTTTGAGCAATTAAAAAACCCCAAAAACATTTAAGACCTAGAATCTTCTCAAGGAAGTTGTAACCTCACTGAGAAATGCAATATATATTGAGCGTTACAAGCAAAATCACATATGAGAAGAGTACAATAAATGGAGTCCAGAAGAAGGGGAGATTGCTATAAATTTAAATCATCAGAGAAGATTTCAGAGTCTAGAGCTCCTCCTGAGTTATCTAAAACTAAAGAGAAATTGTGATGTAAAAGCTCATACATCATCTATGAGCTGGTCTCATCTGCCAGATCCTAATGCAATGAACCCTCACAAAAGCCCATGAGGTAGGTAAGGGTTAGTCCCTTTTTACTAAGGGACTAAAGAAACTAAGGAGAAGGAGTAATAAGTGAATTGTCCAAGCTCAAATAATAGGGAGTTGTGGAGCGGAGACTCAAATCCAGGCAGCCCAGCTGTAGAGCCTGGTCTCCTCCTCTGTTCCTGTTCTTGCTGTGGAGCGCACGGTCAGGGGCGGGGAAGGAGAGTGTACTGTGCCGGCAGGAAACGGCTGGCAGGCCAGACCAGGCACAACAGAGTTAGACAGACAGTTTGTCATTGGCAAAAATGTGTTCAAATGAAGAGACTGTATTAGATGAAATTGTAGATTACATTAGCACTTTATTCAACCGATGGCACTTACGAAAGCTAAGACGACTGCAGTGTGTAAACAAGCACGTACTGTTTACTGCTGAAGTAACTGTATCCCTTTCTTTTCTCATTTAGCTATAACTTAGTGGGTAAAAAAAGCCTCATATGTGAGATTGGTCAAGATTCAGTTAATTGGAACGGCAACCTTCCACAGTGTAACAGTAAGTACATTCTGTTTTAAACTTCACGCTAACAGTTCTGCAGCATTTTGAGCTCTGAACCCCTATCCTCTTTTACATGACAGGGAACTGCCTAGAGCTGTTCTTGACACCCGTTGATACTTATCATATTAGAGTGAAAACTGAGATGTGTTCAAATCATAATTAATGTTTTCATTTCTTAGGAATAGTAAACAATACATTTTGGTATGTGTGACATTTTTATGAAAAATAACTACTTCCTCAAATAGTGTCAATAGTGACTTTTCTAATTTGCAAGTGTCTTCAATATGTGAATTCGAGGATGATATCTGGGTTCTCTTACTTACTACTACATTCAGGCTACTGCAAGGAGTGCTGATGGCATAGTGGCTACATGCTGGGCTGCTAACTGCAAGGTCCAAAGTTCGAAACCACCACTCTGTGAGAGAAAGACAAGGCTTTATATTCCCCTAAAGAGTTACAATCTCAGAAACTCATAGGGGAAGTTGTACCCTGTCCTACAGGATCACTGTGAGTCAGCAGGGAGTTTCTTTGCTCTCAGTCTACTGCAGTATTCATACAGATAGCAGCCTCTGAAAAGTTCCAGAGTGTAGTCAGATCATGGGAATGAGAGAAGACAAAAGACAGTCATTTGGGGTTATTATGATCCACTGATTTAGAGAATAGATATAACTATACATTATAAACTATTTCTTTTTCAACTGAAATTCAGTTCTATTTTTACTTATAAACTCAATTGTCAGGATCTCTTAGGATTACTAGAATAGAATTGTCAGAATCTTTCATGATTACTAGAGTAAAACTAAGCATTGCCTTGTGGATATAAAGAAGTATTTCAGACCTTAAGATAATGAGTTTTATTTTGAAAACTTATTTTAAGTGAAGGTGTTAGATGTGATATATTCATTTTCTGACAGAAACTCTCATCCAAATGATTATTGGCTCCACAACTAACTTGTAGCAATTGTATGTTGATGGTTTTATTGAAAGCAATTCATAAAACTGGACTTGAGGCAGTGGTGGCATAGTGGTTATGTGCTGGGCTGCTAACATCAAGGTCAGCAGTTGGCAAACACCTGCCCCTGTGTGGGAGAAAGACGTACAGTCTCCGAAACCCACAAGGGTAGTGCCACCATGCCCCCTAGGGTCGCCATGAGTCAGAATTGACTCATTGGCAGGGAGAAAGAGGTCTGAACTTAATCTTTTGCCTTTTATCTTCTGTTTCACATATTATATATTCATATATATGTATGAATGATTTCTTCTTTTCCCCCCTTTTTAAGAGGCTATGTGTGAACCACCTCCAGACATAGAAAATGGAGTATACAGCAATGCTGGGAAGGATGTGTATGAGTACGGTGAGGCAGTACGTTACAGCTGCAACCCTGTAAGAGAAGGAGATCAATATTCACTTGTTGGAAAGGAAGTTCTCTCGTGTTCTATGAATGCAGAATGGAGTAGCGAGCCTCCTAAATGTAAAGGTAAAACATTAAGTGTACATCCTTCTTCACTGGAAAATACAGTGAAAAAACATTGCATGCAATTTTACTTACATTGGAAAGCACAGTCAAATTAAATGCTTCCACTCCCTGTAAAATTAGTTACTAACATTAATGTAGATCAAGTAGAGTTGATGATAGCGCTAGTTGAAGGAAACCACCTCACAATATTCTTGGCATTTGAGTTTATACACTGTAAATGATACATATGTATTAGGAGTGTGTGTGTGTGTGTGTGTGTGTGTGTGTGTGTGTGAGAAAGAAGGAAACAAAAAACCCAGCACATACTGTCTTAAAAATAACATTTTATGGAGTGCTACAAGATCTCTGTGAGTTTTAGCTCCTGATAATGGTTA
>NW_022111324.1:53385361-53407302 GCF_000313985.2 Echinops telfairi
CACATGGAATGCTCTCCAAGATAGACCATATTTTAGGCAATAAGACAATTTTCAGCAAATTGCAAAAATAGTGCAATCATTCAAAGTACATCTCATCACGTGGACTACAACTGAAAATCAGTACAAGAGATTTCTGGGAGATCCTCAAATATTTGGGAATTGTGTAGTATGTACAATTTTTTAGTATATACAGTATTGTAACTAACCCATGGATTAACCCATGTGTAGTATATACAATATTGTAAATAACCCATGAATCAAAGAGGAAGGCAGAAGGGAAATGGGAAGACATTTTGAATTGAATAAAAATTAAAACAAGACATCAAAAAAAATTTTTAACATGAAATTTTAAAAATTTTATTATTAATTTAATGAATACTTTATTTTTGTATTTCAATAGAACTAGCTTTATTTCTTATTTAACTTTTTTCTTTTTAAAATCATTTTATTGGGGGCTCATGTAACTCTTAGTCCATAATCCATCCATTGTGTCAAGCACATTTGTACATTTGTTGACATCATCATTCTCAAAACATTTTATTTCTACTTGAGTCCTTGGTATCAGCTCCTCATTCCCCTCCCCCCACCCTCCCTGGCCTTCTCCCTCACGAACACTTGATAATTAATAAATTATTATTATTTTGTCATAACATCAAACTTTTGAGATGTAGCTAAAGCATTATCTATTGAGATGCTTATAGCATGAAATATGCGTATTATAGAAAAAGTCTCAAGTGATCTCAGTTTCCACATTAAGAAACCTAAGCCCCAAATAAACAGATGCATGGAAATTAAATAAAAGCAAAGCAAAAATCAATGAAATTGAAAAAAGAAGAAAATAGAGAAAATTATTGGAACCAAAAGCTGGTTCTTAAAAAGATGAATAAAACGGATAAGCCTGTGGTCTGACTGCAAAGAAAAATCTAAAACATGTGTTGCCAATATCAAGAAAAAAAAAAGATGCTATTACATCTTCTACAGGCATTGAAAAGACAATAAAAGAATACTGTGAACACCTTTATGCCTATAAATTAAATACTTTGATGAAACTGAGACATCCCCCCTTTTTAAGAAACATTGATTTTAATTTTTCTGAAATCTGGAACTATGAAAAACAAATTGAATATGTGACCATGCTAAAGGCAAAATATAGTTAAAAATAACACTTGAAAACCATGTTGAACCATAAAAACATGGTTTAAATAAAGTATACAAAGTTATTTGAAACATCCTTTCAAAATAAGCTTACTGAAGCACAACATTAGAGTTCTTTAACTGGCTTAATTTTTTTCAGATAAACAATTAAAAAAAAAAATTAAGTACTCAGTCCTGCCCTGGAACCTTGTAATTTGTAAAAGAGCATACTCAAATGTCAGTGAAAGTGAAATTTGCAAGCCGGAAAACAAAGATTTCAGAGAGTTTAAATCCCAGCACAGCATGGTTATTTTGGAGCTTGTCACATCCAGGTTTTTCCCACTGCAGATAAAGACAAAGGAGACGGCAAGTGCATGAACTACAAATCCTTCTGTAGGTAGCGCTTTCACAAAGAAAAAGGCCTCGGCACAAGAGTTGCGTGTTCTGTAGACCTTTTATTCCCAGAGCTCTTTTGTCTTACACAGTCAAAATAGAGGTGTCTTTGTCTCGGAGCTAGTCTGCTGCAGAAGGCACCACGTTCCTTTCTTCCCTGTTCACCCAAGCTCATTGCCATCGATTCCCCCTCACAGCAACCTCATACAGCAAGCTAGAACTGCCCTTGCCAGCTTCCAAGGCTGTAGATTGTTATGGGAGCCGACAGCTTCATCTTCCTCCTGGAGAATGGTGGGCTCAAACTGACAAACTTGTAGCTACTGGCCCAACTGCGAGCATGTCATCAGGAGGGCTGGACGTCGCACTTGGGGGGAGGGTCTTCAAGGAGGTGAGCTGACACAGTGGCTCAGACCAATGACATGGTGGTAAGAATGATGTCCTACAACTGGGCAGGTATGGTGCCTCGAGGATCAGTTTGAGTGGGAACCAACTGGGGGACAATGAACCTTTAAAACCCATCGATGCTAATTTCACAGCTCATTCATATTCTCAACCTGGACAGCTTTAGTTTGCCCCCATTTTTGGTGTCTTTTCTAGACGTTTTCATTCTTTTTATCTGGCAGAACTTGAAATAATTTTCAAATCCAAGAAACTTTCCATTTAAATCAGTGCAACCCCTAAGGTGTAGACATAAAAATATTCTTCTCTCATAGAAATCTGTGATCTGTCAGCCTAGGATCGCAGAATTCCTCCCACTCACAAAGACACATTTTCAGGCTGAGCAGATTTAAACAAAGGGTTTCACACCCAACTACTGGTGTTAGGGAAATACTTAATTTGGTCTGGCAGTTTTTCCAGGTAGTTAGCCCAAATACCAAAATTCACTGAAAGATAAAGATAACCTGAATAATTCTAAATCTAGCAAAGAATTAGAACTTGCACTTTAAAAACCTGAGCCCCCTGGTCTAGATGCCTTCACTGAGGGAGCCTACAAAAATATAAGGAACAAATTCTACACAAACTCATCCAAAAAATACAAAAGGAAAGAACACTTCCCAACTCATTTTTGCAGCTTAAATCAACCTGATACCCGAACCAGGCAAAGACATTGCAAGAAGATGCTGGACAATGCTCTTGGTGAACATCAAGCCAGAAGTACTCAACAGACTAGAAATCAAAGCCATCAGTTACTAGTTGACATGGAGTTGATGCTAACTCATGGTGACCCTGTGAGTGTCAGAGTAGAACTGTGCTCAGTAGGGTTTTCAATTAAACAACCAGGCCTTTCTTATATGGGGAGTCTACAACCTTCAACCTCTCTACAAGTCTACAAGTCTTCAACACTCCAAATGAGCATGCCAACCATTTGTACCATTCAGGGATACCGTCAGCTGAGTCCAGGCATATATAAAAAGAGTACTATATCAGGAGCCAGGAGGATGTAACCCATGAAGGCAAGATTGAGTTAACACTCAAGGCTTAATCACTATAGTTTATAGCATCAAGAGAGGCTATAAAGAGAAAATGCCATTGTAATATGTGCAAAGAAATTATTTAACACAACTCATCATCTTTTCCAGATAAAACTTTTCAACAGGCTAGGAGTTCCCTTCTGAGAACTCTGAGAGAGTTTCTGAGAACTACGTCAGCCTAAAAATGGCTTTAAAAAGCTCTCTGACCATCCTGGCCAAGGGAGCAGAGGAGGTAGAGGTGATCATTGCTGTATGGATATCAACAGGAGAGCCAGAACTTGCTCACCATTGAAGTCTGACTAGAAAGATCCAGTACAGAGTAACCAAGAAGTACACACACACACACACACACACACACACACACACCCATATGATGGTTCTGCTGAAAGGTAGTCCGGGTACACAGAATTTATCCAGCCTGCTGGGGAGAAAGGGTTCGCGAAGGCACAAAGGAGTAGGGAAAGACATCACCACCAGCCGTGTGGGTCCTATGGCTCTCTTGACTTAGGAAATAGAATTTAGAAGCAAAATTCTAACACACACTTGCTGAAGACAAAAAGGATACATGGGAATCGTGACAGATCCTCAGAGAATCATGGCCTTACAGGCCATGGTCTGGACCAGTTTCATGTGTGCTGCTGCTGTGTTTGCCACCCTGCAGCAGGGCATCGTGCTTGGTCAAAGCGAAGGGCAGTGAAGGAGGAAGGCCCTTTGAAGACCCACACCATGGCAGCAACAATGGCTCAAGCACAGGGCCACTTGTGAGGGTGGCACAGCTGGGGCAGTGCTTCCTTCTGTTGTGCTCGGTTTGCTCTGGGTCAGAACCAACCAACCCAATGGCCCCCAACAACAACAACAACAACAACAACATGATATTGAAATTAATCTAGTTGGTCATGACCAGCATTTTACTTTTGAAGGAATAGAGTAGAAAGGAAACTATGGCACTGGTATGAAGGCTAAGTACTGATTTCGTACTTTTATTTCTGGCATGTGTGTGCGTGTGTAGTGGTTTGAGAGATGAAAGGTGTTTCTCTGGGTTTCAGCTACGACACTGGAGCACTGCCTATGACTGTTAGCCTGCCTGTTTTGCGAACACCCAAGAGGGTGCACGGGGTTTCTTCCGAGAACTTCCTTTTTGTATATCTTTGCAATGCTGGCATCTTCTAAATCTGAACCCTGCTATTCTCAGGAAAGTCTTGCCTACTGTTCTGAAAAAGTAGGTGCCTTTATTAGGCTAATCATGACCTTTAAAAAAAAATCCCTAGAGCTGAAGTGTATCAAACGTTTCCTTTGAAGCTACTCTAAATTTTATTTTGTACACCTTTGTCAAAACTTCTTTAGAAAAAAGAAAACTAAGCAAGTAAATAAACTATAATGACCATTTGCTTTGTGGGGAAGCATTAGCCTTCACATTGTGCTCACATCTTTCCACTTACACTCTCGGAAAGCCACAGAGCCGTCTCCTCTGTCCTATAGGGCCACTATGAGTCAGCCTCCACTCAATGGCCGGGAGAGTGCGTTTCTCTACCTGGAATTAACACACTTCCTTTTTCTTCAGTTTAAATACGTAAAGTCCATGTTTATGCCACTTTACGCTGCTTTTTCTGGTCGTAGTTAAAGCAGCTTTCCATTAATTCTGAGGTTTCTTCTGGTTGTAGTGATCAAATGTGATTACCCAGTAGTCGTGAATGGAGAGATGGTGGGGGGACGTCAGACAAAGTATTACTACAAGACCAAGGTTAAGTTTGAATGCCTGAAGGGCTTTACCATGACTGGAAACAACATCATTACTTGTGAAGAAAATAATAAGTGGGATCCCCCAGTTCCAGTATGTCTCAAAGGTATGGAGATCGCCTTTTTTCTTTCTTATTCCCCCCTTTTTTAAGCATTATTTCATTGACAGTGATGTAGGATGATTGAAAATAAGCCACTTTCATATTTGGTGTTAGTCATTTCAGGGAGTCCTGGCCATGCAAGTGGGTAAGCATTGCTACTAAGCACAAGACAGACAACTCCAACCCACCCACGGTACGGTGGGGGAAATGAGACAATCTTCTCCCATAAAGGGTTACGCAAACCTTACAGAGGAGCGCTGTGATGCCACAGAGGGGTCACTGTGAGGCAGAGTCAACCTGATGGTGATAGCGGTTTGGGTATTCATTTGCATGACAGATGCATGACATAAAAATTCATGTGCAATTTGGCTATTGCAGTTGTCATAGGGGCAAGCTACATAGTTCACCTTGGTGCATGGATTCCCTATTTTTATGTACACAAAGTAGGTACCAAGCTTTCAGTGTAAGTTGGAGCAGGAACATTGTTTTAACTTGAGCAACTGGAGCATGAAAGCCATAATTCATATGGGCGGAGGGGTTACCCCAAAAAAACTGGGGGAAAACTCTGCTGGGCGGAGCTTTCATAGTACGCATTTTTCTCGCTGGGCGAGCCTCAGACATCTCGCTCTGAGTTAGTGCACCCAGCAACGTTGCCTGGGAAGGTTCGCTCAGGTCACAGTGAATTTTTCCGTACAAGCGGTTTCGCTGGAACCTCGTTTGTGATGGCCGATTTCAGAGAACAGCCTGCCGCGGTGAAACGTTGTTGCCTGCTCTGGAAAAGGGCCGCAGAAACCGCCGAGATGTTGAACACCGCTTACAAGGGCGGCGCTAGGGGAAAAACTCCCGTGTACGGATGGTTTCCTCATTTCAGAAAAGGTGAAATGTCGATTGGTGACAAACCTCATTCTGGACACCCGTCAACTTCCTGAAAGGACGAAAATGCCCACACAATCCATGCACTTGTGCTCGAAGACCGACGACGGACCCTTGACGAGAGGGGGGAGTTAGCTGGACGGTTGGAGCTCGGTTCGGTGAATTTTAATGGGAGCGTTAGGATGAGAAGAGTCGCTGGGAAATGTGTCTGACTGACCAGCGAAAAGACGTCGAGTGGAAACATGCCCTGCTTTGACAGAAAAGCTCCGAAGAGACCCAGACTTTTTCCCCAAGGCCATGACAGGTGACAAGACATGGTGCTATTGTTATGACCGCGAAAGCAAACGTCAATCAAACCAGTAGAAGACGCCATCATCACCTCGCCCCCAAACAGCCTGTCAAGTCCTGTCAAGTGAAATCAAAGATCAAGAGATGCCCATTTGTTTTCCTGTTGTGGAGGGGACAGTGCGTTTGGAGTTCTTTCCACCAGGTCAGAGTGCTCATCAAACTTTCTGTGTAGAGGTTCTGAAAAGATTTCTTAACAGTGTGTGACAAAAAAGGCCTGATTTGTGGCAGACGGGGGGACTGCTTTTGCCACCATGATAATGCACCTGCTCACGCAACCATCTCAGTGTGCCAGTTTGTGGCAAAGAGACGGCATGCCTCTCTTGCCCCATGCACCTTACTCACCAGACCTTGCTCCATGCGACTTCTTTTTGTTTCTACAAATAAAGAGGGACATGAAAGCCGTGATTTGACGACCCAGAAAAAAAGGTGAAGAAAAAATATCTAGGGAGTGCTGTCAGCCATCCAAACACATGAATTCGAAAAATGTTTCCAAGAATCAAATCACAGATTTGACAAATATAGCCAATATAATGGAGAGTACTTTGAAGGTGATAGGTTGTTTTGTAAAAAAAAAATTAAATACATAGCTTTGGGGGGTGGGGACCCAGGTTTTGGGGGGTACACCCTCATCTACATGATACGAGAGCACTTACTTCCAAGTGTTTGACCCCATCTACATTATTTTGTTTTTCAGTGCCAACTCTTTCCATACAGAAAGCCCAATTTTGCCTCATCCAAGTTTTATAATTTCCTACTTATTATAATTTTCAACATTTCTTTAAATTCTTGGTGGAAATGCCAGCAGTCCCTCCCAAAGGTCTGACCCAGTCTGTATTTTTGTTTTATTTTACAGTGCCAAGCCCTCCCAGAATACCTCCAGTTTTGATTCTTACAGGTTTTGTAATTTCCTCCTTATAGTTTTCAAATTTCCTATAAATTCTTGCTGACAATGCCAGCAAGAACGCCCCAGTGTCTGACTCAACTGCATTTTTGTTTTCTATTGCAGTGACAACTACTACCACTAGAAAGCCTCCAATTTTGATTCTCACAGGTTTTGTAATTTCCTCCTTATGTTTTTCAAGTGTTCTTAAAATTCTTGGTGAGAAATCCCAGCCAGATCTCCCAAAGGTCTGACCCAGTCTGCACTTATTTTTATGATCTTGTTTTGTTTTGCAGTGTCAGCCACTCCCACTACAAAATCTACGGTTTTGGCTCATACAGGTTTAGTACCACCCTTCTGTGTTGTTTCATTTCCCCTAAACCTTTTCATTGCTGCTGACTTCATTCCTTTTTTCTTTTTTAAGTATAGATTAATTATTTTTTTTGCATTCGTCATTTTTACTAATAGAAGGAGGAAGGCAAATTGTCACCAGCATATATATATTTTTAGTTGTTAGACTTAACGATTCTAACGTATATACCACAGTGTGCAGATACAAACAGATATGCAAAGTTCGGTAAGCTTGAGATGTGTTTTCACACCTGTAAAATGATGTAGAACCTTCCTTGCTGTGCAGTGTTGTTGTGTGCTGTCTAGCCGATTCTAACTCACAGTGACCGTCATACGACAGCGCAGATCTGCCCGCTAAGGTGCAGTCTGTCCCAAGGAGCCCTGCTGGTGCAGAGGCTAAAACAGCCAGCTCCTAGCCAAAAGATTCGTAGGTAAAACTTATCAGCCATTGTATGAAAACAAGATGTGGCAGTTTGCTGCCATGGAGACTGGACACCCTATTGGGCAGTTCTGTCTTTTAGGGTCAACAAGAGTCAGTATCAGCATGATGGCAACAGGTATCTTTATGGGAGGAGCACTTAAAGGTCACGAGTCTGATTTATTTCACCACTTGAACGAATATCAGTGAAAAGAAACTTCCATAATTACTGGTTTCTGGTATGTGTGTTATCTATCCTCAACATTGCTACTTTGGTGATTTTTTTTTTTTTCAAAAGCCACCTTCATTGGCTGTCCCCCTAGTCCAGGGCTGTGCTTCATTCTTTAGAATGCAACTAGTTTAATTCCTTTCAACTGGAGCATTCAACCTGGGAAGTTTTAATGTCTCCAGAACAATTCCTGGATTTCTTCTCCACATCCTCCTGCTGCCTACAATTGTTCTTTTTTCTAATTGCTGAGCGATTTTCTTTGGCAACAGAAACGAAATTTCAAAGCAACTGAAAAGACTGGGAGAGTCCTGATTGACTGAAATGAATGGAGGGTTCCTTGCGGGCACTGTTGTTGCTCAGTGATACTCCAATGAGAAGCAGAGGTTCTTCTGATGGGCTTGACGCGATGATGTCCCTGATTTCAGTGCTGCTCTCTCTCGCTTCACCTTGGTGGTAGCAGGAGTAGACAAAGAATTAGTGGGAGAGCCTAAGTTGGGGCAGACCCTGCTCAGGGTCCAAGGTTGGCTCTGCTAACTTAAGTCTTATCATTTGTGGCCTGTAGTTTCTCTCGGATTTAATGAGGGTGTTGAACACAAAGAAATGTCAATTTGGCCTGATTCATTTATGCACTTTCCATCACCCCAACATGTAAATGAGTCATTTGAAGGAAGGAGGGAAATTGCCCACCTTAGCATGGCATTTAGAAAGCTGTTATCCTTCTTGTAAACGTTGTAACTGATAGCTGCTAGGAGTATACCTTAATTAAATTAGCATAGGGCTGGAATTTTGGTGGATCAGTATAAGAACAAAACTAAGATTGTACATAAAATTTGTACACATTAACCCACCCAGGTTTGCTTGCATGCTCCTCACGAGTATATACCTAAATTTGTTGAACCTGGTGCTTGACAAAGGTGACCATGGACTTTTCATAAAGGACTTACACAACACCGAGGAGAAAAGAGCAAATAGATGGTGAGCAAAAGCTTACAAAGAAGGGAAGTTATAGAAACCTTTAAATAAATCCTCAAGGGATTGTCAATCATTTTTTTAATCCTCAGCTGGAGAAAGAGTATGTCAAAAGTATCAGTCGCAGCATATAATGATGATGGGTAGATCTCAATGTACTCACAGAAATATATTAAGTGGGGAATAAGAAGGTGTAGATTATGTTGTCTGATTCCACCCTAGAGTTTTGAGGTTTGCTTAAAACAGACATAGATTTACCTGAACACGTTGCTTGTGGGCAAGCACTCGCTGATGAACAGAAGGTCAGTGAGCGATTCGAACCCAACCCGCGGCACTGCGGGAGAAAAGACCAGGCACTGCGCCCATCAAGATGAGAGTGGAGGGAAGCCGATGGGGCAGTTCTGTCATACAGGGTCTCTGTGAGTCAGCTGAGACTCCCGGGCACACAACAACAACAACTTCTAGGATTTCCATTCTAAGGTAGAGAAGCATAGTCAACGTGTTTACCATCTTTGCCCACTTGTGCAAATGAATACTCAGGCGATATTCCCAGAAGTAGAATTGCAAAGTTTGGAGACTAAGTTTGTTGTTTTTGTTAAGCGAACATCTTCAAAAATTTAAAATTAAAGCTATGGTTTTATGTTGATGAAGCTGATTAAATTTATCCTTTTATCTTTTTCCAGATGCTCTTACTACTACTACTAGCAGACCCGACCAAACAACCCTTTCAGGTAGAGTAACAGCACAGCCTCACTTGGGTTGGTCATGGACTTATGTGGTAGACAGGTGCAAAGCTGAGTTCTTATTTTAATTTGCCTTGCTTCCATTTTCAATTCATTTCATTGATTTTTCTGTTCTGCATTTACTGCAAATATTTCCTTTTCTGTGAGCTGTTTATTCATGTATTTTGCCCAAAGCTATGTATAAGAGTAGAAAGCCTCCTCTTTCTCCTGCAGAGTGGGGCTGGTGGTTCCGAACTGCTGACCTTTCAGATCTCACCCCAATGTGTAACCAGTATGCCACCAGGTCTCCCTCTTATAAAAGTACATAGAGTGAAAAATTAGTTCTCCAAGTTCGTTACTTGAGTTAACAACTGTTAATAGTTTAGAGTTCCTTTTAAATCTATTTCAGTAGTTGAGATTTTTGTTTGACATACTTCGGTAGTTTGGAACTCCTGGGTTCTTTGCATTTTAGTCATTGGTACATCTGAAATTCATTATACTATGTGGAATGAGATAAGGTTCCTCACCCCACCGCTTCCGATTTTGTGCTAAACAGTCCCAGTTGTTGATTAAGTTGTCTTCTCTTCCATTAAAGTGACACGTTTTTCTGTACATTAAATTCATAGTTGTTCTCGTTTCCTTTCTGCCCCTTTGGACTCACTTATTCCTGTGCCAGTAGTACGCAGTCAATTACCACGTACTATGCTATGTAGTACTGTCTGACAGAACATTTTCTTCTCAGACATTTTGAGGCTAATATCTGGTTAAATTTTCCAGGTCACTTTAAAATCTCTGAGTAAGACCTCTCCTAGCTGTGTGTCTTAATTACCAGGGCCGTGGCCATGCAGTGAACTGCAACTCCCGGTCACGGGGGTCATTCCGTGCAAAGATGGATCTGGGGACATAATAATGATATGCTTGCTTGCCATCCACACCACAGAGCAACGGCACAGGGACTGGTGAGCGGCAGTGAGAAGAAGGCTGATGGCAATCAGCGTAAATTGAAAACATTGTAGGAAATGCCATTCAATGGCAGCATTTAATACATCCCTACAAAGATGAAAGGGAAAAAAGCATTTTATGAATTGAAAGGCTTTAAAGCTTATTTATTTTTTTCTTTATGGAATTTTAGGAACTATAGTAGTACAAAGAATTCCCTAAATGTTAACAATTTTTTTTTAACATTTTATTAGGGGCTCATACAACTGTTATCGCAATCCATACACACATCAATTGTGTAAAGCGCATTTGTACATCGTTTCTCAAAACATTTTCTCTCCACTTAAACCCCCAGCATTAGGTCCTCATTTTTCCCCTCCCTCTCTGCTCCCCCCTCCCTCATGAGCCCTTGATAGTTTATAAATTGTTATTTTGTCATATCTTGCCCTGTCCAGTCACATATAGTCCCTTGTAATCGGTTCCCCCTTTCCAACCCACTCTCCCTGTTTCTCCACTCACACCACTGGTCCTGTAGGGGTCATTTGCCCTGGATTCCCTGTATTTTCAGTTCCTGTCTGTACCAGTGTACATCCTCTGGTCTAGCCAGACTTGCAAGGTCGAATTCGAGTCATGGTAGTAGGAGCTGGGAGGAAACATTTAGGAACTAGAGGAAAGTTGTATTTTTCATCGTTGAATGTTAACAATTTTTAAACATTTATTTTGAATTGTATCTCTTCCTATGGCTCTGTTCATCTTTTCTAAACCAATTGAGATTAAGTTGATATATTACTCTTTTACATTATCTTACATAATTGTAGTATAAGTAATAAAATCAAGAAATTAGTATTAATATAATGCTATTGCATGATCTATTATTGTCATTAGTTGCAATTGAGTTGATTCAGACTCATTTTTTACTTAATCCATTTTCTCTTTTCTCCCCCTCCAGGGTCAACTTCTTTCACTGAAGTTCCACCAGCCTCAAACATTCTAGGTTTAGTATTACTTTGGTTACTAATAAACTTATGAAAACTAGAGTTGTCTATAGAACTAATATATCCTAATCACTTGGGTAAGAAAGACTGTGTCACAAATTCCTGATGATACCTGACATTTAGAGAGTTATTTGAAGTGGTACTATTGCCAGAACCCATATAAGTGGTCAAAACAAACTACGAGTTGTTGAATGGAAAACAGATTTCCTGTGTAAACTTTCATCCTCTTCATAGTAAAAAGTTAAGGTAGTGTGTGGAAAACACTTAGATAATAGTTTTTAAGGAAGCACCTCAACCTGTGAGTTACCTTAGCTGGGTTCCACCTTAAGCAAACAGCCCCTGCAGAGTCAGTGCTGACTCATGGTGACCTCCTTTGTGTCTCCCAGACTGTGACCCGAAAGTAGAAAGCTGCGGGTGGTTTTGAACTGCCAACCATGCACATTGCTGCCCATCGTTTAACCACGATGGGCCTTAAGTGGTCCAGATGGCTTACTTTTCAACTACTGACTCACCCAAAAGCTGGGAGTTGAGGTCCACCCAGAGATGCCGTGGGAGGCGGGTCTGGCAGTCTGCTGCTGAACAACCAGGCATTGACAACCCTGTGAAGCCCAGTCCCACTTTGGCAAACTCGGGGCTACCAGGAGTTGAAGTCAACCCAAAGGAGACAGGTAGTAGGACAAGGGGACTTTCCTAAACGGTATGGTTAGACACTTGTCACGCACTGTCACAGAGTGGATTCTAATTCATCTTGACCCTATGTAGGGTTTCCAAGGCCGTTGTAAGCTTTCTATCTCCGTAAAGAGCTATTGTCTCAGAAACCCACAGGGACCCTCCCGCCCTGTCCTACAGGGTCACTGTGAGTTGGAACCAACTCCAAAGTAGTGACTGCTTAGTCTGTACTCGAGCAGATCGCCTCCTCATGCTGCCTACGAGCAGCCGGTGGGTTTGAACCACGGAGCTGTGGTTAGCAGTCAACACTGACCCCACAGCAGCAGTGGGGCTACAATCACTACTCGGGGTTGAACCAGAATGAACCCGTTCAAAGCCTTGCCCAGTATACATATATATATATTATGGCTCCTGCAGATAAGATGAATAGAAAGAAAATTCACTTACAAGTTGCCATCTCACACACACAGACAGACACAACTTGTTTTTCTTGTGGCAGTGTTGATGGCAATTTGTAGATCAGTGTTTGCTGTAATCAGATTATGTCTGCATGAGCCTTAACAGATACACTGGGCTGAGGTTCATTCGGGTTCCACCCCTTCCTGAGATCTGGGGCTGTTGTTAAAATGCAGATTCTGGCTGATTCAGAAGGAAATGCAAAGTCCCAGCAGGGCTTTGAAACCGGGATGGGCTGATTTGAGGCTGTGATGCTGGGTTCCCTTGTTTTCCCCCAGAGTAATCCACTTCATGTCAGTTTACTCCATTCGCACAACGTGTGTTAAGAGAAATGATAAAATGTAGCAGTGACCGTGAAAATTCGATGAAATAGAAAGGTTTCTCGAGAAGTAAACAAAGACGAGCTATTGCTTTGCATTCCTTTGACAAGTTTAGTGACTGTTAGTCATTGTATAAAAGGCACCCTAAGCTGACTGTTGAGCCCTGCTGACTTGGTTACACGTTGGACGGCAGTTTGAAGCCACCAGTTGCAGCCCCAGAGAAAGAGGAGGCTGGCTACTCCCGGACAGTCACAGTCCCGGAACCCACAGGGGCATTTCTGCTCTGTCCTGTAGGGCTGCTATGAGTCAACATGGACTCTGTGGCGCTGAATTTGGTCTTGGATTTGAGAAGCTGAGTTTTAGTAAACCCATCACAATCACGCAGGGGCAGTTCTATTCCTGACCCAAACGTCCGCTCGGCAGGGACTCACTGGAGTGGGTTTTGGTTTGTTAGGACGCACGGTCAAATTGCCAGGGTGCTACCTTCAATGGTTAGACACTTGGAAATTGTTTATAAAATGCAAGGTCAGAGTTCCACGTGACAGTGAAATTTATGTTGTGCCCTGTAGCCATTTTAGAAGCAAAAGGTACTACTGTAAGAAACACGCCAACGCCTAACTTAGTACCCTCTGAATAATGAAGCCTGCCTGTTCTAAGTTCCTCTGAATCATTTATACCCAAGTGCCCTGGGGTTCCATTTACATACTTTAAAGGGAGTCTCCTTGAGAACCACAACTTCGCCTTCATTCACTTAAGGAAAAGGGGTGGGGAGGGCCAGGGGTTGATGCTAAGATAAAGTTTGATTTGTAAAGAATCTGAAAATCCTGTCTGTATTCTAGGTGAGTAGACATACGATTTTTTGTTTGCAGTCAATTTTAAGGAAAAATGTAAATTTCTCACCAAACATAAAGAATGACATTACACTACGCTAAGCCTACTGTAATGGGATGGCCCTTTGTCTTCGTTTGCTATTACCTACAAATCCGGCAACTTCCAGCTCTGCTGGTGACCTTCACTGACTACCCTGTGTGTTAGTGACAGCGCAGCACAAGGACATGCGTGGTTCCTAGCAAGACCTTCCCATGTTGGACCCGCAGCCTGGAAAGGCCCAGGTGTCTGTGATCAAAATGAACTGGATATACGAATCATCTAACACTAAAAGATTGGTTCTTTTCATTTGTTTGAGATGAATCCAAGTCCATTTCAATTTACTGTTCCTCCGTGTTTTTGTTTTTTAAAGCCATTCAGACCACTGTTTGGTTTGAGTGATAAGGAATCTAGAGCGTTTCTCTTTGTTTGTTTGTTTTTAAAGAAACATATTCACACAGCCCACCTCAAGAAATGAAATCCACAGTATCCTATTCAATCCTCCGTGTATATGGTTTCTTTTTCCCTCTCCCTGTGTCCTTCCCACTCCTGCTCCCCCGCCTATGACCTGTCCCTTCCCTCTCTCTGTTATTACCCTGTACCTGGTCTCCTCAGTCGTCAGAGCCTTGTGTATTGCTATATAAGCATGGTTCTTTTTCATTGTTTTTCCTTACACCTATTTATTAGCTGTTTTATGATTTATCTTTTTAAGAATGACTGAGTTTGCTCAGCACAGTGTTCTCCAGTTTTGTGCACCTCTTGCAATGTTCAAGACTTATCGTTTTCCTATTGATGTTCCATAGCGTGACTGTGCCAGAGCTTACTTATCCATTTCTCTTGCGTTAGGCCAGGCTAAGTAGAGAAACAAATTCAGAGACACCCATGTGATAGTTAGGTTTTTTTGTGCCAACATGGCTCCCGTAGGAACATGTGGGCAGAGTTGAGCCTGTCAATCAGGTCGCAGCTTGATTGGAGGGCGATGGAGATATATGACTCTCCGGGGCGGGCCTCTTCCTCTTTCTCCCTGGAGGTGGGCCATACACACTCTCTGCTCTGCCTTCCTGTTGGTGACCCATGTGCTGAGACCTGCCAGAGGCTTGTAATGCTTCCACCGCCATTGAAGCCACAAGACTCTGCACCCACCGGCCTGTGATCGTCCTGCATTCTCCATCATTGCATGTAGCTGTGTGAGTCGAAGAGGGGTTTATAAATTATTCGTATTGGACTTATGGACTTGATTTGGAATGGGCTGGGATGCTTTCTTGATAGCCAATCACTCCTTGATAAAGCTCTTTCTTACACATATATGAGTGTCACTGGATTTGTTTTTCTGGTCAACCTGTTCTAACACTTTATGGCACCTTGGGAGTGGGGTACTAGAGAAACAATATTCCCATGTTTTTGCTGTTATGGAAATTGCTGCAATAAACATAGGTGTGCGTATGTCTGTTCATGTTGTATTCTTGATTTCTTTAGAGTATATACCCAGATGGACTCAAAAACCAAACTCACTGCTATCAAGTTGATGGCAACTCATAGCAACCCTATGGGACAGGGTCGAACTGGCCCTGTAGGTTTCCAAGCCTATTAATTGTTTACCGGAGTAGAAAGCTTCCTCCTTACCCTGAAGAGCCGCTGGTGGTTTCAAACCACTGACCTTTCCAATCACAGCCCAATACATAATCACTATACCCAGCAGTGGCCCCTGTATACCCAGATAGGTAGACTCTTTTTTGCTGTCGTTCTGAAGAGATGTGGTGTGATGTGCTCTCTAAATGCTATTCCCTTTTTCCCAGGTGGAGGCAGCATCACTCTGATTGTTATTGCCATTGGTAAGTACCCCACACTTGGAAACCCGCTTAAATCGGACTTTCCATTCACTACGAGATCTGGTGTTGGTTTTGTTACCGCTTTTCAGTTGTTATCCTTTTGAAAGCTTGAGCTTCAATAAACCAATCTAGCAAACTCTGAGCTTTCCTCTAGCCACACCCATGGGAGGGATTGTAAATGGCGTGGTACTCCACATGCCACTCAGTTAACAATGACTCTTCACCACAACCAAGTCATGTGGGTTCCCTTCCCAAGTACCCCTTGGGTGATTATCGCCGTGAATTAAGGATTCTTCCCTGACTCACGTGGGAATACTTAAGTGATTCCCAGGAATTGAAGTTAGACAGTGTAGAGTCCCACTGGTAGCTAACTATGTCCCTGCTTAAATAAAATAGTGTTATCTGACCCCTGTAACCACCATGGATTTCCTCTGCCTGGTTTTGAGTCTTGGTAACTGGCTTACAGTCACATGTCTCCTGGTTTCTTGTAGCTGTTGGAGTCACAGTATTTTTCATCTTTTTGTATAAATATCTAAACAAGAACAAGAGCGGGTAAGTCGGAGCACGAGTTCTTCTCCCTTAGTGACCCTCATCGCCCTGAGCCAGCTTCTGTGCAGCCTCAGTGTGCCCTGTGTTGCATGCAGCCTTTCTGTCACTGTGTCTGTGTCCATGTGCCCTCAGAGTCCCATGTCACTGTCCAAACTAGTCCCAGCCACTCTCAATACTGCAACCAGAGCCACCTGTGCAGAGTTGCTTCAGCTATTAAGTGACTCAGAGAACGGTGGTATTTGTGGTGTTGGCTCTGCAGTAAATCAGGGCTCTCTAATGGGGCCGTCCCTACCGTAAGCAACCCCTACTTCCAAAACTGGAATCATGAAATCCTAAATATCCCCAATGGACACGCTGAGCATTGTGTTCATTTGCATTGCCATGATTCAGAGCTCCATTTGCACGACTTAGTGAGTTGTAAGGGACCAGCTATCGATTCCGTCCAAACACCTCATTTGATTTTGTTTAGAGGGGTTACTTCACTGGGGATGAAACACAACGCAATTTGATTTCCTTCTTCTGTCCTCTTAATTTACTAGGTCACCGTAAAACTGATGGGGTTTGCCGACAGGGGTAAGATCAACAAGGTGTCTCCATGATCTTTCCTCTCCCTTTTGATCTATAAAAATGAGAAAAGAGGAACTCAGAATAGGAAAAATTGGCAGGTAAAGAATTTCTAAAGAAAATAGGGTTTGTAAGCACTACACTTTTAGTAAAAGAGTTTATAATTTCATGAAACACTTACAGTGCCTGCCATCAACCAAGATTCGATGCTTTGGGATTTCTGAAAGATAATGAGCATCTTCATTATGAAATAACTTTGGAATGAAACTTAGTAATAACTCCATGAAATTCCTGGTTCATATTTTATACTGGGGTTATTTTTCTTTCATAGTCATCATTGGGTTTGGGCTATATAATAGCAAAAGGACATCACTCATAAAGATCTCGTGTTTTTCCCATAGTCACCTTTTTCTAAATACACAGATGCTTGAAGATCTGTTGAACATAAGACACGTATGCCTGGTATTTCCCATCACTGTATTTTTAAAATCTATATCCAACCCAGTGGGACAGTTTGTACAGATCCAAAAGTTTATGTGGAAATAATATCCAAAGAAAGACAAAGGTATTCCACTCCCTGTTTTCTTTCTGTTTTAAACTTGACTGCATCAAACTACTTAAAAATGTCCTGAAGAGAATATTTGAACTCTCCACAGCTACCAATTAGTTTGGTTCTTCTGAGGCCGAGCAGTTATCTAAGCATTTTTCCTCGAGTTAAAAAGTTCAGTTGCAACAGTGAGGTTCCAAAAAATTTGCTTTGTGACTTTTAAAAGCCTGTATTTTGCGGCAAATACAATTTAGAAAGAAAAAAAATGGGCACTCTTCAAATTTTAAAGTGTTTGGGGAAGATATTTTTACCAATACAAAATAATTCTATTTATAGAAGCACCACTTGGGAGGAAAAGGGTTGTTTGTTTTTTAGCTAGGGTGGACAAGGTCATTCGTAATTGCCTTTGAACTAAAATATAAATAGTACTGGGATCTTTAAGGCTATATGCCACCTACCCATGTCATGTCAAGTAGAAATCCAGTGTCTCCTGCAATAGCTGGGTTAAGACGGAGGGCCTCTCCGTGGACTTGCGCCAAGACATTAACATCCTCGTGAGCCCCTCTAGTGCTAGGCGATTTTAATAGCTGAAGTTACTCGAACGCGTGGACTGCCTTTCTGCTGCACTTTCTGGAGTCTGTGTCCCCAACTTCAGTCTGCACATAAGCCTTTTGGGGTTCCTGTTAAGATGCAGAGTTCGTATTCACGAGTCCTGGATTGGAGCCTGAGAGCCTGCAGTTTAGTAATTACCTCCCAGTAGATAGTGCAGCTGTGTGTGGACCACACTTGGAATCACCAGAGCGGAAGCTCTTCTTGATGTGCCTCTGTTCTTGAAAGACCTATTAGCACTTTTTTTTTATGGTTAAGATCATTGGATCTTTTAAAGATTCCTCGGCAGTATGTGTGCTCAAAAAAGGAACGGTGTGAGGGGCTGCTTGACTTCATTTTGTTGGTTTTTTGTTGGAGTAAAGATTTCTCTTACATACTGTTTAATGTATATAATCTTTTCTCCCAAAGTTGGCTACTGTCGCCATAGAAACTTTTTACACAGTATAAAACATGATGGAGTTACCTCTAATTCTGAAGGAAGAGTAGATGCTCCCAAATTGCTGCTCAAGCTTGGCCGAAAAATGGATTGATGCATCGATCCATGTCCTTAAGGGGAACACTTGTACAACCTTCATCCCAAAGGACCGAATAAGCCAAAACCAAACCTACCTCCATCAAGGTGATTGTGACTCCGAGCAAGCCCGTGTAGGGTTTTTTGGAGACTCTACATCTTGATGGGAGCAGACAGCCTCTTCTTCCTCCTGCAGAGCAGCTCAGGGGTTTGAACCACCCACCTTCCACTTGGCAGCCCAGCACCTAGCCCACAGGGCCATCAGGGCTCATCATTTCTCAAGGCGATCTGGTGTTGCAGAAGTTACATGCTGAGCTGCTCACCGAAAGGTTGACAGTGAGAAGCCACTCACCAGCTCCGCAGGAGAAAGACCCGGCAGTGCGCTCCCTTTAGGAGAACAGCCAGGGCAGCCCACGGGAACAGCTCCACTCTGTCATATAATGCCCATGGGCATCCAACATTGACAGCCCCCAACAGCACAGCCTTTGTTGAGAACCTTGAAGCCTCATTTCAATGACTCGATGGAAACTGGCCCCAAAGCTTCTGTCGCTGGGAAGAGCATCCCAGATGGTCCGAAACTAGTACAGTGACATGCTTCTCTCTGCACTGGTCTGCCGAACTCCCTCATCTTGGTACCCCCCCACCCTTGTCTTGTGCTTGGCTGCCGCTCAGTTCCATGCTGCCTGCCATTGCTGTGGTGTTCTAGACAATAGCTGCCTTTTGTTTACATAATGTTTTCATTACTTGTAGTGATCCCCACCCCCACCCCCCACTAAATGCATGATTTTCTTTAGTTAATCATATCTGGATATGTGAGAGCTGACTACGTTGATTAGAATGATATATTTTACTACCTGTAGTAAATTTGTTTTCCATTGCTTTTTTTTAGTACACATTAAACCAAATTCTCATGTTAATATGGACTGATCCAATGAATTTTGTGATTTCTTTGAAGCTGTCACACTGAGATGTGACAAAAGTCTCTGTGATTTGTCAGGCCCGGTGGTTGAGAGTGCAATGACACATAATGACACGAAACAAAGAAATGATGGACAAGTGTATGGCCCCGTAGCTCATATCCTTTGACGGCCTGTCCCACAAAGGGGAATATTAGGATGTCCAAAACTAGCCTGGCTAGCCCATGGTTAACATCTCAGTGTTTGCTATGGCAAATATACTGGCAAACCTTTGGCTAGTCTGAATTTAGTATTAGTCTGCTATCAGAGTTAATTTACTAAGGCAGGCATGAAAACAGCACTGTTCCAGGCGATAGCCAAGAGTCATGTGTGGCTACTGAGGACTTTTAAAAGGACAAAACGGAAGGATCAGTTTAACTTGATTACTTTTTCCTAATTGGCTCTTCAATTCTTGTACATTCAACAAACTCTTCAAAAAGATGGTCACCAACATAACACCTAGCCGGTTTTGTGACTCGTTCAGAGAATGCATTTCTGATCTCAGTTCCAGCCTCCAAATATGGGAGACTGTGCAATATTGTTTCAGAGGAGCCTTCCCTCAAGTGGAAACCAACGTGCTGGAGGCAAAAATCAAGATGCATCTGAGCATTTATGAGCGGTCATTCCAATGAGTTCTAGGATAACAGCACATGAATATAGTCACTATGTGGCCTCAAAATCCAGGGAGCTAGAGACCGGGACACAGGCGGTTGACCTGGAGAGAGTCTGCATTGACTACTTCTCGCACTATGGGCTCGAGGGCGAGCAGAGGGAACAGAACCTTAGACTCTGCCCAGCTGGTAGATGGATCGGTGAGACTTCAAAGAGAAGTTGCTTCTTGCGTAAAACGGGTGTCAGGTCCCCGAGATGGAAAGCCTGGCGGCTTTTCTCCTCTCCTCCTGGAGAACTGGTTCCCCCGTGTGTGACCCCCGCTCATGCATCTGTCTTGGTGTGATGTCCCTGTTTTATTCCGTCCTTTTCCCTTCCTCTCCGTTCAGCGCGTACGTAATTGATGAGAGCCACAGAGAAGTAAAGTTTATTTCTCTCTGAGAAGAAGATAGCTGAAAGGTTTTCTTTTACCGTTAAAAGGTATCTGACTTTTGTTTATTTCTTTTCCATGATCCTTTCTTCCAGAAAGCCGTCTGTTCATCTGTAGATAGCAATAATGTGAGCTGTGATATGTTGGCGGGTGTCCAGTGGACATCCACTTGGCCCCAACGCTTCATGTCATCTTACCAAAACCAAACCCGTGCCATTGAGTCGAGTCTGGCTTGTGTCAGCTCTGAAGGACAAAGTGGAATTGCCTGAGAGGGTTTGCTAAACCGCAAGAATCTGGATGCGAACACGCAGCCTTGCCTCTCTCCCAGCGTGGCTGGCGGCTTCACAGAGCTGCCCTGCGGTGGGCAGCGAAGCGCTCAAGCACTGTGCTGCGAGAGTGTGTCCACCAGGATGACCTTTAGGACATCGGTCCTGCACAGGCGCAGAGGCCTGTGGCAATAGGAGTTCATCATGAGGGTCTGTCCCACAAAGGGAAATGCTGACATGTCCAAAATTAGCATGGCTCGCTGTGACCTCGGGTCAGCATCTTAGCCGTGTTTGCTACGGCAAACGTACTAACAACTGGCCAGTTCAACTTTAGTATTGGTCTGTCTAGTGCAGTTAAGTTGACCATGGCAGGGATAAAAGCACACAGGCCAATGCGGTCGTCAATAGTCAAGTGTGACTGCTGAGCCCCACGTGGAAGGGGCCGTCAGTGTCCGGCCCAGACCAGCAGTCTTAGATTTGGGACAAGAATATGGAAAGCACAGGCCCAAACCGTGTTATCCTTATTGGATTGGGTTCCATAAAATTAATGCTGCCTGTTTCATGTATAGGCATTTTCAAACCATGTGGCTTTGAGGAAATTTGAAGGCATGTGTCTAAGTCATTTGATTTCTAGTGGCCGACACTGGCTGGACTGGAGCAATGGATCTGAGAAAGGTCCCTTGTTACCCTAAAAGCCTGGGGGCGGGGGCGGAGCACAGTGCTTTAGGAGGATCTCTTACTTGAAAGAGATGCCCCCTGGAGCAAACCCAACCAAACTCACTGCCACCGAGTCAATGCTAGTGACCCTGCAGGACTGGCTAGCACTGCCCCTGTGAGCTTCCCAGACTGCAACTGTGTACTAGCGTCAAAAGCCCCATCTTTTCCCAAGGAGCATCTGATGGCTTCAAACCACTGACCTTGTGGTTAGCAGCCCAATTCCTAACCACTACGCCTCCAGGACTCCCCTGACTCCTGGACAGTGAGGTGAATGAGCCATCACTGCACTGAATACTGTTAGGACGCTGTGCTACAAAAGCTCCGGTTTGAGTGGCAGTTCTTATACTGTGATGCCGGCAGCGTCTGTCTTTAGGCTTTCCTGTCAGCCCGAGGCCCAGTGGGGAAGCCCTAAGCCCTGCGCAGGCTCCTGCCCTCCTCCTCGTTTTGTGGGGGGAGACAAAATGACAATCCAGTGATAGAA
>NW_022111324.1:53408385-53409665 GCF_000313985.2 Echinops telfairi
ACCTTGAAGGACCAGCAGCTGTTTGACACAAGGGAATGGCTTACTATTTCTTTTGGCAACCGACTTTTTTATTAACTGACTTTTCTT
Source organism: Echinops telfairi (assembly GCF_000313985.2). Classification (NCBI taxonomy): domain Eukaryota; kingdom Metazoa; phylum Chordata; class Mammalia; order Afrosoricida; family Tenrecidae; genus Echinops; species Echinops telfairi. Next base: position 53,408,473 of record NW_022111324.1, read on the forward strand.
AAAGAAGTTTCTGCCTCAGATTTTGTAAGCTGTGCTTATTTATATGAGGTGTGTGTGCGAATGTAGATTTTTGTATGTAACAGTGAAATTGTCCGCTGTCATTCTTGACACGTGTACCCTTCAATAGAATGGACGTGTGACCATTTGAGAAAAGCTGAAACTGCAAGCCAGTGCCCACGGCAGCTCTCTGCCAGCAGGTCAAAGGTAGAAACAAGGGGACTATCTGCAGAGACGGAGCACAGCTTGCTGTGGGGACTGTCACTCGGCTAGGAGACCTGCACTCCTGATACACGCCAGAGGTGAACCTTGAAAACGTGGGGTGAAGCAAGCACTTGCTAGTGGACGATGTGTGATTCCACGTGAGCACGAACCACTGCACAGGAAACAAAGCTCCTGAGCCGTCCCGGGGGCTGTGCCGGGGGAGTCCCGAGTGACGGAGAAGGCTCGTGGTGTGGCTGAACAATCTGAAGAATGTAACGTGACTGAGTTCTTGTATTTTCACGATTTATTATCAAAAATATCAAAACGAGGAGCAATTGTTTCTGCGTCCAGGTTCAGACCCTCCTGAGGGCCGTGTGTGCTGCCGTCGCTAACCTGTGGGTCTTGTCAAGTGTGTGCCCCGCTGGGAGAAACCTAGCATTCCCTCCCACTGTCTCCAGTCCCACACCGCTCAGGCCTCCGAGGACCACCACCCAACCCCCACCCACCCCCGGCCTCTCCACTTCCAGCCCTTCGTGAGTCTCTCCCACTCTGAGATTACACGGATTCAGTGAATAAAAAAATTATGCAAATACTTGGATGTCTTCTACAATTAATTCCCAACGTTTCTTCCCAATCTTTCTGCTACACTTCAGGAAACTGCGGGCCGGACCAGCTGCTCCGGGCGGGGAGTTTTGTTCCTAGGTTGCTGTTACCCCAAACGCCCACTGTCCCCTCTGCATCTTACGCATCTTTCAAACATTACCCGGTCCACACAGCTTGTCTTGATTTCTGCCCAGCTCTCACAGCCTTTACTCTTAGCCGAGTTAAAGCCACGTATGTCTACCAACCAGTGCCCAGTTGAAGGTAAAAGTACCCACATAAATGCCACTGAGTTGATTCCAACCCATAGCAACCCTCAATAGGGTATCCTAGGCTGTGCAAATCTACAGGAGCAGACAGCCTCACCTTTCTTACACAGAGCAGCTGGTGAG
>NW_022111324.1:53410934-53412352 GCF_000313985.2 Echinops telfairi
TCCAGTTGTGTTCCTTTCCAATGTGCTTTGGGTTTGGAGAACGAAAAGAGGTCTGAAGGGGCAGGATCAGGGGCGTTGGGTGGTCGGGGACGATTTTCCTATGGAATCCTCTCGGGGCAGCCTTTGGAGCCAGGACAGTGTCTTGATGGGGGGAGATGCCTTAGTGCACCTTTGCTGGGTTTTTCTCAACACCATCTTTTTCAGATTTCTGAAAACAACTTCCTAATAAACACGGCGAAGCCTCTTTAAGAAAAGTTGTCAAGTCGGCCCCTTTGGCGTCTCCAAAAGCAGTCGCCTGAGCTGGCCCTTCTGCTTTGAGTCTCACTGGCCCCATAGAAGCTACTGCTTTGAGTGGACGTTTCTTTTAAAGGCACCCAAACAAGACGAAGACAAGTGTATCGCAGAGAGAATTTGTCTGCAGCCAGTGATCTCAGAGCTGAAATGCGTTTCCTTTGGAAGAAGCCCACCCGTGCATGTATGAACCAAAGCCCAAGTAGCAATACTTCTTGACTCACCCTCCTTGTTTTCGAAACTACCTGGCTCCCATCCGCATTTCTAGGTTCTTTCAGAGGTCGCACTGATTCAGTGACGCGCTAAGGCTTTGCAAAGGGGCCCTGCAGGCACGATGGTTAAGTGCACAGCTACTAATTCCATGGTCGGTGGCTGTAACCCACCCGCAGCTCTGCAGAAGAAAAGGTCTCATGATGGGATCCTGTAAAGATTCTAAAACACCAGACTCACCGCCATGGAGTCGACAACGCTGAGCAACCCTCTAAAAAGAGGCGTAAAAAGTCTGTAACCACGACAGGGGAGAAAACCTTTCTCAGGTTGCTGTGCATCCTCCTGGGTCACAGGACTGCACACAACCTTTGTCTCTTGTAGCGTTGCTGCCCTCTTGTGGAATGTTAGCAGCCTGACATCCCTGAGATGTTCAAACTCGAGTTTTCTCTCTCCTGATGGAGTGGTGGTTATGTGTTGGGCTGTGATCTGCCTGGTGGGCAGTTCAAAACCACCCGCAGCGCTACAGCAGAAAAGTCTGGGCTTTCTACTCCCGTCAAGCCTTCCAGCTGCAGAAACCCACAGGGGGTTCGCTATGAGCATCTACTGGATGGCAGTGAGAGAGGTCATTTCTGTGATTTCCAGAGGCCACTATTAGCCTCATTTTGGATCTGGTATTAACTGGTTCTTTTCTGCATCTTATCTGTGAAATGGACATTGTAAACAGGGTTAAACTGTAATATATCTCAAATATGAGGAAAGACTAATAATGGAGAATTGACATCTGTTAGGAAACCACTCTTCACATCTCAGAGGCAAGGACTTCCTGTGGTCAAAAAGTGAACTTTCCCCTCTCCCTCAGATGGGCAGAAGATGAACAAGCTACCGTAAGTAGAATAATACCACCCCCCCACCCCCCC
>NW_022111324.1:53413743-53419046 GCF_000313985.2 Echinops telfairi
AAGCAGCTCTGGTGGCATAGTGCGTTCCAAGCTATTTACCACAGGGTTGGGGGTTCAAAACCAGCAGTTACTTCAAGGGGAAAAGACGAGGCTTTCAACTTCCAAAAAGATTTACAGCTTTGGAAACCCACAGGGGCAGTTCCACTTTGTCCCATAGCATCCTAGGAATCAGAATCCGCTTGGATGACAGTAAATATGGTTTTGGGAAATCAGACTTAAGACGAGTGTGTTACTGAACTTGCCTGCAGCCATCCACCGGTCTGTTCAGATGTTTTATTTGGACTACACCATGCATGTACAAACCAGACCTCTAGTACTAAAAAACAAAACCAGGTGCTTCCAACTCATTGCAACCTTACAGGAGAGGGTGGAACTGTCCCTCGGGGTTCCTGAGACTGTAATTCTGTATGAGAAGAGAAAGACCCATCTTTCCTCCACGGAGCATCTTGTGGTTTCAACTGCTGACCTTTTAATTCCCACTACATGACTGTGTGGGGGCATTCAAATGAGGTGAAGAAGGCTTTCACTCAGCCATTGGTCAGTTTTGCCAGTCCCCTGGCTGTAAGAAGGAGGCATCCTAGAGGCAGGAACAGAGAAATCCTGGCACCATCAAAGATAAAGTGCCACCAAGGGAGCACCTTAGAAACCCCTACCTGAAGTGGAGGAGGCAGCAGAGACCACACACAGGCTGAGGCAAGGAGACCATGAGACAGAACAGAAGAGCAGCACCAAGACCCTGAGCCTGTGAGGCAGGTCAGCAGGTGAGTCCCGGCCACAGAGGCAGGGGCCAAGAGACCACATGGTGGAGAGACTGAGGACTGCAGGGAGAGAGTGGGGGCAGGGCGGGCAGAGAAAAGGAGAGAGAGAGGGAGAGAGAGAGACGGCAGCTGACTGAGAAGAGGTGCTGCTTGTGGGACAGTGACTGACCCTTCATTTCTGATCCTGGCGCTTGGTAATCTGGTCATTTCCCAAATAACCCTCATCATTGCGAGTGCTGTCTGAGTTTTGCACAGTCGTGGTATCAAATTATTAGGCCCAGCAGAAAAGCAAAGTGTTGTAGAAGGAGCGGTTGGTGGCAGAATCGGATCAAGATGTTGGCTGGAGGCAACCTCCACTTTGTTCGACAGTCGACCTTGGGCTGTTCGGAAGAGGGGTTCTCCCACTCCCCTGTGCAGTCAGAGGTGGTCAGCTGCGGGCCCCGCCCCATTGACTCCAGTAACAATACTTACTCCTCCACTTACTTTCACGCTGCAGCGGCGGCATGCCCGTTGGGTGGTGGTGGAAGCTGTGGAACTTGAACGGGTTATTCGAATCCCAGCAGGCTCATCCAGGTGCGCAGGTTTGAGTGGAGCTGGTAGACCAAGATAGAGTAGGAAAGAAAACCCTGATGAACTATGCCCCAAACTTAATGGAAACCCATAAGTCCTGATGGAACCCAGGTGGTGCAGTGGTTAGAAGCTGGGCTGTGATCAGACAGGATGGCAGTTCAAAATCAACCAAGGGAGAAAGGCAGGGCTTTCTTTCTGCTCCTGTAACCAGTTACAGTCTCAGAAACCCGCGGGAGGAGTTGGGAGCGGGGGTGGGGATGGGGGTTGTCTCACTATGACTCAATGACAGTAAGTTGTGTTTGTTTCATGGGTCAGGACACAACATTGTCTGGCTTGGTTGGCTTGAATAGTTTGTCAAGAGGGATCAACTGCTGAAGTAGAACATCTGATTTGTGACGATGACGACGACGAGGGCAAAGGAGCCTCCTGCTGAGATGAACAGGTACAATCTCTTCACGGATAGGCTCTTACGTGCTGGTGATCATGAGGGTGATGAGCCTTATACGTGGTTGGTCCACATGAAACTCCAACCCAAATTTCCTGCTTCTGAGTCAATGCCATTTGTGGAAACATTACATTATCTTTTTATTCCATTTGGGCCAACTTGATAGCAGTTATGTATGTCACCCTTAAAATAATCAAACGATTATTTGCCAGAGTGGCTAGCCTTGAGTGGAATCGCTGGAAACAATAAGAGCTGTGATAACCCCAGGCTAGGGGCTTGACTAAGAATTCTAGAAACAAATCATTTCTGATGAACACTTGTTTATGGGGTTCAGTAGGATTATCCAGCATGGTGATGAAGTGGGATGACTGGCCATGGTTCTATGCATAGGCTTTAACTCCAACGAAATGACTGGGAGGGAATATGCAAATAAGGAAGGCATAGACAGGTCTTCAAAGAGGGGTTGGTTGGTTTGGCTGTTCCACTGGGTTTAAAGTGAGCTATCTTAAAGCCAAGAATAAAGGGTTTCATGACCAGCCAGAAAGAGGAGGCAAGAGTGGAGCCTCCTCCTCTATCTGAATCTGAACCAAGATTCCTGCCGAGAAGCATTGGCCGACCACAACACACAGTGTGTGGCCTCCCGACCCTGGGTGGGGCCGAGGGAAGCTCAGTGTCCCTGAACAGGAGGCTGGCTTGAAGAGTGGGGTGCCTCTGGGCCTTTATCAGTACTAAATGCCCTTTTCAACACTTTCCCAAGCAGGCCAGAGGCCAAGGGACCACTGAGCGGAGAGCCCGAGGACCAGAAAGAGACATGCCTGCAGGCATGTCTGAGAAGAAGCTGGACAAAGAACTGTATCCTTAAAATTTCTGATCCTGACTCAAAAACCTGTCAGCTTCCTTAAGAAATCCCAAAGTTGGGAGTATTGTCTGTGTGTTCAGTGTAGCCAAGGAAATGGATCACCAAACCAAGCAGAGAAATAAAAGGTTGTGGGAGGGACCAGTATTGTCAGACTGGGGTACAGAAGGCTGGAGGGGGAGGTATGCCTGATCTGCCTTGTGGGAATCAACCTTGGGCTGGTGTGGAGTTGGAGTCTCCTCCCTTGTGTCCTTAGAGGAGGTCAGATGTGGCCTCCATGCCATTTCCTGTCCTCTTCAGAGAAATCGGAGCTACTTTTACCCCATGTCTTGCTCAATGATTTCATTGACAATCCTGACCAAACATATAAGGAAGGTGGGGAGGGGAGGCATAAACTTGTCAAATTCTCAATGCAATCTGGAATATCTGGAGTCAATCAAGGGTGAAGGAACCTCCTGGGCTACTGCCACAAAGTCGCCTTTCAATGGCAACTTCCCCTGAAGTCTGCTTTGAATCCTACAGCGTATTGGAAAAGTATGTTTGCCTTGAGCACGGAGCTCTTTCAAAGACAGATAGCAGCATTGAAAACGTTGTTTAAGCTTAGGGGGTAGAACGTTTATGACAATAGGCATGAGGTTGGAAAGGGACACCACAAACTAGTTCAAGCTTGGAGAATGTAAATAAACAATGTCAGCAGATGGTACCTGCAGAACTTGTGGGAATGATCTACCCTCTGCTATGCATATCGTCACCAGAAATATAAAATGGCTGGTCCTCTGATTCTCAATCTGCACCTGAGAAGGCTCCAAGTTCTATCTGAGCTAAGATCCAATCATTGGAGAACTCAAATTTGAGCGTCCATGTAACTCACACAGTGGTCTAGCTATGCAGACTCTAGGTTCTGTAGGTTTGAGATGGAGGCAGAAACTTGGCATGTTTAATGAATTGCCAGGTGCTGCACCCTGTGGTTGGCAGCAACAGCCAAGTCCTAATCCCTGCCACCTTCAAAGGTGACCGTCTCTCAGGAGGCTTCAAACGGGTCCTGGGAGAATGGAATTAAATGGACTTTTCCCAAGAACTTTCTGAATCCCCCTGGCATTTCCAAGGGGGGCAGGTAGTTGCAGGTGATTCAAATAAAAGATTTTGAGATGGGAAAATTATCCTGGATTATCTGGCTGGGCTACACGTATCCTTCTAAGGAGGAGGCATCTTGCAGGAATGGGCAGGTTTTAGACTCAGTCCTTTCTCATTTGTCTTACTCACGGCTGGCTCAAGTTTCAACCAGCATTACACAGGACACGCTGGCTAGGGCAGAAGTCACTATGACCACGGAGGCAAAGTGAGATGCTGCTGCTGGCTTTGCCGATGGAAGAAGGGGCCACAAACCCAAGAGGGGAGCTTCGGACGCTGGGAAGTTCGAGGAAATGGAAGGAAAGGGGGTGAGCAGCCTGCCCACAGATACTTCCTTCGCCTGATTTCAGAGTTCTGACCCTCAGAACCGTTAAGGCAAGGGAGTCTGTGGTTATTTTGCCAACATAGCCACAGAAAACCAACCTGCCAACACCAGGGTCTTCCGACTGCACGTAGGAAAGTCCTTGAGAAACGACAGAACCATGGCTCTAACCCTGGCTGCACACGAGAACAGGCTTCTTTGTTTTTCTTGTCAAGAAAAATGTGCTGTCAAATTCCAGGTCCAGTTAAATTCCAATGGATGGGATTGGACCCCCAGAATCACGGGTGTCTGAGGAAAGGCATCACCTACGCTCTCCAACAGTCTACACTCATTATCCTGCGAAAACCATAAGAACACCCTGAAAACACATCACCAATTCCTCCGAACTAGTCAATGTCCCACAGGGATGGACAGGTGTCAGGCTCAGTCCTTTCTCAGGAGTATCACCTAAGCTGGTTGAGACTTGACTGGGCTCAGGAAGAGCTGTCTCGGCATGCACATCCACGGAAGGGACTGGCCAGTGCAGCTAGCATGAGGCCCGAGGTTCCTTTCTGCACTTTTCAATGAACAGCTACACCTGGGGCCAGTGCGATCCGTGCCTGAGAAGCTTCTTCCTCTCTAGGTCGATGGCTTTGTGGTTTCTAGAAGAAATAGGAATGCTGACCACATTTTAATTGAAAACTCACCTCAGAATAGCAGCTTTGAACAGAGCCCCGATGGCACAATGGTGACATGTTTGGCTGTGGACAGAAAGTCTGGCTTTTCAAATCCACCGCACGGGGAACCGCCGCAAGAAAGAAAGACTTGGTAAAGGTGAATGATCCCCAAACTCCCCGCCATCAGGTCCATGCTGACTCTCAGTGACCCCTACCCTGTGCGTTTCTGTGACCGTAACCGTTGACGGGAGTAGAAAGCCCAGTCTTTCTCCCTCGGAGCTGTCGGTGGTTTTAAACTACCCACCATGCAGGCTGCAGCCCAACACGTAACCGTGACCCCACGAGGGCAAAGATCACAGCCTAGCAAGAGCAATGGGGCATTCTGTGGTCCCGTTGGGGTGCCGATAGGGCTCTTGGTGGTGTAGTGGTTACATATTGGCTCACTGCACAGTGTGGTAAAAACAGGCATGGGTCCAAGACAGGCCTCTCTCCTCCTGTAAACAGTTCACAGGGCAGTTCTAGCCTGTCCTACAGGGTCTCTATGAGTCGGCACTCACTCGATGTG
>NW_022111324.1:53419146-53420571 GCF_000313985.2 Echinops telfairi
GGTCCAAGACAGGCCTCTCTCCTCCTGTAAACAGTTCACAGGGCAGTTCTAGCCTGTCCTACAGGGTCTCTATGAGTCGGCACTCACTCGATGTGCTGGCTCTGGTTTGGGTTAAGGATTGCACCTAACACAGAGACACGATCTACAAGGTCACAAGGAGCAAACTGCATGCCCGTCACTCATTTCCTTCATCAACGTGAGTTTCACTTCTCCTGACCTAGCAATGGGGGACTGTTCACGATTAAACAATCCGCAGGAGCTCCATAAACCTCTTCTCTGAAAAAGATCTTGCAAACCACTGTCGTCAGCCTTTGAGGTGATACCCAATCTAGCACTCAGCTCGTTGGACCCCAGCGTCAGCCCCTCCGAGCCATGTCTTCTGTGTCTCGTTCGTGTTTGCAGCATCCAGCCTGGAGCTGAGAGGGGCCCTGGGGGGGAGGGGGTGTTATGCATTGGGCTGCTCACCACAAGGCCAGTGGTTTGAAAGCACCAACCACTCGGTGGGAGAAAGAAGAGGCTGTCTGCTTCTAGAAAGACTACAACCTCCGAAACCCCATGGGCTGGTCTACTCTGTCCTACAGGTGAGCTGTGAGTGGGAAGGGCGCCAGGGCGAGGATGTGCTTTGGGGTGGAGATTCGTACTCGAAGACCAAAAGCTCTTTGCCATCTCGTGGACTCCTACGTCTGGGAGGCCCGTGTGTCCCACAGTGGAGCTGCTCTGCGGGATTGTCTTGGGGGTCATCTTTACAGAAGCGGGTTGCCTGGTCCTTCTTCCGTAGTGCCATCGGGTGGGTTCAAACTGCCGACCTTGAGGTTGAGATGGGCCCAAACCTGTTACAACCCCCAAGTACATATCGGGACAGGGTCACTCACTCACTCCTTGCCACTGAGTTGATGCCAACTCCTAGCGACCCTAGAAGACAGGGCAGAACTGCCCCTGTGAGTGCCCAAGACCATAACTCTATACGGGAGTGGAATATGGCAGATGAGTCCAATTGGTTTAATTTGTAGTCTGTACAGAGCTGTGCTGTCTGGAGGTACACCAGCAGCCTTCCTTGGTGGGGGAGAGAAGGGACTACAATCACATAGTTTAGGGTCTTAGCCATTACACTGCCACATCCTGTGGGTTAGCACACAGTCGACTGAAAGCCTGAAATACCACGGCTGCAGTTGGTGGTGGTCGTTGGGGGGTGGGGAGTGGGGGGTGGATGACATTCACTGGGACGTTTCCCAACAAATGCTGGGCTCGCCACCCCGCCTCCCTCCCAGCCCCCATCCTACTAGGTGGGGCAGCATCTGGGAAAACATGGTGAGGGGGTCCCAGGTCTGTCACCGCGTATGGGAAACCAGGAACCCGAGGGTGCAGTGCGCAAGCTGTTGGGTGCTAACCGGACCGTGCATGGCTGCTTTGGGTTGGACCCTGAGC
>NW_022111324.1:53420671-53424562 GCF_000313985.2 Echinops telfairi
CCAGGAACCCGAGGGTGCAGTGCGCAAGCTGTTGGGTGCTAACCGGACCGTGCATGGCTGCTTTGGGTTGGACCCTGAGCGCAGTGGTGGAGGGGGGAGCGGAAGCAGGCCAGCGCAGCCAAAAGCAAACTCATCCACAAGGCATCGCTGAAGCAAAGTTTTATAATAAAAGCCATGTCTCCCGTTTCAAAAAGAGAGAGGGAGGGAGGCGGAGGGCAGTGTTTCCAATGACGGCAGCAACGGATGCGCACACCCGAGCGGCACCGTAGAAGCGCCTGGGAGACGCGGACTACGTCGAGCCCCGGCCATCGGCAGGAGCCACATGATGGACCTCTCTCTGCCTAGAATGTCAAGCTCACCAGGCATCTGCCGTGTCGGAGGAGCGCCCTGTTGCCTGGGGAGTCTGTAACCAGGCGTTTCATCTCCTCCGCGCTCAGCTCAAAACACGCAGGTGTGTCCGCTGGACAAGAGTGGGGATTCCCAAAGTATGGGAGTCAGGAAAAGTGAATTCTTCTATTCTGCTTAAATGTTCTGTTCCTCATTTTGGGGCTTGCCCTCCTGTGTCTTCATTATATAGAGCCACGTCTTTGCTGCCGTGCCTTTTCAGTGTGTTGTGCTCATGCAACCAGACTGTTCTGTGTAAAATAAATGTCCAGCTGGGAGAAAGATGCTGGCGTCTGCACCCACTAAGGTGATGGCCTGGCCAGCCCTAGGGGGAAGGTAGGTAAGTCTCTTCTGTCCTATGGGATGAGGCAGACTTGACTCCAGGCAACACATCAGAAGCATGGCCTTACCCCAGGTGGTTGAGTCTACTAGGCACCACCTGTAGGAGCCTTGGTGGCATAATGGGATACTCGGGATGGCTACTCTCAAGGTCAGCAGTTCAAACGCACCAGGCGAGATTTGGAAGAAAAGGGAGGCTTTCTAACCCTCGGAAACCCATGGGGCTTTGTGCAGACCTAGACGGTCTCTATGAGCGGGCAGTGAGTCTCGTGTGAGGCACCGCCTGTGGGAAGAGGTCCCCAAGGGGCCATAGCCCTTGCCCCTCGAGGTTCTCCCAGCGTGGTCTCTGATCAAGTCCATCAGGCTAATCCGTGACTACCTTTATCAAAGGAATATACCCCACCTGTGAGAGTGGCTCTCCACCAGCAGCTCAGAGTAGAACCACTGCATTATGTATGGAGCAGTGGGGCCGTTAGGGTCGCTCCCCTTTAGAGGGCCCTGTGAGAGTGCACTCGGTGACACACATGACCCTCGCAGGAACGCTGGCTGGCTTGTGGACTGGGTAGTGGGCTGCAGCCCCCTTGGAGCAAAGGTCGGCTTGTTCCTCCGGCAGTAGCGTGTCTCTTGACCTAGATTTCCCCTCTCTCCCCTCTAATCTTCTCTCATTTTATTCCTGAGCTCACCGGATCCCATTCTTGTCTTAATGAACTTCTTCTTCTTTTTTTTTGAATGCCCATCTTCTGTAACCTACTTCAAATTCTTTATGAAGTAGGCCGGCAAATGAATCAAACAGGACCTACTTCTTATCATCTTAAAGTTATGAATGGAAAATAACAGGTAAGAACACAGGCATGAGGAATTGAATACAGCAAAAGCATTTATTAAGCTCGGGATGCATGCACAGAACCTTCTGAACGGAGAGAATCCAAACAGCCACCGACTTCTAAGATGGACAGCAAGACAATGTTGCAGCAATGTGCCACGGCGCTCAGATAAGTAAGTCCATTGAACTCTCTCTTACCTCTGCAATCCTAAGTGCAGTTAAGGAAGTGAGTGGGGAAGGGCACGATCCCACTCCCCTCTGTGCCTCCCTTCGTTCACAGACACACAGGCTACTTGTCCATGGGCTTGGTGTGAGGCTTCCGGGCTGCTGCTCTTCCCCCTACATCATAACCGATTTCAAATGGTGCTAGACAAAAACAGACTCTGAACACCAGGAGAAATCGGTCAGCCTGTGTAAGAGATGGGTCCTTGGTGCCGCTGGGCTCTGCGCCTCGACCGCACAGGTGCAGGTGTTAGGTTCCAGGTGCCTCTCGTAGCAGCACACGCTGGGCAGTGTCCAGGTGAAGGGGTACTTGGACTTGGATAAGATAGTCCTCCAGGTGGACAGCCCTGTACCCTGCCCATTCAATACCCCACACAGCCAACCTGATCAAGAGCTCTATTAGAGCTGTTTTACCAGATTGTCCGCCGAGGGGTTGCCCCCATCCACCACTGCTGCTTCTGCTCAACCCTGAACCCCTTTTAAATGCCGTCTGACCCCACCACTGATGCTCCCCGAACCCAGCCAACCCAGCAGTGCTTCCCTGGTCGAGCTGGCCCACTCAGGGAGAGTAGAGGAGCCCAGCCTCTACAGGTGATTGGTTGCATCTTCGGCCTTCGTCGTCCGCCCTTGGCTGTGCTGCAATTCTTACTCCTAAAACACTGATTTCAAATGGTGCTAGATACAAAGATGGAAAAATCTAAGCCACCATGTGAAACCAGCTTCCAGAAGAAGAGGCTCTCACGGGCAGAAGAAGGGGGACGCGCTGTCCGTCATGAGGCAGGCTGCTGATAAAGGTGACTCAAGGTCCTGCTTGTGCCGGGTCCCCGAGAGGCCTGGGGTGGGGGGTGGGCTTCCAGGGAGGGAGGTTCCGAGCACCTTCAGAGTCATGTGCACATTTTGAACGGGTGCCAGTGGCACAGTACTCGGTAACTCTTGGTTAACTGTTTCATTTCAGAGCTCGTCAGGACCAGGTCTTCTCTATGGGATGAAATAAAATAGGCAAAGCTATCATTCAAAGGCACTGATATCGAGATTCGAAGCACCCTGTGTCTGTGTAATGTTCCGCAGTATGCATTTTCAGATGCATCCCCTCCCTGACTGCAGGAAACCACCACCCTGGAGGACTGAGGCTCTAGCCGCTACACAAGGGTGAACATCACCTGGGCCAGGATGACAGCCCTCTCATGTGCCGCACCCAAGATGACACGGGTGCCTCCTTCCCAGCCCTCAGATAAATGTCACTTAAATGACCCCCCATTCAAACCCACCGCTGCCGTGTAGTCAATTCTGTCGCACAGTGGCACTACAGGACTGCCCTGTAGGTTTCCAAGGCTGCAAATCTTTATGGGGGCAGACAGTCTCATCATTCTCCTGAGGAGCTGCTGGTGAGTTTGAACCACTAACTCTGCAGTTAGCAGCCCAAAGCGCAATCCACTGGGCTACCAGGGCTCCCTTTGATTGGCACAGTGATCTTACTTCACATCCAGGGTGCTTTTTGACAACAACAAAACCTGAATGGTACCCCAACACTGTACACAGTGGGCAATTTTCTGATACAGGAACTTATTTTTGTTTTCGGTATTTGCCTCAAAATAAAACTTACAAACTATGTTCCTCTTTCCCCTTCCATCCTTTTTGGTTGTTTGAGGTGGGGCAAATCTGCCTGTAATTCCAATGGCATCGCCACGGAGAGAAAGGAGCCGCACAGCTGTGGCCGAGGACGGCAGGCCCCTCCCCGCTGCTGTGGGCCTCTCTGTATAGGCCTGTATGCTGAATGCTGTATGCCTTCGGAACAAGACAGCAAGAGATGGGAAGGAAATAAAATTTGAATACCCAAAGCTGTGCTAATTCTGACAAGACTCCCACCAAGCAGGAAATAGCTCTTTTGGTGGGGAGAGGATGATATCGATCTTTACGGGGCTGTAAGTTTGTCCGCAGGCCCAAGGCTAATAAATGGTGTGGATCTGAGGTCCGGCTCCCGAAGTCTGTGTTCCTCCCGCTCTCCCGCTCTGCTGCTCTGCTCTGCCCAAGGCCCGAGGCTGCAGCCTTGCAGCTCATGTTGTGTGTGAGCTTAAAGGTGAGCTAGAGTGAGGAGGGGAATTCCCAGCCAGACTTTGCATGAG
>NW_022111324.1:53424866-53430567 GCF_000313985.2 Echinops telfairi
AGAAAGCCCAGGGCCAGGTTTGCATGGCAGGCAGGGGCTCTGAGGGGCCACCTGGAGACCCGAATCCTGGAAAAGGAGGGTGCTGGGTGCTCTTATGGGCCCCAGAGAGTAAGAGCTCAGTGGCTAACTAAGAAGGTCAGTGGTTCAAACCCACCCATAGAGTGGTTGGAAGCTGAGGCAGTCGGCAGTCCCATAAAGCCTCACAGTCTTGGAAGCCCATGGGCCAGGGTCCCAGGGCTGGGTGGGCTCTACCTTTGGCTCTTCTCAGCTAATCTGCTTTTTACTGCAGATTCTTCCTGTTTTAAAATGGAACCCAAACCCCGCCAACTCACTGTCGTGGAGTGGATCCCAATGGATGCTTTCTTAGCAACTTCTACCTGGCAGGGACCAGAGAGCAAGCCTCTTCCTCTGGGTGGTGGCACGGGGCTGTCAGTGACCCATGAGTCACGCCTCCTGCCTCCACACGGCGACTGCAGATGCAGGCCCCTTTCCGGAATTCTTTCTAGTCTACCCCTCACCCTGACGACCGCCCTCAGGTGGCATTGCTCTCTGCTCACCAATCCCTTCCTCAGGAGAGTTGCCCAGAGCAGAGGCCTGGCCCAAGGACCAGCCAGCTGTCCACAGAAGTGGTTTCTCTTCCTTCACAACGCCTCTCTGATTTGGGCCTGGATGTAATCGTGTATGCCTCTCCGATGACCCACAATGGGCCACTGAGACCAGCAGAGCTGTGGGGAGAGGGGTGGGGTGTCATTGCACCACACAAGGCTCTCGGGAATATGAAGCGGAGCTGAGAGGTCCCAAACATGCAAACATGGATCCTAAAACACTTTTCGTTCACTGGAAGAGGAGGCAATCCAACATTAGCAATGCACCACTTAGAACATTCTAAAAGAAGGAAACGGAAAAAGTAATTTAAGCACCGTAACCCTTCACCCTTTCAAAGTCGAAGATTAAGACTTAGTCCTCCCCCACAGAACCAAGCTCCTCTGCTGGCCACCCTTACCTGACACCCGCTGGCTCTGTCCCTACTTGGACACGGTGGGTGCTTTGACAGCGGCTGGCTCTCCTCACACTGAGCCCGAGGGTCACCTAGATCTGTCGGAAGGCAGAGTGCTCAGGTCCTGGCTTCTGAGGTCTCGCCATGGAAGAAGGGGATCCGCCACCTCTCACTCCCTGGGCTCAAGGCACCCACAAGAGTAGCCAATGGGGGTGAGCGTGGCTGGGCTTGTCAAGGAAGGAGCTCTCGCCAGCGGGTGTGGGAGGAGCCCTGGGAGGTGCCACCACACAGGGAGGGTGTCTGGGGCGCCACCCTGCAGCCATGTTGGTTACATGCATCTGTTCCTGTGCCCATGCTCCAGGGCACTACTCTGCCTGGGCAAGGAAGCGAGGGTGCGGGAAAGGTCACCCCGCAGTGAATCAGAACATGGTGGTGTGGATTCCTGTTTGGACCCAAAGCCCAGGAACAGGCCTGCCACTTCCCCTGCCTGGGCCTTGGTGCCTCTTGTGGACAGGAGAAACTGGGCAATCCGGTCGCTGGGCCTTCCAGTGCTTACAGGTGGCTCCCAGGCGCGTGCGGCAGGAATACTGAGACTTGCAGAGGCTGGCTGTGTGGAGACAAGCACAATCAGAGCCTTACAAGCACCCTGGCAGAGCCCCACCAAACCAGGGCTTCCTCCAGGGGGTGCATTCCAGTTCAACCCCCTGCAAGTAGGTGTGCTTCCAGCCCAGATCCTTGGGAAAAGGTAGATCGTTAGCCTGGGATGGAATAGCCTTGGTTCTGTGGGGGAGGACTAAGTCTTAATCAGAACATGGTGGTGTGGATTCCAGGCGCAAACCAGCTGGAAGCCTTGGGAACACCTCACAGACTGTCGGCTTACAAAGGTCCAGAGATGGCAAAGAGGTCTCTGCTTCCTGCCACACAGGGTGCGGGGGTGGGGGTGGGGGTCTCTTCAAGTCTGGAAAATCCTATGCCTAGCTCGGTGCACGTGGCAGATGCCCAAGAGAGAGATGAAGGTAGGGCGTTGGAGAGGGCAAGGACCCTGGCTTGTGAAATCCACAAGCAAACCCACTGAACAAGCAGCTGTCGGCCCCCCGAGAGTCCGCTCCTGCTGTCTGGCTTCTGGGCGAGCAGCGAGGCGCAGCGTGCTGGACTCAGGAATCCGAGCGCACGCGCACACGCGCGGGGAGGGAAAGGAAGGGGAGGGAAGGGGAGGGGAGGGTTCCTGCCAAGGCAGCCGCTCTCCCTCCTGACCCAGGCGGCCGCCGCCGCTGCTAGGTGCTGAGTCACAGCTCCTTACGTGACTGAGGCAGGTTCCAGCCGGCGGGGGAGGGGCCGGAAGCCAGCCTGGGCGTCCATCTTCTGCTCACAGCCACTGGGAATGCTGGCTGCAGGGTTCCCGACCTGGGCGACGAGAAGGGCTGGGCTAGGCCCTCTGCAAACAGGGAGGGGGGGGCACCCTGCCCTCCGCCCATTGTCTCTGTGAACTGAGAAGGCAGCCCAGCTTCCTGTCACCCTCTGCTCTAGCCCACGCCGGGCCCGCATGTTCTGGACATTTTGTCTGAGCTGTCAGGGTAGGGTACAGGCTGCTGCCAACTCGCTGTGGTTAATGAATCAGAGGAAAGGGTGATAAAACGGAGGGTCTGTGCCAAGGAGGGGAGCTGGGCAGGGAGTGTATGGACGCTCAAAGGCGTCCCCCCCACCCCCAGGCTTCCATCTGACTCTTCTTTCTGGAGGGCTCACCACCCAGGAGCCACCCTGCTTCCCAAGCCTTGGATCCCCAAGTGGGGCTCTCCTGCTCTTGCTCCAGCCCCATTGTGCCTGTCCCTAGGAAGCCCACCCCAGGAACGTGGCAATAAGTCCCAGCTCCTGGACACACTGGGCCCCGGGCCCTGCGCGGACTCCTGGTGGCGTGTGCTCCTACCCAGCTGCTTCCAAAAAGTGAGGCGGTTCCCCATCCCTCCCTAACACTACCAGCCAGAATATAGGGTTCAAAACCCCCAGACTCAGCACAGGGCCATTGGGAGGGTCAGGATGGCTACTGTGCCCTGTGGGGTAGGGTGGGGGAGTGGGGGGGTTAGGAAGCAAGGCAAGGGGGAGGAAGGAGGAGGGCGGGAAGGCTGGAGCTCCGGGCTCCGGGCTCCGAGTGCTCCCAGCTGAATGGCTGAGCTCTGGCAGGGCAGTGGCCACAGCCCTGAACTGTGTTGCAGGCAACCAGGACGCAAGCGGAAAGCAGCGCACGCATTCTTTCGGTGTGTCACACACACAGTGCCCCCCTTCCCATGCACCTGTCCCGGCCAACACTGAGTCCCAAGAGAAACCTCCAGTCGGGTCCCCCTGCCACTCCCAATGCATGGCCTGGTTCTGGGAAGAAGGACTTGGACATGAAACTGCAAGGCCCCTAACACTGGCCTCGGGAGGCCAGGGCACACAAGTCCCCGAGACCAGCACCCCCACCTCCCCCCAAAGAACTCCCTGGAAGTAGCCAGAAGATCTGTCCTACCACCTACCACCTGGCGATCCAGTCCCTCTGCCTACCTGCCTGCCAGGAGAAGCCCGTTCCTGCTCCCAGGAGCCCCTGCAGAGACATGCCCCAACTGCTGCAGCAACCTCCGCTCCCAAAGAAGGGAGAACATCTCCCACGCCAGGCATCCTGCACAGCACGGCCTCCACCCAGCGAGCACCAGGAAGCCCAGTGCATCTCCACCACCCCCCCAAGGGCAGTTCTAGCCGGTACCTGGGCACACACCTGGCAGAGTGCACGGGCTGGGGCACACCCTGTGACTCGATTCCACTTCCCTGGTTGGGGGAAGGGAGGCTAGGTCAGACAGGCGGTAGGTCCAGAGTCCAAAACCAATTCTGAGGAGCTTCTGTTCTCTCCCGCTTCCCGCTCAGCGGGCCCAGCTGGAAGTGGCACCTACATTGCCATTCCAGCCTCATTGGGTTATCAGGACCTCTGCCTGCCAGTGTCAAGAGCAGGAGCAGTGAGCAGCAAGGAGGAAGAGGGAGGAGGGGAGAGGGATGGAGGACAGAGGGAGGGAGGAGGGAGGAAGTTTCAGTCTAGTGCATTCCCATCAGATCAGAGAAAGGGGAACACAGTACAACTTCCCTTTTCAAGTGCTTCTCGGACGGACCAGCACCCCCACCAACCCCCACCCCCGTCTGCCCCCCCCAGCTTTTGTTTCACTTCTCTCTGGACTGGGCATAGTGCTGTCGGTGGGCTGGGTGGAGTGGCGGTAAGAGCAGGAGCCCAGCTACCTAGCCAACTGGGCTCTCGCCCGGCTCCATCACCGGCCTGGCACACTCCCTCGGGCCGTTACCCAGCATGCCCTTCTCCTTGTCAGGGAGGCCTCTCCCTCTTGTTTTCAAAGTTTTATAACAGTATTGTTTGTTGTCCAGCAGATTAAATTCTTTGGAGGCTGTAGGGTGGGGGGAAGGAGAAAGAGGAGGAAAAAGAGAGAGAGACGGAGAGAAAATACAAATAAGCTTCCCTCCATTAGCACCAAAAGACTAGATGGGTTCTTTTCTGAACACAGAGTTCACCTGTCTTGGAGAGAGACCAGTGGCCAGGAGGCCATGTCCTCAACCCTGTCTGTCTGTCCTCATGCCTCTCTGCCTCCCTCCTGGCTTAACAGGGGAGCTAGGTGGTCTCAGACTATCAAGGCCACGACGGGAGACTTCAAACTTGGAAGTTCATAGGGTTTGGGGAACAAGTGCCCGAGCAAACCCCGCTCCATAAAAGAGGGGTGACCTGCCCCAACAAGAACACCCCTGCTGCTCACAGCCGGGGGTGGGGGCAAGGAGGCTGCCAGGACGTTGGCCTCATCTCCAACTGGAGAGAGCCGTAGTTTGTTGACATTTGAAATAAAAGTGAAACATTCCGTGGTGCCAGAGACACGTGTCAAATGTACAGACAAATAGCCACAGGTACCTGGGTGGGGAGGGGGGAGGGGCTGGAGCATGCGCATGAACTTACAGACAGGGCCCCTTAATTATGCCCGCCCAGCGGGCCTTCCGAAGCAGTCTGGAGTGCAGGTCATCAGGACACAGAGGTGGCTGGTGGCTCGATTTAAGGCAATTCTCACTTCCCCATGTCCTGGTTCAGTTCAGCTTCTGGTCGACCTCACGGTCATGTGCCTATTTGAATACACTTGCACCTCTGGTGTGAGGAGCGACAGGCCTGCCACCCAGAGCTGAGGCTGACCTTAGCCTGTCCTTTTCCTTTTCCCGCCTCCTCCATAACCCCCTCCCCCAGTGCACTCCCATATCCCCAAGGTCAGGAGGGCTGGGGGAATGGTGTTGCCAGGGAGGGAGGCAGTGGGAGGTAGCACAGTTACCGACTAGACAGGCTCAGGGTTCTTGCATGGAAGGCATACCTGTCAATATGCTTGTCTCCTTTTTAATTCCCAGTGAATCGGTTTCTACAGGATTCGGGGGAGACAGCGCCAGAGTCAATGCTCCGATGCTCACGTGGTCCCACATGGTTTCAACCTTGCTGCCTGATCTAGATCTGGGTACAAATGACCTGCTCCCAGGTGACCTCAAAATCCCAGCCTTAGCCTATAGGGAGCCGGGCAAGCACACTTCACCTCCCCCACCTCCCAGATAAAGAGGCTGCACCTCTGCTCACCACACTTCTCTTGGATGCCTCCCTGCTGCCAGTTCAGCTCACTGCCTTCCGGCCTCAAGACCCACGGACAGAAC
>NW_022111324.1:53431633-53439948 GCF_000313985.2 Echinops telfairi
TGGTTAGAGGACTGACCAACAGCCACGAGGTCAAGTAAACTGCCTAAAAACCGTCTTCCTGTCCGGTCCCACTATCTAGGGTTAGGGTGCTACTAGATAGAGCTCAAGAGAAGAAGTCTTGGTAGTGCTTTGGTTAGGACTTGGGTTGCTGACCTTCAAGGTCAGTAGTTCGGAGCCACCAGCCGCTTCATGGGAGAAAGACGAGGCTTTCTATTCCCATCAAGAGTTACAGTCTCAGAACCCCACAGTAGGGTTGCTATGAGCCAGAATCGACTTGATAACAGTGAGTTTTAAGAGCTCAGGGAAAGAGCAGTCGGAACCAGGGTGGGAGAACCAGAGTTGGCAGGTACCCGAAACTAGTTCTGTGTGGCCAGCCCTTTCTCTGGTTCTGTTTCATCCACTGCAGGGATGATGCCATCCACCTCCCCAGGCTGTGTGGGGACCCAGGGAGTTGGTCAACGGGACAAGAACTGTACACCACCTCAGGGGAAGGTGTGCTCCGACTGTGCCAAGTCAGTCCCACCTGAAAAAGGCCCAATTGCCGCTCACTTTACCATACTGGGGGCTGGGGAGGCACAAGGAGGTTATTTTCAATCCCAGGTAAATATCCAGCAGATCCCATCTGGAGAAACACGGCTCTCATTTTTTCCAAACTCTACATTCTGTTTCCAAGGCGCCCTGGTGGTGGAGTAGATACGTTTGGGGGCAGTTCAAACCACCACCCCGCTATGCAGGTCAGCAGTTCAAAACCACCACCTGCTATGTAGGAGAAAGATGGCCTTTCTGTTCCCATCAAGAGGTCCAGTCTTAGAAACCCACACGGGCAGTTTGCCTGTGGGGTCACCATGGGTTAGAACTGACCTGATGGCAGTGAGCTTGGGTTTTACACCCTGTGTCGTTCAGCCCCAAGGCTTCTACCTGCTCAGTCTTGTGGGAAGAGGTTGCTCTCTGGGCCCGAGTCCCTGCCATTCCTGGCCCTGCCTGGCTCTGTCTGGTTGCTGCAGCATGCCAGCCCCGGGGCTGCGACCTTGAACTTCCCTGCATGTGTTTCATGTTGTCATCTTTCTAGGACGAACCAAGATTTTTAAAAAGCAGGGTGGGGGCGGGGGGAGGCCGGTGCTGGTGACTCTAAATTCCTTGGCCATTCCCCTTTTTGTTTTTCGTTCCACCCGTGCCCCCTGGGGTTTCCATGGCTGATGTTTCAGAAAGGGATCAGTAGGCCTTTCTTCCAAGGCACCTCTGCGTGGACTCGGCCCGCCAGCTTTTGGGTTAGTAGCCCAGCGTCTTAACCATGAGCACCACCCAAAGACTCTCCTTTCTCTATTGTTCCCAGTAGAGATGCTAAACATAAAGGGAGCCTTTCTGACTGTACGGGGCCCTCCCCAACCCCACAAACCCATTACATTCTACTGCAGAGCTTAAGTCCAGGAAGCTCTGAGCGCTCTGCCTACAGAAGGGTGTCTCTCGCCAGCCCCTGCAGCACAGCAACCCCCCCAGCAGCAACCCAGAGCGCTAATCTCCAGCAGGCCTCTAAGTGGGCGCCCATCTCCAGAGCCTCCCCAGGCAGCCAGTCCGTCCCCCACCTGTACTCAGTCTCCAGCTCCATCCCTGCTCCTTTGGGGTGGGTTGGGGGGTCCTTCTCACCCCCCAAACCCTGACCCGGGGTTTGGCCAAGCGGACTTGAGTTCCTCTGGAGCAGCTCTGCAAGATCCTTCCTCTCCTCTAGCTGTAATTCATGTAGAGTTTTTTTGTCCTGAGTTTCTGGCTCAGAAACACCTCCCTGAACACCTAAACCAAGGCAAACTCACTGCCATCCAGTCAATTCCACCTCACAGGTAGAACTGCCCCTGTGGGTGTTCAAGGCTGTAACTCTTTATGGGAGTTGAAAGCCTCTTCTTCCTCCTGGGGCTGGTGGTAGGTGGTGGTGGCCGCTGGTGGTTTTAAACTAATGACCCTGGGGCTAGCAGCCCAACATGTACCCACAATGCCACCAGAGGAGAAACCTCAGAAAAAAATCTGGTTCAGCTCCCTCATTTTACAGATAATGAAGCAATAGCCCAAAGAGGGAGTGACTGAACTGCTTTGTACCAACAGAGTCATCGAGAGCAAAATCCAGGTCTGCTGACTCGGCGACACCGAACACCCTAAAAGCCACTTCCGACAGGCTCTCTGGCTGCCCCCACCCCACTACCATACACCTCACTTGGCCTGCAACCTAGAAAGCCTCCTTGTGCAACATCAGAGTCCTGGCAGCAGGTGGCAGTCTCCGTGGACCAGGGCACCTTGTGCCAGTGAGGAGAGCCAGGAGGGAAGGGTCACGTGGCCTGACTCACCACGGGCCGCTGTGCCTCTTCCACCAAGTAAACAAGGCCTGAGCTCAGGAGCTGCACCGGAACCCCACCCCCACCCCATCTCCAGGGCCACCAGACTGCCCAACCTCTCAAGGCAGAAAAAAAAAAGACCAAAGCATTTGACACAAGGTGACTTAGCATTTGTCCCTTTTCTACTGAGGCAATCAGTTCTTAGATGCTGCATATACCGGCAGGAGAGGCTGAGCTCAAGAACCCAGTGATTTGGCAAAGCCTTCACCCAAGTGCTCCCCCATGCCACGTGGACCAGAGGGGAGCGTGGAGACCTCGCTGGGCACAGGAGCCACCCAGCACCGTGAGAGGGTTGGGGGCAGCAGGCCGCAGCCACAGAGCCAGTGGAAACCCCCCCAGACTGTGACCAAGTCCATCCCACCTGGACCCTGACACACGGTGGAACTTGGGACAGGTCCTAGCAGGGTATGGGGTCCTTTGAGTTCATTAGCTCTTTAAGAGAAGGGTTCCCACTATGCCTACCACCCCGGATTCTTTAAAGAAAGACTCAGTCACTGTGGCTCACGTGTGTGGCTGAGGGTCACCGGTGTCTTAAATGCTCCCCTTGACCATCATCTGGACCCTCTTCTGATGTGTGGGTGGCCATGTTCCTCATCCTATACATTCGCCATCGATGTCTTCTTGACGTGGTTTCTGTATTCCTTAGATCTAGCCCTTTGAAGTCTACAGAAAGACAATACAGGAGCTACTGAGGTACCACCGTTCCCTTCACCCATCATACTTTGTATCTACATGCACGTCACTTGCTTTCAACGATCTCTCCCCACACTAGAACGTATGGCCCACAGCTCCAAAGTGTTGCTTTGTGGGCTCTGTGTCCCTAGCACTGCCCCAGTTCTTGGCATACAGCAGACGTAGCTCGAGACAGACTTCCTGGGAGTATTTGCCTTGCTCCAACCTCCCTGCGTCTGCATGCCCGAGGGCGGCTGCCCCTGCCCTGCCTCCCGGAGGAGTGTGACATGGCCTTCCTTGGGGCCGGGGGATGTCAGCCCATCCCTCTGGCTCACGCCTGTCCTGCTGGCTGTCTATGCTCGAAGGGGGTTAGCAGGAAAACCACACGCCTGGATTCAAACCTCAACAGATCCCCTTACCAAGCGGGTGACTTTGGTTCAGCTACTTCATAAACAGTTTCTAAGCTCCCTCCAATCGGTTCTGACTCACAACAGATTCAACAGGGCAGAGTACAACTGGTCCATAGGTTTCCGAGGCTGGAGTCTTTACAGGAAACGGGGGTGGGGGGAGGGTGTCACAAGATCTCTGCTCCTGTGCATCTGGTGCGTTCGAACCACGGACCCTTCAGTCAGTCGCCAAGTATGGAACCATTGTGCCAACAGGATTCCTTTCACCATAAAAGGCAAAAAGCCCTACTGCCCCTGGTCGTTCAGGGAAGCCAAGGCGGGAGCGGCGGGCCTGACCCAAGTCAGATGGAGTTCTGGTCTCCATCTCGTGCCTCCCTAGGGACACTGATCTCGGCACACGTTGCCTGTGGGTCCAGGCATCTGGATAGGAGTCCTTCAGAGGGAACATTCACACACACACTCCTGGCCTTGTTCCTGTGATCAGATGGGGTACGGCAGCCTCCCAGGCACCTCCCTCTGTCCCAGTGTCTGCCTCCACTCCTGCGCAGGCTAGGCATGGCCTGGCACATGTCAACCCAGGGCCACGGGGTGCCTTCTGCACCATCACTTCCCTGCCCCTCAAAGCAAGCAAAAGGGGCTTCCCACAGACTGCAGGCTGGAGAGTGGAAGGGAGATCTGTCGCACAGATCTCAGAAGAACACAGCCTGTTCCAGAACGCCCAGCACACGGCATAGGCTCTCCTGGAAAAGCTGTGGCTGCAGCCTCGCCTCAGGGCCACTTAGGCCAGGGGACAGAGCCAAGACATGCATTAACCAACTCACAGCCCTGACCAGCCCAGGATTCAATGGACAAGAAAAGGTACTGACCAATCGGGTGCCTCGGCAGAGCCCCGCCCCAGCCTCCTGAGCCAAGCCACACTACCACTGCTCCCGCCCCACCAGCTGGGTCAACCTCTGCTGGGTCCAGGGTGGAAAGGCCCAATCTCTGAGGCCCTGACCTCAGGCATGAAAAGGTCAAGACAAAGCACCAGGTACACTCGTCCCACCTCACGGAGGACAGCTGTCCTGGAGCCCGACTGGCAATACATAAGGGTCTGTACGTCAGTCGGGGGGGGAAGCGAGGGGACAGACAATAACAACAAAACCCTGAGTGCTCTTAAGGCGTTGATCCTCACTCATCCGAACCCCGCAGGACAGAAAAGAAGGGCTGCACCGGCCGCCACCTCCTCCCACTGCAGAGCGGCTGGTGGGTTCAAACTGCTGGCCTTTGTGTGAGCAGCCCACAGCTCGATCCACCGAGGCCCAGGGCTCCTTAGACAAAGGAAAGGAAGCCCAAACAGACAAGCCACCAGGAAAAAGCAGCAACCCCACTCTGGAAACGCCAGGCGGTCAGAGACAACTGAGTCAGCAAGAAAAGAACCTCCTTCCCTTCCGGTGCCCATCTCCAGATCCTGACGCAGGCGAGGGCAGGCTGTGTCCATGGGAAGGGCAGTCCCTGGAGTCAGGCTCTGGGACTGAGGCTCCGGAGATAGCCCGGCAGCCACACCCGGCTGGAGCCCTTCAGCCAGCCCAGGACAGTCTGTGGCCGGCACGTCCTCAGGGACTTGGCCGCCCTCCTTCTCCATCTCCAGCTGCACCCAAGCTGCTCCTCTTTATTCATGCTTGTCCCAGCTATGCCTAACTGTGCCACTACAGGAGGGCCCGGTCTTGTCAAATTCCCTGACAGACGAGACACTGGACTCCTACGCATGGCGCTACTCCCTGCCACCCTGAGATTCGTCTCAGATGGGAAGAGAGGAAGAAACACTTGAGACAGAATGGCCAGTCCTCCCTGGGAGGGGATGGAGAAGAGGAATCACCACCCATGCCCACTAGACAGAGATAGCTACCCTGTGGTAGGAGGTGGGGTGGAGGGGTGCCAACTCGCCCACCACCCTTAGCCCAAGGCACCCTAAGATTACTCGGCATCATTCCTTTTATCTTCAGGGCCGGGACCAATCTCCAAAGTCAAACTCGCTGTCGTTGGGTCAGTTCCAAATCACAGCAACTGCGCAGGACAGGGTAGAACTGCCCCAGTGGGTTTCCGAGACTATAACTCTTTATGGGAGAAGAGAGCCCCGTCCTTCTCCCGCTGAACAGCTGGTGGTTTCGAACTGCTGACCTTGTGGTTAGCAGACCAACAAGTAACCCCACCAGGGGAGGGCTCCTCCTGGATCAATCTGCTGTTGCTAATTCCAACTGGCCAGGAAGATGGCAGTAATTGCTGACAGAAGAGAGAGTTCCTGGTGACGTGGCAACTGCCTGCCGTCTGCGTTCTGAGCCAGCTCTCTGATGCGACAGGCCTCCTCGGTTCTGCAAGTCATCGTCAGGCTCAGCCACCGTTGCTATGGCTATGGCCAGCATCACGTGAGGCAGAGGGAAAGAGCACGTCGACATCAACTACCTAGAAAATGCTCTGCGATGGCTCGCGGGCCAGGATTCTTTTCTTTCTAAGGGATCCATCCATTCATTCCACAGATGCTCCCACGGCCACGGAAAGAACCTCAACGCCCACTCACTGTCCAGCCCACAGGCTAAACTCTAGGTCACAGCCTTGAGACTAGTGACCAGGCTAAAGAGGTCTGGAGTAAGCTGGAACATCTGGGAAGAGGCTGCCCAGCTGCAGGCCCACTCCCTGAGGGGTGGGGGTGGGGGGACCCCGAATATGGAGATGTTGGGGGCCCAGCCATGCTTCCCTTCTGCCACTGGGAGAGGCCCGGATCCTCTGCAAACTTCACACCCGGCAATGCTCTCGAAAGCACCCACACGCCCTAGTGGGCCGGTCACTTCAGCTGGCCACCCTTCCCCATTCAGAAAACACAGGAGCGCGAGAACAGAAAGAAGAGAGCAATGTACATGCGATTCTGAACGGAGCAGCTTGAGAAAGAGTTTGCATGTGGGGGGTCAGACCACCCTGCACCTACCTGAGAGGCAGGGGAGGCAGGGGAGGCAGGGGTTAAGTCCTATTCCCCTTACTGCATCTGGTTTCCAGTCTGGGGGTGACTCGCCGACAAGCCTGGGGTCGGGGTGCATCCCTCGGCATATGTGTGTTGCCATACGACACACACACTGGTGGCTTCATGGAACCTGTGAAAGGAATGAGGGAGACACCTGCCCACCCTGCCCCAAGAACACCACCCAGGGCAACACCCTTACTCGCCACCCAGCTTCCTCCTGGCATGACTGACCCTGCTGTGTCTGACCACAGCCAATGGGGTGAGGGAGGACAGGGGACACCACTCCCAGATGCCCATGGAGTGTCTGCCCTCCTGTGTCCGATAGAGCACTCAGATGAGAAAGAGGAAGAGGGGGAGGGAGGCAGGGAATGCGTTGGGTCAAAAGAAGGAAGAGAGAGGTCAAAAGACATCCTTGGGCACAGGAAGGTAACAGGAAACAAGAGAATGCAGAGGCTGGCCTATGACGGGGGCCTGCCATGCCATGGGCCCTGCCCTCTCTTCCAGAGAAGTGGCAGCCCTGCCAGGGCACCATCCTACATCAGCGTGGCCTGTGAATCCACCGGCATCCAAAATAAGGGAAAACAAACAAGGCTGGCCACCCCTGAACCACAAGAACACGCATACACATGTACCCTGCACACCCGTACCGCTTCCCAGAATAAAAGGCCCCAGTGGAGATGGCTCACACCCTCGAGGTTCCAGCTCTCTGATAGAAGAGCGTCTCTCCGGCAGGGGAGAGCAGACACGGCCGGTAAGAATTGCTTAGCACAAGGCTATATATAGTCTAGGTTCCTTCCAGCCTAGAGAACTGGAGCTAGAACTTGGCAGAGAACCACGCTGGGTGCTGGCAAGAACCGTCCTCCTGCAGCCAGCCAACTGTGGGCCTCACCCCCCGGCTGGGGGCAGTGAGGGCAAACAGGGTCCTTCCTTTCGGCCCATGAGCGCTCGGCTGGGAGGGACACTGGCTGCATGTGGGGCCCCGTTTTAAGGGCACACCGCCTGCTTCTGGCCGTGAGGGGGCTGCGTGCACGGACTTCACACCTCTCTGCAGCTCCCCATCCCTCCAATTGCACTAGAAAATGAAGCCAGCCCTCTCTTCAGGAGGACAAGGGCTGGGGTCCTGCAGGCGAAGAATGGCCCGGACCAGCAGCTGGCGGGGTTCAAGAGACATGCATCGTCCACTTCTGATGTGGGGAGAAATGAAAGACGGGCCAAGGACACAGGCAGAGACTTACCGCACACAGCCGGGGCTCAGGGTCTCCATGTTGTTCCCAGCAGAGACGCACCGGCGATTCTAGCTGGCCCCCACAACCGCGCCCCAGGCACCCTCCTCCGTCTGTCTGAGGCTCAACTCGGGTGCCGTGTGCTCAGAACGCTCCCGAGGTCGCTGTGAGGAAGAATAGCGAGGACGCGGGGCTCAGCTCTCAGGGCCGAGCAGTCACTGGGCATCAAGGCTTGCGACCAAGGCCCTCTGCTGCCCTCGTCGTCCAATGCCAGGCACAAGGAGGAGGGCTAGCACCAATGGGCACAGGCCCTAATCCACCACCTCTTCAGAACACAAACCTGAGAGGCAGGGGAGCTCTCCGGAGCGTGGCATCCAGGGTCCTGTCTCATGCTAAGCTCTGGACCAAGACCCAGGAGACAGGGAAGGACCCCCACACCCGCACATATATACCCCCTTTCTGCGTCAAATTGCTCTCCCACATGGGCACAGGAGGGCATGTTGGTGAGTAGGGCCGTGGCTGCCCTTGAACTTGCGGCGGAGCTCCGGCCCCCATCCCTGGCCTGGCTCCACCCCCAGGAGCCACCCCCGCCCAAGATCCCCAAGGCGTCACCCTGGGGGGCCAGGGGGAGAGGAGG
>NW_022111324.1:53440206-53447762 GCF_000313985.2 Echinops telfairi
GAGGATGGTGGGGGGGGACGGGGCGGGGATAAGGGGAAAGATCACGCGCTTGTGACACAATACTGCAGATTCCAGAGAAGCCTAGAACTCAGAGCCGCCATGATGGCGCTCCCTGCCTCCAGGGCCGTGGAGACCTCTCGGACCACTGTTTTGCCCAAGAAGGAAGTGCAGAAAGATGAAGGCGAGATAAGCTCTGATTTGGGACAAATAAGGAAAAGGGGAGGCTGAAGCCAGCTGCCCAAGGGCTGACCTTTTGCTGCCCGTGACTAAGGCTGGGGACAAAGAGCCACCATCTGTGAAGCCCAGCAGGGACCCCTAAGACAACATATCCCTGCCACACACGCTCGGTCCATTCCCTAGAGCATCCCGTCCGTACCCCGCCACACACACACTCTCCTACGTCAGAGGACCCATGACAGTGACCCCACAGAATGGAGCCCATCACGGACAGAGGCTGCCTGGCCCCAGAAAGATGTCTGTCACACGGGGCCAGCCCGAGGAGCCCTGGACCGGATCCCAGTTGCTGGGGTCTTCTTTATAACACACACAATGCCTTTCCATCTAAGATCCTAGGGTGCAAGGCCCTTGGAGCCCGGCTGAGTGGCCTGGGGTCGCCCCCAGCCCGGTGTCTGGTTGTGGCCGACTCCTCGGCAGACTCTCCCTTACAATGTCCCGGGCTCAGGACCTGCCCTGAGCCCCAGCAAGCTGTTTGTGCCGCTGTAGTGTTGACAGAACATCCTGGCCACTCCTCGGAGAGCTCCATCTCCCGGCTCACGATACACTGAGTCATCTTCCAAAGAGGAAAAAAACAACCCAGCAGTCGTCACCAGGGTCCCCACTGCCATCCTCTGACGACTCATCGGCTGTCGTCACGCTCCTCTCTGCAGCCCCCGGATTGATGATGAGGGGCTTCAGGGAGCCCGGTGCGCCTCCCACGGCCGGGCTCAGTATCGGCAGGCATCAGGCCGCTGGATGCAGGGAGGAGGAGGGCAGCCTGGCAGCACAGGGCTCCCAGTACAGCGTACTGGTTAACCCTCACTCTGCCACGGCTACATCTGCCTTCCCACAGCCTTTCCCCCGAGGCAGAGGCCAGGGCACCTGCTCCCAATGGGAGGAACGAACGTCGGGGAGCTGGGGTGGGGGGCCCGGCCCCCACAAGGTTTCCCAGGCTGTCATCTTTAGGGTGGTGCCGTGGGTGCCAACCAGAGGCTGCCGGTGAGAACCCACCAACCGCCCCAAGAGAGAAAGGTGTGGCAGCATGTTCTTGAGACCCGGGGCCTTGGAATCGCAAAGGGCCAATTCTACCAGCCTGCACTTGAGGGTCTCTGTGAGTCAAACCCGCTGGACGGAGGTCTCCTCTTTCACCAGGTCTTTCTCTCCAGGTGGGCGAGGGGGCGAGTCAAGCTGCCAGCCTCTTGGTTAGTACCCAAGTGCTTCACCGCAGTGCCACCAGGCCCATGGCTGGCATTCCTTCCATCAGTCCCCAGTGAAGGCACTGGCGGGGGAAGAGCCTGAGTCAGCCCCCGTGAGCAGCTCTTGGCCTGTCTGCATACGGTGAGGCATCGCTGTGGGATGAGTGCACATGGCTCCCACCTGGGTGCAGGCTTAGAAGGTGCAAAGCTACACCTGTCCAACACCCATGTCCGCACCCACGGCCCCCTCACTGTGCCGTCTCCGGGGATGCGACAGCTACCCCGCCTCTATCTACCTCTGCTACCAGGAGGCAGGCACCCGTGATGGGCTCAGGGGCTTTCTCTAAGCCATCCAGGCGAGCCGTGGCTGAAAAGGAAGAGGAGCGGGGGTGTTCAGAGGGCAGGTGAGTGACCAGACTGCGGGCACGAGACCATCCGCCCCCCAGACTCCCTCTGGGCACTTGGGGTTCATAGAGCTTCCTTACACAGTCACATTTCGGTGACCAGCTCCATCTGGGGCATTTCCAGACCCCGAGACTTCAGGGGGGAGGAGGCAAGGCTTGTGGGTGATCAGTGTTCTCATGGGAATCAGATCCTTATCGGCAGGGGCCATTCCTGACACGGGCATGGTAAGAGGCAGGTGAAAACCCACCAGGCGGATGGGAGGCACCCGATGGGTAGTTACCTTCTCTCTCCTTCCCCTGTTCTCTCGAAGCGCAGAACCTCATAGGTGGCACACAACTCACGCACGAAGAACGTTCACACGGCAAGGGAAAGGGTCGCAGAAGGCGGAGCGAGGAGTAGTCTGGCTGAAGGGTCAGGGTGATAAGGAAAATTTCTTCTTGCTAGGGAGGAAGGTGGCTGCCACAGGTGGAGCTGTGGTGAAGAGGAGGCGTAAAAAATAGCACACATAAAACAGAGAGAGAGAGAGGAGAGCAAGAAGTCAGCCACCTGGTTTTGTCGGACGACTTGGTTGGTTTAGGGAAAGGGAGGGAATAAGACTACGCAGGGAAGCAAGGGCCGGCCACGACGGCCTTGAACAGCACGCTCAGGGGAAGGGAAACAACGAGAAACCATCTTAAATGCCTGAGCAAGGCAGACAAGATGGCCGGCCACAGCACGCAGAAGGGACTGGCAGCAGGGAGCCTCCCTGAGAGCTGCAGCTGGAACCGGCGCTGGCAGTGGGGACGGGGGAGAAGCAAGGAAGGGCAGTGTCCAAGCAAACCAGCCGAGCAGACCCTCGAAGCCGCCTGGACGGACCCCCATTCCCTGTCCTCACGGGGAGACTCTGCCGGCCAGCAACGACAGAGCCAATTTGGACCACACGCACCATGGGTCTGACACATCGGAGGGGAGCCGCCGCTGCCCCGCCGCCCACCACACATCCTCTGACCCCCGGCCTCCCCCTGACCTGCTGTGAGCCCAGGCCGAGGAGGGCATGGGACATGCAGGCCCTCGGTGAGCACTGTCCAGTCTGCCAACGCCGGGGCCTCGGGTCATGGAAGACTTCTACCTGAACCCCGCCTGGGGTTGTACCCAAGGGTGGGTCTGGGCGGATCTGCCCCAGGGCCCCGTCCTCTGCGGCAAGCAGCCTGCGTTCTGCCCACCTCTGCCCCCGCCCCACGCGCCCTCTGTCAGAGCCCCCGCCCCCTCTGCGGAACTGGCACAGCAGGACCAGAAACACCAACGCCACCATGACGGAGGCCAACAGAAATGTCTCCAAGATGGCACCCGGTGAAAAAAGTCCCTCAGTACTGTCCACCCACCCAGGGACGGGGAAGCCAGTAACAAAGATGGCGTGTGTGTGTGTGTGTGTGTGTGTGTGTGTGTGTCTACTGCCAACAACCTCCAGACTCCCCACCACTGTCCTTACTCCCCGAGTGCCACATCTCCTGTTTCAGAAATCTCCTCTCTACCCTCAGAAAGGGTAAGAGGGAAAGAAGGAAGGGCACCATTCCATCCCCCAAACAGACCCTGGGCAGCCATCGGTGACCCGGGGCAAACCGAAGGGCACTCGGGGTGGGGTAGGAGGGCAGCACCCCAGCTCTGCCCTCAAACCCAGCTCCGGCCACCAGCTGAACAAGGGCCATCCCTCATAGGAGCAGGGCTGCTCCCCACTGCTCGCTGGCCCCGTGGGCCCCGGCTGGGCTGCAAGGGAGGCCAAGAGCCACCCAGCGGCATCCTAGTCCCGGTTATGTAATCAGAGGGGCGGTGCTCGTCCCGGGCCAGGGACGACCCAGGGTGCACTGCGCTGCCAGATGCGCAGTCATGGCAGGGGGTGGGGGGCACGGCCCAGGGTGCTGGGATCCCCCTCCCCACAAATGTGAGCCCTGCAACCAGGGTGGGTTGGACTCTAGTTTTCCCAGGCCTCCCTCCCCCAACGGGAGGCGGACCGCCGGCTGTCCTACTTTCTTTCTCTACCTCCTCACCCTTCCCCTGGACTGCCAAACCTTTCCAGCTGGGACCCAAGACTCCCTGTCACCCACTGACTTTGCTGGAAAGCCCACCAAGCAGGCAGTTTTTGAATCACCCCCTGGGCTAGGGCCCGAACCTCACCTTTCCAAACACCAAGTCACAGCAGCTTCCAGAAGGCAGGTGCTTCCCATACTGGGCTTAGCTCATGGCTAGCTCCTGAGGGCCTCTGGCCGGCAGGCCCAGGACGTCGATGCAAATCTCGTGTCCCCAGGGAGTGACCCACAGTCAGCAAGAAGCCCAGGGTGGTGGCTGCAGCAGCAGCAGCTCTGCCCTACCTCACCGAGGCATTTCCAGGGAGCCCAGAGCGATTTTGCCGCAACTGTGAGGTGTGGCCGATTGGAAAATTCCCTTTTCTGACACCCCACATGAAGAACCAAAACATTTGCTTCCAATTTGGGCAGCCCTCTGCACGCCCACCTCCCCAAACCACTCCACAGCGCCACAAAAAAGTTTGTGGAACCTTCGGCTCATCTTCCTTTAGTGCATGAAATTAAAAAAAAAAATTGGGCACCATGTACACGCACACCCCAAAAGAGATTTTAGAAAGCTGCTGGGCTTCTCTGCCTCCTGCCCCCCACCCCCACCCCTTTAAGCAAGTGAAATGCAAATTCAGATTTGATACCCTGGCCCTTGGCCAATCAAAAATTGGTTTTCACCTGTCATCATGTCGCCTACCAATCAGAAGGAGTGTCTGGAGTGAGAGCCCTCCCTTGGCCAATGGCAGGCCAGCTCAGTCACTTAGTTAATGATGCAGCAGTACAGGGAAGGCCATCACATGTGAACTGGAAGGGTGCCAACATGGAGACACAGAGAGCACAAGGTAAACAACTTTCCAACGCCAAAGGGATGACATTTAATCTCTAAATGCTCACTTCCCTTCTCAGCCCATTCTGAACCCCTCTCAGCTGGCCCCTCAGCCCCGGAGAGCCGCACTACCTGGCCCTCCAGAGCCCGGCACAAGACGCAACAGGGGCTGCGTCACCACTCACCACTTTCCCCAACTACGCAGTGACAAACCAACCAGCTGCCCCCCACTTCTCCCGGCCCACACCCAGCCCACCCACCACACTGCTCCCTCCCAGACCCTGATCCCCAGGCCCCGCATTTCAGCAGTCACCCCTGGGAAAGCCTGCCTGCCAGCACCTCTCCATCCTCAACCACCCCCCCTTCAACATCTCCCGAAGAACTGCGTGGGGAGACACTGACACCCACACAAGTTGGCAGGCCTGTCTGTCCATCTGTCTGTCCACCAGAAATGGGAAATGGGGCAAAGGCTGAGAGGTCAAGTGGGAGCAGGGACAAGTCCACTCCTCGTTCTTCTACCCTCGTCAGGCTGGAGCAGCTGACATGAAGCGAGAAGGAATTAAAAGTGGGGAAGAAAAAAACAACAAAATTTTTTTCTTTTTAATCCTCCCTCACAGAAAAAAATATAGCAAAAAAAAACAAAGCGAGAAAGGAGGTGGGACAGGCAGAGCACCCACAGACACAGAGCCATCGCCCCAGTGCTGGCAGATACGTACGTGGGGGAAGAAGGGGGTTACGCCATCAAGTCCCGGTGCCCGTCGGACCACCTCCCTGCCGCCTGCGCAGACCCGAATGTCTAGCTGTCTGTCTGTCCGTCAGGTGCCGCAGTCCCGAAGGTTCCCGAAGTTGGTCCCATTAAACCTTCCACCGTCGCCCCACAACCTTTCGCTCCCACCCCTACCCCCACGCTCACCCCCCACCACTACCCGAGTCCTCCCGGCGGGGATCACCGGTGCCACCTTGCATGTCATCTCTTCGGTCCGGGCTACCCAGAGGCCTCCGGCCCCCCAACAGATTTCTGGAAGCTCAGCAAGTGAGCTGGCAAACCTGGTGCCGGTGTTGCTATATGACTTATTTCTTGATATCTCTCTCTCTCTCCTCTGCTGCAGCACGGCTGTTGCTAGCAGACCTATCGACGGAGCTCTTGCTCTCTCGCTCGCTCGCTCTCTCTCTCTCTGAGCTCTGTGACGCAGATCTAAATTCTCCAGTCTGCTCCTTGTGTTTCAGAAGCAGAACTGCAGCTTTCCCCGGGAGAGCCGGAGGGCAGTGCCAAGGCTGGTCAAACAAGACCAAAAAAAAAAAAAAAAAGTTGGGCCTACACTCTGCCTCCCTGGCCACACTCTCCAGACTGCCCGCTTTTCACCCCACCCCTCACTGCTCCGGGCACAGAGGTCCGGGTCCCTATGGCCTTGCGCCTTCCCTGAGGGCTTCCCAGACACCAGGCTGGCTTAACCCTTTGAGAGACAAGCCTGGCGGACTCTTGTCGCGGTTGTCCCACGCTGAACGTGGTCGCATCATCTGTTCTTGACCCGTGTGGACTTCTCCGGGCCAGGTGGGGCCTCCTCCCCACCGAGCCCACCTCTCGTGGATGCTGACACGCAGACATGCCCAGGATAACAAATGGCACTCCATTCAGGTCTCCCTTATGCTCTTTGGGGCCACAGACTGCAAGGACCTTTGATTTTCTCCCTGGGATTTCCTAAGGACAAAAGCTGACATTGAACCATGGCCTGCTCGCCCTGTGGGTGAGAGCTGGCTCTTGGGGCAGGGGGTTGAGAAACGAGATGGAACAGCAGTTGGGGACGCAGACACAAAACCCGCTTGGACCGCGGTCCTTCCGGGATTCTGAATTTTAGAGCCTAGGTAGCTGCTTCCTTTACTTCTCACCAGGCCCAGGAGGCCACACAGCCCCGCAGGTTCGGCTTGCTGAGTCATTTGTTCCCAAGAAGATCCTCCTGACAATGTGAAAGGCAGCAAACCGGAGAGACAGCCGAGCCTGGACCTGCAGTCGCCAATGCCTGGCTTGTCTCCCCTCCTAGGTGGGCAGCCAAGTAAGATGAGCCTCCCCCGCCCCCTCCCCTCTGCCCAGCCCCCCAAGGACAGTCATACAGAGACAGCTGCACACCTGGAAACTCCCAGGGGGTGGGGGCAGACCCACCAATGCTCTGGAAACCGATCGGGGTTCTTTCTGGAGGTGTCTCTGCAGCAGCAAGCAGCGAGGCACACAGGTCCCAAGCTTTTCTGTCTTCAGAGGGTTCCACGGGCCTTGCTCGAGGCCTGACGGGAAGTGAGAGGTACTTGGGGACTGGGGTAGCTTCCTCAGAAAGTATATGATATCAAGAGCCAGTAAAGGGAGATGGCTTAAGAAAAAGATCTTGCTCCTCAAGCAATGCCCCCGAGCCAAGGTTTCGCCCAGCAGAAACAAGGACTACTTGGAAGACACTCATGGCACCACGCAGTCTTAAAAGAAGCTCAGAGAGGCCGGGCCAGGCTCCCAGCAGGGGGGAAATGCTTCACATTCACACCTTCTGGGCTCCAGGGTAGAGCATGCCAATAGAGAAGTCACCTACTGGTCTGATGACCAGAGGAATGTGGCCCTGATGGCACCAACGCAAGTCCCCCGGCATGGTCTTCTCTGCCTCCGTAAATCCCATTTGCCATCGCTCCTTTCTCCGTGGAAGAAAAACATGCCTGAGTTCATGTCAGGACATTCCTGATTTATCCAAGAGCCCGGGATCAAATAAACAAAAGGGCTCTGAGCTCTGCCAGGGAGCCTCCTGCTTCAGGAGGGGGAACTAGAGGGAAGTCGCGCTCAGCAGCACTGACTGGGCCCATCGGCCGTGAGCGTAGCGGGATGCATGACGC
>NW_022111324.1:53448193-53449807 GCF_000313985.2 Echinops telfairi
TGCCGAGCACAGAAAAACCCGGACGGGTGACCAGGAAGCAGAAATGGACCTGGCTCCCAAGCATGGGAGGATGTTTACTTAGCAAGCACGCCCGGGCCCATGAGGAAGCACTTTTACAGGGTGCTGTGCGCAGTGTTTGATTTCAGGGGGTAGAGATAACTTCTGCGTGAGCTGAAGGTGCTGGCTCCTTCCACCCGCCCCGGGAGGCCGGCTGTGGAGGTTGCTGGCTCTCTTCGGCATCTCCACAGCTACAGGCATCAGGAATGAAACACACTCTCCAGATGCCGCAAGCCCTCGGTGGCCTCCCCCTGATCTGGGTCAAAACTTTTGAAATGCCAAAGACAAAAAAAAAAAAAAAAATTTTTTTTTTTTCTTTAAAGGGAATGAACTGAACTTTCCTTTACCCAACCCTTGTCCGGGGTCTGGAATGCAGGCACTCTGTCACTGCCAGGAACTCTGGCATGGCGGTCATCGCCTAGGCAGGCCAGCTGAGGGCAGGCCTCTCTGTCCTCAAACCTCCTCGTCACGGCCAGCTCTATGGTGACCGGATCTTGAATGAGGATCGAAACTGCTTCTCTCCAGACGGAGGTGGTAGAGTGGGGACTAATCCTAAAACTTTATACGGGTATCTACCAGCTGGGATTGGGAGTTCCGGTCAAAATGAGGTAGCAAGTCGGTATTGGGCAGAACTGGCAGGTCCAGGCCCACAGTGAGATGGCATTTCTGTTTATCAATGTAGAAGGAGGCAGACAACAGGCTCTTAGTGACTCCGTGAGGCGATCATCTACGAAGTGTCCAAGAAGTTCTAAACACAGACTACGTAACCAAAAAGCCAAACACACTGCCTTCAAATCAATGCTGACTCCCAGAGACCCCATAGGACATGCTAGAATGGCCCCCTGAGTTTCTGAGACTGCACCTCTTTAAGGGAGAAGAAAACCCCACCTTTCTCCTGAGCAGAGACTAGAGGTTTTGAACTGCTGACCTTGCGGTCGAAGCCCAATGCGTAACCACGGCTCCACCAAAGGTCCTAAAGAAGGAACGAATCAGTCTAAGAAGAAATACAACAGAAGGGTTCCTTTGAGGGGAGGACCTGGAGACACCCACTGACTTAGGTCAACCACACCTTCAGGAAAGATCAGAAGGGGAGCCCCTGGTTGGTAAGGCCGAGAGTGCATGAAAACGGGGAAGCGCTCAAGGAGATGGATGGAGCATCCCAAGGACAGAGCAAACTGAGGACCAGCACGATGGCGCAGGGCCGGGAGCGTTTCATTCCCTCGTACAGAAGGTCGCTGAGAGCTAGAGGCCACTCGACGGCATCGGTTCACAGCAGTGAGTGTGCAGAGCCAATGCACAGCACGGGAGAAGCCGGCACACACCGCCTCCCCCTAAGGCAAACACACGTTCCAGCCGAGGCCCCAGCAACCATTCCCACATTTGCCGAGACTGGTGTTTCAAAAACCCGCTCTTTAAAAGCTGGAATGTGATTTTCCATTGAAATAGTATTAAGCATCCTGGTTGGGTTCTCTGGCTAGCCCACAAAAGCCTGTGTTATCCACTTCAGGAAGTCGCAGGCTCAAATGCCTTTAAGGGGCAAGGCAGGTAATAAAGAGA
>NW_022111324.1:53450094-53451160 GCF_000313985.2 Echinops telfairi
GTGTGCCTCAGCTGCTGCTCATTGAGGAAAAGACTAGCAGGTAGCACGAGGAGCGAGACACCTTCAGTCTATGGCTGTCACCAGCCCTGAGAAGACAAGACGTCAGAATTATTTTTGAACACACAGTTAGGTCGGGGAGAATCCTTCCACCACACACCGTCACAAGGTGATGCTCCGCACATCGTCAAAGGTCTGTTGGGTGGGTGGAAGGACTGGGGTGGGGAGTCATCACGTAGCTGCCATCCAAGGAATGCTGTTGCTGTCACCCCTAGGTGCTGCCGAGTCGATTTCCGACTCACAGCGACCCTACGGAACAGAGCACAGGTACTCCCACGGGATTTTCTTGGCTGTGATCTTCACGGGAGCAGATCTCGCCTGGTCTTTCTTCTGGGGAGCCTCTGGGTAGATCAAACTGCCAACCTTCGGGTTACTAGCCAACATTCAACCCCTGTGCTGTCAAGGCTCCTCATCCAAGGCAAAGGTCCGCCATACACGCCAGACCAAATCGCTGTCTAGCCTCAGTCTGTTTCAGTAATGCCCTCGCACGGCTGGACAGGGGCTGAGCAGAAAGCTCTCTCCAGGGATCTCCTGGCCTCCAGGTCTTGGATCTGCTCCGTGGCAAGACGTCTGCTTGGGTCTCTCCCCTTCACCCTGGCCCCGAGATTTCGGATACATCCACAAGCTTCCAGGCCAAGCAAGAAGGCAAATCAAACCGTGACATGAGAAATGGGGAGAGCAGAAGCGGGAGAGAAATATTAAGGGGGCAGACCAAACGTTCACATGCCAGAGGAGAGGAGGAAGGGTCTGTGTGTTCTATGGTTAAGACAGGAGGCACTTGTGGCGGCATCGACAGCTGATTAAATTAGGAGGGCATGGGAGAGAAAGGGCACAGCCCACACCAAAAGAAAATTGCCCAAAGAGCCGCAGGACCAGACAGTTCCCAAGGCCAGCCACCAGGCTGTGCCAACGATCCAGGACTAATTGGTTATAATCCTGGACTGGGAGGAGGCAACTGTCCACAGTTCACACTCTTCTAAGTACAGGGCCTTCTGTTCGCTTCTCATGG
>NW_022111324.1:53451260-53480439 GCF_000313985.2 Echinops telfairi
CCAGGACTAATTGGTTATAATCCTGGACTGGGAGGAGGCAACTGTCCACAGTTCACACTCTTCTAAGTACAGGGCCTTCTGTTCGCTTCTCATGGGCCTATCAATCTCCCCTCGGGAAGTACTGCTTTCTGGGTCAGACCAGAAATGACCAGCGACCCCCAGGTGAGGTACACTTCTTCTAAGTTATCTTCTA
This sequence comes from Echinops telfairi, assembly GCF_000313985.2. Classification (NCBI taxonomy): domain Eukaryota; kingdom Metazoa; phylum Chordata; class Mammalia; order Afrosoricida; family Tenrecidae; genus Echinops; species Echinops telfairi. Next base: position 53,451,454 of record NW_022111324.1, read on the forward strand.
AACCAAGTGTTGCTTTGCTTTAGCTTTCATGTTCAGAGAAAAGGCCTGCAACTTATTTGTGTGTGTGGCCGGAGGCAGTGGTTGAGATGTGTTACACAATGGACCCAGCGTTGTTGACTCAAACCACCATCCACTCCCTGCTGCTCAGGAGCCCAGACACAGGTGGGTCTATTTCGGGACTCCGTGTTCCGTTCCGTCGGTCAGAAATAAAAGAGGTAGGCAAGCACATCTCCTGTGTGGAGTATGGATCACTAATGTAAAACGGGGTTCGTTATTATTATTTTTTCCAGATGCTTTTAACGCGAGGATCTAAAATTTACAATCTTAAAGACAATTTAAAGAGAATCGCTGATTATGTGGTCCACACGATAGGAAAGAGCTCTAGGAAACAGGTAGTCCAATGGGGACGGGGGAGTCTGAGGAAAGTCTGGAATTCTGGAAAAGAACAGACTGAGCAGGAAAGGCATGGAGAGACCATCACGAACAAAGGAATTGACAAATATACATAATATACATAATCCCCACCCCACCCCACCCCACAAAAAAAATAATTCTGAAAGTATCTCTCTCTCTCTCTTTTTATTTTGGAATCAAAAAGTAATTTATTAAGAGAAAATTTCCTATTGCTTATGAGCTACCTTGCATCCAAATCCTGACGGTTAACCACTTCTCTGTTACCTTGGGCAAGTTATTTAGCCTCCTTGCAGAAAGTGAGTAATCATTCTGTTAGAGCTGTGTGAAAGCACATGAGCTAACACCCATGTACATCACTTGGTACACAGACTGGCTGTGGGCTGCTCCTGTGACCATCGTGCTTAGCGTTTCCATGGATGCCGGCAGGACTGTCGGCACAATCTTGCTCATCTACAAACACTTATTGAGTAGAGCCCACTGAGCAAGATAAACACGTGTGTAATAACAGAGAGTGGTTACAGACCCAGACTCAAATAAGGCAGATTTTAATTCTGGTGCAGCTTCTTTACGAGCTATCTAAACTTGAACAACTTACTTAACCTTTCCAAGTTGCTAGTTTCAGCCCCATCCTTACTTCATAGGGCTTTTGTGACGACAGTGTGAAATCTCAGAAAGCCCAAGTGCTCCATTACGGCCAGTGGTCACTATGTCAGCGACATTAATGGTGATGTTGATTTTGCACTTGGTACCAACCAGGACTAGAAGAAAATGCCCACTAACAATGGGAGAGACCTCTCACCCTCAAGAAACCCACTCCCATCCCGTGAATTCCAGCTCGTCACAGCCCGATACAGGGTTTCCCAGGCTATCAATCTTTACAGGAGCAAACATCCTCATCTTTCTCCCTATGAATGGCTGGTGGTTTTGAACCACTGACCTTGTGACTAGCAGTCCAATTTGGACCTGTACCTGAATTGGCAGAAGCGTCACTCATAGCACTTGATATTTGTTATGTCTTTCATCCAAATCTTGCCAGATATGACCATACCTAGGTTCACCTTGAGAAGACTAAGTAGAAAGGTCAAGTACATTCAGAGTGCCAATGTATGGTCCAGGAGAGAAGGGGCTGGCTAAAGAAAGTAAAAGCCAAACTACTGGAGCAGTTTAACACCTGGAAAAGAAGGGATGAGTATCTAATCTTGGAGAACTGCAAGAGGAAGAAACATCACAGAGTATAGAAGCAAATATATACAATCCCCAAACTCCTGAAAGTGTGCAAAGTTGGAGGCGGGAGGCTTCAAAATTATAGCGGAAGATCCGAAGTCTACAGCATCCGTGCGGAAAGGCTCCTGAAGGTGCAGCGATGTGGAGGGTTAGATCCACAGCAATTGCCACGGTGTGGTCAGTCATCAGCCACCAAAGACCACATCTTGTCAAGTGTTCTGGAGAAATGACCCCAGAGCCCCGAAGCCGCATTCCCTATTGTACCCATACCAAGCCACCGTGGTACTTCCGCCCAGTTCTCTGAACCGAAGGGGAACAAGGCCCAGGGGTGGCAACAAATGCTCCAAGGGCACAGTGCAGTGCCAGGTGCCAAGTGAAAATCTGAGAGGCCTGAGCTGGGGACAGCCTGTGCTGGAGGGTAGGTCCTGGCAGAGGTGAGCTGCAGACGCAGGCACAGAATGTCGCCACTGCCTGGGAGCCGGAGCCAGGCAGCAGACAGTAAGTGGCCTGGCAGACAGTGGCCCAGAGAACACGGGACTCCCCTGGCTTCAGGGTGACCGAAGATGAGCAGCGTCATGTCCTGGATGCATAGCGCCAACGGACGTGAGCACTGACGGAGACTCCTGCATGGACTATGCCCAAGGGCGCTAGGAGGGGGGCGGTGTTTGTTTTGGGGGCAAGGTCAGGACAAGGAAGGCGGATACTGAGACCAATTTGTCCTGTTTTTAAGTCCAGGCTCTCTCCTGGGCAGACTGAAATCAGGAAATCTCTCAGGCCCCAAATCTCGGCTCCCAAATGTCCAGCCCGAGCTGGCTGCCACCCTACCACCTCCCAGGGAAGTGAGCGAGTCCAAAATGAGACAGTCCTAGGCCGCGGACCATAACATCTACGCTCTCCAATGCAGACAGTTCACAGCCCAGCCTGGCAATAGGACCTGCACCTGTTAGTCTGACACCGGGTTGGGGCTGGGTGAGCATGGCCATTCTATGGAGTCCCTGGCCCAAACCCCTGGACCAGAGGCTTCTAGTGCCACCCAACCAAGTAGGGGACGAAGTCTTCTTGGGGCTCAAGGAGTAACCCAGTGTGCCTCTTGGCTGGCTGCTCTTGAAATCCTGGTCCTGTCCATGGAGGGAAATGATTCCAGAGAGATGGGAGTGTGGCTGAGCCATGAGAGCCGGACTCAAGAAAGCATGGTGCAGCCTGCTGACGGAGGTGGCTCCGGCAGGGCGGTTGTGGGATAGGAGTGAGAGGGACCTCTGCCAGTTGACCTCCAGGCACGGGTTTGTGCCTTCAGAAGGCACCTGGACTGCTGGCATGCTTCCTCTGGATCCAGAAGAGTAGCTCTGAGAAGGTGGAGAGATCGCTAGGGTACATGGACCCTGGCAACTGATGACTCATGGGGAGCCACTGACCTCTGCGTTCCACAAGCTTAGCACCGTGTGACTCAAAATGGCGTCTCTCCTCCCTTTGAACAAACTCCTGCTCCGCTTAGCTGAGTCAGATCCAGACCACAAGCATCACAAGTAGGGCAGGGGGTCTGGTTCTGCAAACGGCTCTGACTTTAGCTTTAATTTCCCAGCTGCTTTCTCTCCAACACTGACTGGGGCATGCCCGCACCCAGAGCCCAGGGGAGAGGAAGACAGACACAGGGGCCATCACGTGCCACTGGGGTGCAAGTCCAGACTTCCAGCTAAGTGTCAGCTTTGTCGTGAGCTGGGGCTGAGGTCAGCCTAAAACAGCCACCCCCAACGTAGTCTTTCAATCCCATCCACAGGACCTGGGCTGGGCTGGCCAGAGGTGGCTTTTAGAATCCCAGAGTCGGGAAGCAGCCTCAAGGTGGAATGGCCCCATCCTTCACAAGAAGAGTTAGACTCCCCCCGACACCCACACCCCTCATTGAGGCTGTCCTTGCTTCTCCCACCTCACTCGAGGACCCCCTGCCCCCCACACACACCCTTGTTTAGAGAATCCTTCTGTATTTTCTTCAGGAGGCCCACACTCTTCCTGTAGGGATAGCTGAATCAACCCTGGTCAAATTATTTCCATAAGCAAAGTGCCCCACGAGGAGCGTTCACATAGATCTGTCTCCAGTCATCTGCTGCCTTCTCCTGCCTGGGGCGCAAACCCTGTGTCCGCTCGGTCTCCAAGCTCCCTTTCTCAGTGCTCCCTGGGTGGATCCTTCCCACCTTTGGACGGTCGACCCCTGACTCACGGCCACCTCATCTGTGGTCAGAGTGGAGCTGAGCTCCCCAGGGTTTTCAGTGACTGCTTTGTGCGTAAGTAGGGTCAACAGGGCTCTCTTCCAAAGAGTGAGTGGGCTCGAAGCTCCAGCCTGTCAGCGAGCATCTGCGTGTGTTAACTGTTTGCTCCCTGCAGCACCTGGCCACGTGCCGTCTGCCTTGTCTCACAGGACAGGCCGGTTTGGCATCCCAATGAAGAGTCAATGTTTTTCAGGGTCAGGGCCCAGGTAAGCTTTATAATCTGCTCTCATTCTGACCAGGGTTAAACTTAGAAGCTCACTGCTGTTGAGCAGCTCTGAATCACAGTAACCCTCCTGGACAGAGTGGAACTGCCGCGGATAGTTCCCAAGTCTGTGATCTCTGTGAAAACAAACAGCCACATGTCCCCCTGCAGTGTCTGCTGGGTCCGAACTGTCGCCCTTTCGGTTAGCAGCCGAGCGCAGAACCACTACACACACCGATGAGCGCCAACTAGATACTAAATCCGTACTCGACGAGCGGCTGGTCAGGCAACATTAGGCCTTCGCATCCATCTGACTACCCTCAAGTCTCCAACAAGCACCCTGATGGCAAAGGAGCTCACTGGGTCTCAGGGCCGCCCCTGCCCATGCTGGTCCTTTGAGTCTGGGCTCCTCTCGACCACTTTTGATCCGGACTGCTCAGACTCAAACTGACTCTTCTCACACCAGCTTCTGTAACAGGTTCCCAAGCAGACATCAAAGTGACGCCCAACCCTTGCTGTCACAAGCACCAGCAACCGCCTCACCCTCTGGATGGCGATGCTGCAAGGGCAGCTCACTGTAGGCCCCAAATAATACAACCCCAGTTCTTCTGGATCTCGGGAATCTCTGTTGTAGAGTTTTCTTGACCCCATGTCCCAATGTGAGACCCAGCACAGAGGGCGTGGGGACACACACACACACACACACACCAGTCGGTGGCCCACATCGCAGTCGCAAGGCCACCGTCACTCCCAGAGGAGCAAAGGCGACAGACTCCCATTGCCCCCATGGACCACACACAGTGGGGTTCAGCTCGGCAGCCCTCACCTGCAGACGCAGCCGAAGAGAAAGAGGCCAAGAAGAGCCATGCACTGTCCTCAGTAGGGCAGAGGACAGGTGGAGGCTTTTACTCACCTCCAAGTGTCTCAGGGCAAAGATCAGATTCTTACTGTTACTATGCGCACAGAACCACCTCAACAAAAGGGGGGCCAAGCCCTCTTGGCCTGGCTCCAGGGGAGTTCACGGGTACTGACATACTCCAGGCAGTGCCACCTGACCAGGGCACTTCCGAGACAGGAACAACTGCGACTACCTAGGAGATGGCCTGAAGTCCTCTGGAGGCTGTTCTGGGTACCTGCTCTAGAATAAACCAGCTCTTACCAAGATATCCCGGTTCTTCTAAGGCCTTCCACCAAATAAGACAACACCAAGCACACAGTGTTTGTTGTTGCTGCTGCTTGGGAAGAAAGAGTCAACATGACATATAAGATATGGATCGTAATCAAAGGAGTTCCTAAGGTAGCTGCCAGAGCTAGCATGATATGGGAATAGTTATGAAATAGCTGAACCACAAGGAAGCTTCTCCAGGACATGGGGTGAGTCTCTTACCTCTTCAGGCCACTACCTACAGCACAGGCGGTCCCAGGAAATGTCTGCTATGTCACAGGGCAGTCAAAGGAAGGAGTGGACACACCAGACAACTTCTCTGGGGCCCACTTGTAAACAGCCTAGAATGTGGTCCTTACCCCTCATTTTTGGAATCACAAAGGGCCCAGGTCCTACTGACTGGCATCTTTCTACTTCCGGATCACATGGAATTATCGTATAAACCCCCACCCCCACCCCTGGTGCCCCTGTACAGAAAAGAGAGAAGAGGGTTCCTGCAAGCTGTTCTAATCATCTTACTGCCTTCCAACCCCCATTGTCACCTCTTGCCTCCCCAAGTCCTCCTCCTCGCTTATACACAAACCAAATAACAATTCAAAAGGAAACGAAAAAAAGGCAGGAACTTGGGTCAACTTTGCTCCTGGGCCAAGATGAGGAAGGCAAATTTCACCCTGGAATGCATCCCTCCCTCTGCCTGGGGATTTGTAACCTGCTCAGGCCCAGGCAGAGGTGTTTCCCTCTAAATCCCTATAGCCCCACAGCCCTCACCCCCAGTTTTGAGAGAGGCTGGGATGGCTTAGAGACCTCAGTAAGGGTGTGGCTTCTTCCCGTGGGCCCCGGAAAGCACAAGGGCTTGGTGCTCGTCCGCCAACCTAAAGACCAGTGGCTCTGTTTCCATCAGGGCTTCAGCCAAGGGAACTCCACGGAGCAGATCCACTCGGTGACTCACAGGGCGGCCGTGAGTTCGAACTGACCGGAAGGCAAAGACTTGGTTGGCGTTTTTTTTTGGTTTTGTCTCAAGTTCTTTCCGATGCTGCCCTGAGGCTAGGACCCTCAGTTCCACCAGAACTATCTGTTCCCTCATTACCCTTGTGAGAAAGACCTTCAAACAAGACCACCACCCCCAAACTAGCATACCCGTTGCCTATCTGCCCAGTAACACCATCATCCTTACCGTCAGCATTAACCTCAATATCCATTAAACTTTGCATGTGCCAGGCCCTGGGCCAGGCACTTAGAAAGCATCATAGCTCATTATGCCTCCACTAGAATGGTATTACTAACTCCATTTTATACCTTCTGGGAGCCAAGGCGCTTGTACAAAGATGCTCAGCTAGTAACTATGCTCAAAGCCAGCCTCAGGCTGAGAAGCCCAGGCCCTTAGCCACGGCCCTTTCCCTAGGATCTTCTATCCTTTGCTGGGGGACGACTCCTCTTTTTGATACTCGGTAACCCCTGTTATAAAGCTGGTACAAACAAACCAAGTGTCCTTTATAAAAATGTCTTAAAAAGTCAAATGCAGCTATGCTTTTTTCTTCGGGGCGGGGAGCAATTATCTTTAAATACACTTTTACAACTGTCTCATTTAAATGCGGTGTAATATATGTACAACTCCTTATTGATTATTAAGAGGTGGCTCTAGAGTAGAATGCCTGCCTTCAACATAGAATACCCAAGTGGTCTAATGGGTGAGGGGTTGAGCTGCTAACGTCAAGGTCAGCAGTTGGAAGCCACGGGCTCCTCACGGGAGGACAATGAGGTCTCCTGCTCCCATGAAGACTGACAGCTTCGTGTCTCAGAGGGACAGTTCTCCCTATCTCATGGGGTTGCTCGGAGTCGGAGTCGACCCGGTGGTGGAGAGTAAGATGCAGAAACCCCAACTAAACCTGCCCAGTGCATCTCAGCGACCACGGGAGAGGCCTGCAGGTTGCTGTGATGCTCAACAGGTCCATGGAGCTTCCAGGCTAAGAAGGACTAGGAAGAAAGGTCTGGTGACCTACTTCTGAGACCCAGCCGTGGGAAACCCTCGGACTCACAACGCTCTGATCCACAACCATCTCCATCGACATGGAGGTGGCTCGGGACCGGGCTGTCTCTCGGTCCCTGTTGCATAGGACCACCACGAGTCAGGGGCTGATTCCGTGGCAGCTAACAGCAGCAGCGTCTACAGAGCACTTTAATGGCAAATCATCCCATTTCACTCCCACCAAAACCAGTGAGCGGCAGATGTGGCCATTCTCGTTTTACAAGTGAGAAGAGGCAGGAGGCTCAGGCAAGTTCCAGGAAGCAGCAGAGACACAGAGTACACCCCGGACACCACATACGACACCTTGGGGTCTGGGCACGGTGGGAGGCAGAGCAGTGTGGGGGCTGGGTGTGGGGGCTCGGGAGCCACACTTGCTGGTTGTGGGACCCCAGGCAAGTCAATTAGTCTCATCGGGTCTCGGTTTCTTCATCCATAACACCGTGCTAACACCAAGCGCTACGCACGGCTACTTGTGAGGATGAAAGGAGAGAATGCATGCAGAATCCTGAGCACCTGGCCCACACATGGTACAGGCACTCGATACATGGTACAGGCACTTGATACATGGCCGCCACTGCCACCGCTGGGATCAGACCCCACTCCCCAGGAAGGAGCCCTGATGGGCAGTGCTTTACTAAGCAAAAGGTCAGTGCTTTGGTACCAATGAAACATACAACTTTCCTTTAGTTCTCTAATGCTCTCTCCCCCCCTCCACTATCATGACCTCAATTCTACCCTACAAATCCAGCTAGACCAGAGCATGTACACAGGTACAGATCAGAGCTGGAAACAAAGGGAATCCAGGACAATAATGAGAGTAGCAATACCAGGAGGGGAAGGGGAAGGTGGGGGGAGAAAGGAGGAACTGATCATAATGATCTACATAGAACCCCCTTCCTGGGGAACAGACAACAGAAAAGTGGGGAAGGGAGACATCAGTCAGTGTAAGACATGGAAAAATAATAATTTATAAATGATCAAGGGTTCATGAGGGAGGGAGGGGGAAAATGAGGAGCTGATACCAAGGGCTCAAGGAGAAAAAAAAAGTTTTGAAAATGATGATGGCAACATATGTACATATGTGCTGACACAATGGATGGATATATGGATTGCTATAAGAGCCCTCTAATAAAATTATTTGGAAAAAAAATTATTTTTTAAAGGTCAGTGGTTTGAACCCACCAGGGGCTCTGAGAAGAGAGGAAAGGCCCTCCGGCCTGGAAGTCCCAGGGGCATCTCTACTCTGTCCCAGAGGGTGGGTTTCCTGGAATCAGAATCCACACGACAGTCCCCAATACCTGCCCCCCATGGGGGGGGCGGGGGGGGGAGGGAAGGGCCCCCCCGCGCCTGTAACTCCAGAAACTGCGTGCTCAGTGAGGGCCACTTCCTGCTCCCAGCCACCTGGCCTCACTCACTACCATGGCCGAGTCACGGAGCGCGGCGGCTTGGCCAGCCACACAGCTACATCAGGACCAGGGCATGGCTTCTCCCACCAGGGAGGCTGGAGCCAAGGCTGCGGCTCCTCACTGGGCGGGTGCTGGGGCCACTTGGAGACCCAGGCTGCAGCTGCCGCCCACGAGCAAAATGGTGTCTTGGCCTCAGCACAGCCTGGACTTCCGGGGTGGCTGTCCGCGTTCTCTCCACATTCAGCCTCCCCCTCCCTCCCCCGGGTCCGGGGCTGTCTCCATGGCTCGGACACGCTTGTCCTTGGAGGGTGAGAGGAGCAAATAAAAGCGCCCGATCTACTTCCAGCAGCCTCGATGTTTCTCACTCTCAGATTGAAATAATAAACACACTCGCGCATGCGCGTGCACACACACACACAATGGAAAGTGAGGGGGGAATTACGTGGCAATGGAGCCAAGGCTCGCCTGGCAGCGATGGCTGCAGTAACCTGGCAACCTAAGAGAGGTGTATCGGGCTAAGGAGGATGCAAATAGACAGGGCCAGTGCTGGGAACAGTGGGGGCTGACATGGGGGGAAGGGGCTGGCCACGGCACGCTGGCCTGGCGCCTCGTGGTGCTGAGAAGGGAGGGGCAGAGAGCCGCGAGGACACATCTGCCCACACAGCTCGTGACTCCAAGCTGCGTGTCCCCCGCAGCTTCCTCACTGATGGCCTGCTCGCTGCAGGATCGCTCTCCTCTCATCCATTCTAGATCCATCCATATCTCCTGGAAACACTGCTCCCCAACCGAGTGTCCTACTGGCACGCTCCCAGCATTCAAGCCGCTGGCATCCAGTCCTAGTCTGCTTTCCACTAGTCTCCCAGGTGCAACACCCGGAGGCTGCCAGCCAGATTCACTTCATGGCCCTTCCGTTTGCTTCCCTCCAACATGCTTCTTTAGGCCTCCCTGCTCACCTGGTCTAAATCCTGAGGCCACGGGTCCTTTTAGCAACAAATGCCCAAGACCAGGCACTGGGCTAGGCAGTACCAACACACCAAACACACGCCAACTCATCGCGACCCACCCTACAGGGCAGGGCAGGGCACAACTGCCCTGTGAGTCTCCAAGACAAACTCTTTATGGGAGTTGAAAACCCCATGTTTCTCCTGCAGACAGGCTAGCGGATTTCGGTCCCATGCATAACCACGACGCCCCCAGGGCTCCTTTGGGCTAGGCACGAAGGCTATTGTAATCTGGAAGACACACATTCGAGGGACAACAAGCTCATGATTACAAGACAGATTTAACAAGCCCACAAATAACAAATGCAGCTGGTGAATAATGTATAGGCATAGCAGACGCACCACAGCGCTGTGCCATCAGTGGAACAAACAGCGAACACACCCGGCTGCTAACCAGCAAAGCAGAGTCCACTGGGAGGCTCCTTGGGAGAAGAGTCTAGCAATCTCTTCTGCAAAGTCAACAGCAAAAACACAAACAACCCACTACCACTGAGTTGAGGCCAACTCACAGAGGCAACGCACAGGGTTTCCAATCTGTCCATCTTTACAGGAGCAGACGCCTTCCTCCTTCTTCCGCGGGGAGACTGGTGGGTTTGAACCACCAACCCTGGGGTGCCCACAGCTCTCCTCTGGCATGCGTGCAGTTTCTGTGAGTGGATTCCCACTCAAGAGCAGCTGAGATTGACACGCCAGCACTAAGACCACTTTTCTGGTTCCTCAGTTGTCTAATGTAAAGTCAGGCACCACTCCTCCCATGGTCACTGACACCATTTAACAGATGAGGACAATGAGGTGGAGCAGAGGTGCAGTAAAGCTTACCTTACACGGAAGACAAAGTTCCTCGATAGCTGGCCACCCTGGGCGGGGTGCTGGTGCAGGCGCTGAAGCTCACCACGGTGGTCAGAGGCAGCAGTCACGGCCAGGTGTGGCCACAACACTCTGCTTCCTCCCCAGACCGAGCAGCCTGGAAGCGGGCACTTTCCAGAGGGAGGTAACCATCACCCACGACGACGACACCCACCCCCATCGCTCTAGCAAGAAATAAGCAAGCAGAAGGGGTTGTGGGTATGCGCAATGGCCAACGGTCACAGCATGAGGTGATGGGAAACTCAAGTTCACGGGATGTCTGCTCAAAACCTATAGTTCTCAGGTGCTTGGTGGGTAGGGAGGCCTTAACTCAAGATCTGCCCACCCAGGGCCCAGCAACTCCAGCATCTCTCCTCCCACACAAGCTGGGGTGAAGGGCTTCTTCCTTCTGTCTTTGTCTGGCTGGGCTCTGCTGCAGAGCCCTGCGAATCCACATACCCTGCCACCCAGGTTCCCCGTGCCCGTGTCCAGGCTCCACCGCAGGAGCCCAGGGACCAGTGCAAGATGGCGAGACTCTGCATCACGGTGGGGAGGGGCCTCAGGCCGGCAGCCATCAGGCTGTGTGGAGAGGGGAAGGGAAGGAGGGAAGCAGTCTTGGAGGAGATACCGTCTCAGGCTGGAGGCTGGCAAGGGACAAACTCACTGGCCCCCGGTCATTGAACCTTGGCAACCATTCCTACTCCTTTCTCTTCTCTCCATCTCATGGGAGGGTCCCAACCAACCCAGAGATCATTAAGCTCTAGTCCCACCCAGGCTGAGGATCCACCTCTAATCAAGGGGAAGGGACTTTCCTCCTCTTTGCCCCACCCCCCATGGGGGCTCTTCTTGAAAACTGGCGGCAACATCAGTTCCCAAAAGTCGGGCATTTGTGGGTCTCCAGAACCCAGAATATCGCTGGAAATAAAATAGGCCCCCAGGAAACACTTGTTGTATGCATGGATTGTCACCCCCACTTTATAGTTAAGTATTTCCCCCAGTAATAAACAAACAAAACCCCAAACTTACTGCCATTGAATCGATTCCAACTCATAGCAACCCTCTAGGGCAGGGTAAAACTGCCCTGTGGGTTTCTGAGACTGTAACTCTTTGTGGGAGTAGAAAGCCTCGTCTTTCTCCCACGGAGCAGCTGGTAGTTTCAAACTGTGGACCTTGTGATTAGAAGCCCAATGCATAACCACTCTGCCATCAGGGCTCCTTTCTTAAGAATATAGCCAGGATAGTCCTTAGAGGCGAGGATGGCAAGACTTCAGCTTTTCACTTGGGATACAGCATCAGGCAAAACCAATCTCTAGTAAAAAAAGCAAAAAAAACCATCATGTTTAGTGAAGAAGAGAGCCAATGGAATTCCAGGAAGCCTGCAGTGAGGTGTGTTGGCACAGGAGCTCCGGAGATGGGCTCAAACCTATTACTAACAGGCACAAAGATGGAGTAGGACCAGCCAATGCTTCCTCCTGCACTCTGTGGCCTGGGGCCAACTCACAGCCACAACCACTGATATTACAGTCAGTAGTATATGTGGCAGAACCAAGATTCAAATCCGGGGCTACTCGGGCAGAAAGCGCATCGTACTGTGCAATCACTTAGCATGGGTATTTACTGAGAGCCTGGCGGGGGCAAGACACTTAACAGGACTCAGGATTATTTCCACCAGCCACAAACCCTATGAAGCACCAGGCACTGAGGGACACAATAACATAGCCTTTCTTTAAAAGAGACTTTAAAATCCAAGTGCCGGATTGGAAGCATCGAGCTGGCAATCTGCCCCCTCCCTGCCCCCCTCCCCCACTGCTTATTAAGATGCAAAGGGTTCTTCAAAACCTTCATAGAAAATGGACTGATCTCTTTGAAGACCCCTCATAGATGCTATCACTATATAATATATGCAAACATCATCATGTAAATGAAAATAGGTACATTTTTAAAAAACCAACAGTAGGCAGTATGAGGGAGTCTGATGATTAAAATAGTTAACAAAAGCCCTGCATTGAGTAGGAACTTGCCCAGGGCAGAACCAATGGAGGCAAAGGGGTCCCTGGAACCCCAGGGTTCATTGAGAGTGCAGGGGCAGGAGCAGGCCAAGGGGCAGAAGGGATGAGAGGGACAGCCGAGAAGTCTGACTGGCTGGCGTTTGTAGCTGTTCCGGTCTTTCCCTGCCGCCCCTGTCTGGTGCAAGCGGTTGCTTCTCCCACTCCACTGCGACCAAGAGTGTTGGCGTTCTGAGCTGGCCCAGAGGCACCTCGGAAGGAAGGCTGGGGAATCTCCTGCATAACAGTCAGGGAGCCAGGGGCAGGAATGGGCCCCCTTCCCACATTCCCAGTGTATTTAACGTATTTTCACATTCTGTACCTCCAGGTACTAGTTTGTTTGAAGGTAATGTATCGCTGCAAAACGGGGAAAAAATGTACTTTTGAAAAACCCTTGCTCAAGTGAAACCTCATTTACCCTACCTAGAAGGGGCCCCGGTGGTGCAGTGGGTACGTATTGGGCTGCTAAGCACAAGGTCAGCAATTGGAAACCACCAGACGCTCTATGGGAGAAAACACGAAGCTTTCTACTCCTGTGCAGAGTTACAATTGGGGAAACCCACAGGGCAATTCTACCCTGTCCTATAGGGTCGCTATGAGTCGACATCGACCCCATGGCAGGGAAGCCTACATAATAGGAAAGTGGAGGCAGCAAAGTCCCGTCGTTAGCTCGTGGCAGAACTGGGGATGGACCCCAGGCTGAATGGGCTGGGTCTCGGCGTCATGACAGGTAACAAGAGGGGTCCTGGGGATGTGCTCCGTGGCCCCCCCTTCTAGAGGGAAAGACACACAACATTTTCTGCATGAAGTCAGGAGTTATATGTTGGGCTGCTCCTCACCCCCAACCCCTCCACCCCACTGCAGAATTGGGGCCGCCAGCTCCAACAGGGAGACATGGGATCTAGATGTCTGACTGGTCGGCAGCTGATGCCTCTGCTCCTCCCCAAGAACACAGGTGTCCCACCCGCGCCTCTTCCTCGCTTTGTGATCTCAGGGAACAGATTACACCTCTCTGTGACTCTATTCCCGGGCCTGTCAAAGGTGACGATTACCTCAGGTGCCTAGAAGGCAATAAAAGCACACAGTAAGAACCACATCCACCATGTGCTCTCAGTATTCACTGTCCTCTGATCTCCGAGCACCACAAACGGTGATGCACTCAACTACCCACAGGTGCCGTGCGTGGGCAGGCCTTCTGAAGAGGTCTGCGGGGCAGGTCGACTCTGCACGTCTTGGGTGGCCAGGAGTTGGCACCCACTTGACAACATCTGTGTGCGAGGTGCGATTCTAAGTGTTTTCTATTTGTGAACTCATTGAAGTCTCCAACTAACCGTGGGACACCAGTTCTGTTGGACAGGTATGGACTTTGATTCAGGGTGGTGGAGAATCTTCCCTGAAACCACATAGAGGCAGGACCTTGAACTAGACTGGAGAACGGGAGGCTCCGCAGACATGGTAAAGCCTGCAGAAATCCAAAGCCACCTTCAGGGACCCGGCTTCCCTTTGAGCACCTCAGGGCTGGAGGGAGGGAGGGTGAGGCTTCCAGGCACTGCCAGGACTCCGCAGGTGCTCAGAATCAGGTAACCTATCAGTGGCTGCTGGGCCATTCCAGGCCTCTGGACGGGCACGGGCTCTCTGCCTGGTCTCCTGCACGGGCTGGGGGAGTGGCGGCATGCGACGGTTCTCTGCAGAGTATTCACTCCACATGCTCGGGGCCTTCATCTGCATGCTCTGGGAATGCTCTAGGCATTTTCTCCGGAGATAAATCGCTTTCCGTCATTCCAGATTTGGGGGAGTTAGTTGGAGATTACGTTTAAAAGTGGTTTCTCAACATTTCCTAGAGATCTGAGGCCAAGCTTGTGGGTGTGCTCAGGAATTTACCAAACTGCTCTCCCAGCGGGGCTGAGTCTGAGTACAGACAATGCCGGGAGGGCTCGGCAGCTCTGCGTCTGTGCAGGCAGCGCCGCAGACTGAAGTGATGGCCGATGGGACCTCCAGGTCCTCTGCTTTCGGCCCTCTCTCTCCCAAGGCTCTAGAGAAAGGAATGTCTTTGAGGGTGAAGTAAGTCAAGAAACAGACCAGGCTCAACTCTTCAAGGAGCTTCATGTTTTAGTCTTCCTATCCTGAAATATTTTTTTTTCTCCTGAATTTTGGTTCTGGCAAAAAGTACTGAAAGTACCTTGCGCTGCCAAAAGAACAAACAAATCTGTCTTGGAAGAAGTACAGCAAGAATGCTCCTTAGAGGCAAAGATGGCAAGAGGTCATCTCACGTACTTTGGACAGGTTGCCAAGGGAGACGAGTCCCTGTAGAGGTTCATCACGCTTGATAAAGTAGCCGGGCAGCGAAAAAGAGGACGGTCCTCAATGAGATGGCCTGACATTGTGGCTGTAACCCGGGCTCGAACACAAGAACCCTTGTGGGGATGGGGCAGGCAATCTTCCCTTCTGTTGTACATACGATTGTTATGAGTCAGTACCTAACAACAACATCCGGCATCTACTGCCTAAGTGGAACACAGATGGATTCTCAGAAACCCCGGAACTCTTCCTTGAGCCAGGTGTGCGCCCCCCCCAAGTCTGTATAACCACTAGTGTCCATGCTAGAATATTCTACTCTACTTGCAGGGCAATAGGCAGTCTTGGGCACACTTCGGTGTCCAAGAATTGTGCCTGAGACTGCTCTACTACTCAGCATCCACGCTCAAGAATACACTTAGCTTCCAGATTAGTCGAGCTTCCCAGGTGCCATCTCTTGTCCGTCTATTAAAAGGAGGCAATATTTAGAAGTGCCAGCCCCGTTCCCATTCCCCCACCTATCGGCTGCCTTATCAGTCTGGCCTCCTTACTGACACCTGTGAATACCCCCCCCATTGCATCAAACCCCTTCTCTAGTTGCCTCCTCGATGAGGTTCCTTTCCCTCTGCTGATAGACTGCAGATTTCAACTACATTTTAAGGCCGCACCTGAGCCCACGACCTAGAGTGGTCTGTGCTGCATGAATCTCCTGTCTGACGAGGCTCCACCTGCTGTTCACCCTGGGGCCTGGCAGTTTCGCAGCTAATGGTTGTGGTGTTCAGGTGTGTTTCCCCCGGCCTTCCTCAGAATTGCCTCTCGGAGCTCAGCAGTGCTATCAGGACGGGGCCTGCCTCTATCACCATTGGCCGATCCCAGTGCTCCTTCCTCAGACCTCTCCTTGACTGACTTGGATCTTACCGCTGCTGGTCATCTGCTTCTGAAAGCCTGGCTCCTGTTTGCAGACTCCACGGTACTATTCTGAGAACACCTGCCTCTCCCATCACCTGGGCCATCCCCAGGGTCCTGTCCAATTCCTGTGCCCTGTTCCTGAGAGCATCTTCACCTCGCTGGCTTCACCCCTACCTCTGGAAGTGACCCCCACACCTTTCACACCAGATCCATCTGGGAAGAGCTGTTAGGCAGCCCACTTAGTTCCCCCACTGTTCTGCCCAAGGTAACAGCTAACACACACTCAACCATTATTTGTTGAGGGCATACTAAGGCCAGGATCCGTTCCAGGCATCGAGAAGCAGCCAGATAAGAAGTCCTTCCGCTCTCTGTGTCCTTTCCTGTGTGTTTATGCTTCAACAGAAATGAAACCGACTGGCCTCCTGGAACGTGCATTCTGGGGTCAACATCACAAGTAATGTCCTCCAAATTCCCACCACCTGGACCCTTGTTCTCTGCACCCTCCGCCTTGCCTTCACCCACGCCTTTCTCCTCCCCATCAATCCCCATCACCTCCTCTTACGCCTTGAGAGAAACACGAGGAAGGGAGAGAAAACTAGCGTGCCCGGCTTCATTGCTGGCTCTACCATTTGCTGAACCACCTCTCCCGGAAGTGGTAATTGCCTCCTCTGGGAAATGGAGAGCTTGCCCAGCCACTGATGGAGGCGCCTGCGGACTGCAGCGCAGAGTGAGTAGCCAGCACCTCCTGAGGTCTGGAGCAGTCCCCCTGGGCACGCTGAGTAGTCCGAGGGGAGGGGAAAGGCCTTATTCTGGAGGGGAAGCCAGCCTGGTGACAGCTCGTTCCATGTGCTCCTTGGTCCTGTCTCCAGCCAGCCTGAACTTGTACTGCTTGCAACCTGGTGATGCTGGATGACCAGACCTTGTGTCAAGCCAGCCATGCGCTGGCACTGGAATCTCTTCTGACCCGAGTGCCTGGAATTGGGGCAGCCTCACCTGTTGATTTTGGGCCCTGTCTGACAGACACAAACTGTCCTGGCTTGTGGCTGCACAACTGGGATGGGTCTGCTAGCCAGATTCTTAAGAGGTCTCCATGGGCCACGATGCTGTCCCTCACTGATGGATCTGCCCTGGCTCTGGTCTCTGCAGCATCCTCGAAGATCACCCATTCTGCTAGTCCAGCTTCACCATCTTCCTGGGACGGATTCGCTTGCTCCACAAACGTTCTCTCCCATGGATGTCTACTCCGCGGCAGGCAAGAGATGGATGTCAGGAAGGAAACTAACTCATCCCAGACCAACTCAGCCCGTGGCCGGGCCAGTTTCCCTAGTGAACAAATGAAGGCTTTACCTAGCTCCAAAACTCAAATCAAAGCTGCTGCTCTGGGGTCCCCTCTGACTCACAGTGACCCTGGAGGGCAGGGTAGAACTGCCCCACAGGGTTTCCAAGGCTGTCACTCCTTACAGACATCCACAGCCTCTCTCTGCAGAGAGGCAGCTGGCAGTTCAAACCAGTGACCTTACCGTTTGCAAGCAAGCACCTTAAACACTGAGCCACCAAGGGCTCCTTATCCAACTGTCCAATTTTCCCACTCACCGAGTACTGACTGAGCACCCACTGTGTGTCAGGCTCTATTCTGGGCACTGTAATAAAGCAGCAGGTGCAGGAAAGGGAACTTTGCATGTCCTATCCGGGTTAAGAGCACGTGGCCAGAAGCTTCTCGGTATGCGACCTCACACACCAGGCCTCCATTTCTTCACTTGAAAACAGGGCTGATGATGCCCACTGACTAGTACTTAGATGATAAACTTACCTGAGGAATACCTGAGAGAGCCCGTGTAAAATGCTGGACGACAGTATTTGACACATAGTAAACCTTAGAGAGTGACTTTTTATTTCAATGTTAAGCCTCCAGGTGCTGGTCCCTAAATATACCAAGACTCGTCCCCCCAAGAGCCCCTGGCCCACCTACACAGAACCAGTGTCCCGAAAGCACCATGGTTGGTGAGTACGGATAGAACGCCACGCTGAGGTTAACACAGAGAACCAAGAATACAAGATGCCTTAGCAAGAACGATACCAAATCCGAATGTTCCCACCGGGCTTAGCCTTGCAGATAACACAGAAGACAAACAACTGAGAAGGTATTTGCAATCTACGTATCCAACACTACAGAGAGGATTCTACAAACCAGCAACCTAAGCCAGTAAGAAAGAGAAGACAACACAACAGGAAAATGGGCGACAACCTGAACAAGCATATTACAATGTGGCACATTCAGACCACAGTGGGACACCACTACGCGCCCTCCAGAACGGATCTCGTGAAGAAGGAAAACCAAACTCAACCCACTGCCATCAAGTCATTTCGGACTCATCATGACTGGTACAGGGTTTCTGAGGCTGCAGATTTTTACAGGAGCAAGACCACCCTCCCCGCCCTCCCCACTTTCCCCCAAAGGGTATACGGAGGATGTGAGCTGCCCACTGTTCAGCCAGCAGCCCTGAGTTTATCTGATAGTACCATCCAGGGTCCTTCGTGAAACAGAAAGAGAACATCAGATTGGCAAGGTGTCCTACAGCCCAAACTTCCAGACTTCTCTTGTGGGAGTGTAATTGGCCAATGGCTATGGTTCTATCTACTAAAACTATGAACCAGCATGCTCTCCTCACAGGTATTTACCTACTGGGAATCTAAATATACATACACACACGTGCTCAGTCTGCACCTAACCAGTAACTTAGAAAGGAAACCCCGGCTGTACAGTGGGTAGGCACTTAGGGAACTAATGGAAGGAAGGTTGGCAGTTCAAGCCCACAAGCTGCCCCAAGGAAAAAAGATGCAGTTGTGTGCTTCCACAGAGATTTACAGCCTGGTAAACTGGAGGGGGCAGTTCTACCCTGGCCCACAGGGACCCTGAGAATTGGACCTTCTCCACAGCGTTGGGCTTGGTTTTGATATTAACCTAGAACAAGTTAACAGTTCAAACCCACACAAAGAAAGGCCTGGAAATTTACTTCTGTAGAGATTCCAAAACTCAAAACCAAACCCACTGCCATCGAGTGGGTGCAGCGGACTACTGCTAACCCTGCAGGAGGGCAGAGCCCTGCAGGATGAGGTAGAAGCACCCCGGCGGGTTTCCGAAGCTGCTCGTTACGGGGGTAGAATGCCTCGTCTTTCTCCTTTGGAGTGGCTGGCAGGTCCGAAGGGGTCCCCTTGCATATAGCCACGACACCAGTTCTGCTCCATAACGCCGGAGGCAACATTAATTGAGGCAACAACTCGACGGCAACAACTTTGGTTTGAAACCACACGAATGGGCTTCAAAAAGTTCATGGAATGTGGAATGGAAAGATAATGGCATTTGCCATGAATTTTTGGAAGCCCCCGTCCGCCCCCAGTCTACTCACGCACCAAGTGACCTGCACATGCATATATTCACAGTAGCACTGTTTTCGGTAGGTCCGATCTGTAAATGACCCACACATGCATCCATCCATAGGATCATGAATAAACTGGGGCCAACAAATGAAACAAAATATTGCACACCGTGAGAAGAGCAAAGCACAACGGCATATCACAGGGGTGGACCTCACAAACAAAGGCTACATGGACACAGCCAGGCACAAAAGAGAACAGGTGTGCGGCCCATCTACACAAAGCTGGCAACAGGCAAAATCCGTCCCGAGTGCAGGGGTCAGTGGTGCTCGCCTTTGGACAGGCAGTTAGGGGCCGGAAAGTGGCTCAAGGCCTCTTCCGGAGGGTCTTGGAAGACTTGTTTTTTTGTTCTGTGTTTTCCCTCTGGGTGCTGGCTACCTTACCTGTTGGTGCCAACTTTGTGCTGCGCATGCATGGTTTGTTCAGTTTTCTGTGTATCTGTTATACTTCAATAAAAAGGTTATGGGGGGGGGGGGCGCTAATGAAAAAGATAAGGAATCGGAGAGAAGGGGTATTTATCTCAATGGGCAGTTATCTGTGCCCACAACAACACATCTTAGCATTTGCCATCTCTGCTCACAGCATCGAAGACACACTCATCCCGTCCCCTCTCCATTTTCATCTACTAGGGAGACGCTTTCCTACAGAGCTTTAGAACCATGTAAAATGCATGCACCTTGCCAAAACTCCTGGTTGGTTTGTCAAGCGCTGTGCTCGACGAGAACCGGTTGGAAGACATGGTCTGTTTCGAAGGGTGAAGTGGTTCCCTTGAGGAACCGGTGAGATTTTTAATGGACAGAATTGGCAGGGACCAGGGGTAAAGGGAATAAAAGCCAAAGGGACTGAGGGACTCAGGCGAGGACGCCGTTCCAAGTCAGCAATCATCCAGGGCTTACATTTCTGCCCAGAGTGCTGAACTCACTGGGCCTGGGAGCCAGCGAGCGAAGCAGAGCCCGCGGCTCACAGAAGCAGGGTGGCAGCTAGGCTGAGAGGTGGCTCAGGAACAACGGCGAAAGAATCCAGAATGGTGGGAGATGACCGGACGGCACCAAGAGGTGAGGGCAGAAGTGGTCTGTGCTTCCTGACCCAGGGCAGGAAACAGCGGCTGGGTGTGGGCAGCCTGGGTACATAAGGAAGTGACCTCAGTGGGCCATGGAATAAGAGGATGTAACCTTGGCTCTGCTCTGACCTGTGGCCGGGGTGAGCCAGGCCGCCTCGGCGCAAGGTTATTCCTCTACTGGGTGTGACATTCTAAATAGATACACTGTGCTGTTCAGTCCATCCAAATATTTACTGCCACTGAACAGGATTTCTGAGGGTTTGGATTTCCACACCCCTTCGCTGCTGAGGCTACAGGCAGTCAGGTTGGCTCTAACCAGAGGGACCCTGTGTACAACGGAATAGCACAGTGCCTGGTCCCTGCACCATCCTCACGACTGGTTATGTCGGAGCCCACCGTGGCAGCCACTGTGCCCGTCCATCCTGTCCAGGGTCTTCCTCTTCTTTGCTGCTTTACAGAGCATGACGTCTTCTCCAGGGACTGGTCCGAAGCACCCAGGAAGAAACCTCGCCCTCCTAGAGTCCGAGGCGTGGGAGCCTCCAGGACCAGCTGAAACAGCAGTGACCCAGACCCTGGCTCCTTGGGTCCACAACCATCACCTCGGCCTTGAACGAGAGAAGCAGTGTGCTGGAACTCTCACAACAGTGAGGATTGGCTGCTTCCCCATTCCCCGAGATTCCCACCAGCACCCATTGCCGCTGAGTCCACTCCGACTCCGAATGACCCAACAGGAGCAGAACCGATGGACATGTCCTTCTGGAGCAGCTGCTGTGCTCGAACACGGCTGACCTTCCGGCTAGCCACCCAGTGCTGTACCCACCGTGCCACCACGGCCTTTCTTCCAACACAGGGGGAG
Source organism: Echinops telfairi (assembly GCF_000313985.2). NCBI lineage: Eukaryota > Metazoa > Chordata > Mammalia > Afrosoricida > Tenrecidae > Echinops > Echinops telfairi. Next base: position 53,472,599 of record NW_022111324.1, read on the forward strand.
ACAGAAGGGCGCTTGGCACGGTGGGTCCGGCACTCAGAGGCTGACAGGGCCATGCACCCAGTGGCTGTGCGGGAGAAAGGCCTGGCCACCTGCTCACAGAAAGGTCCGACACTCACCCTCACTGCCACTGAGTCCATGCCAATCCACAGCCACCAGAGGGGACAGGGGAGAGCTGCACCGGGCTGGTGGGCTTCTAAGACTATCACTTTCTGCTGGAATAGCAAGCCCACCTGTCTCCCCTCGGAGGGGCTGGTGGTTTAGAACTGCTGACCTTGTGGCGAGCCACCCAGTGGGTCACCACTATGCCACAAGGGCTCTGTATGAAGAGTCAACTGGAAAACAGCCAGGAACAGGACGGCTCTGACACACGGATGGCTGGGAGTCACACGCAACCTGTCGGCACACAAGGAGGGGACTCACTTTTTTCTTTTCTATTTTAAAATTTCATCATTTTCTTGGGGGCTCTTACAGCTCTTTTAACACTCCATACATCCGTCATGTCAAGCGCATCCGTCCATAGGTTGCCATCATCCTTTCCAAAACATGCTCTTTCTACTTGAACCCTTAGCATCAGCTCCTCATTGTTTTCCCTGGAGGTGGCCGACTTAAAAACAACACTAACCCTAACATGGTGTGTAAAGTGTTATGTACTCCAAGCAGAATCAGAGGTGCTCTGGTGGCACAGCAATTAAGCACTCAAATGTGCACCCCCAGGCCGGCAGTTGGAACCTACCAGCTGCTCTGAGGGTCAAAGACAAGGTGCTCTACTCCCGCCAAGAGTTAGTCTGCTTCTGAAAAGATTAGAACCTTGGGTGTCTGGCAACAGCACGGTCGTACTATGTACAGTGGGGTCGCTAGCGTCAGTTTTTAAGTAGAATTGCTTTCCAGATTGGCACGACAGGCTCATCCCACAACGCCACTGTCCCCTCCTCACCTGACGCATGGACACTGAAGGAGCATGCTGGAGGCCAGGCTCTGACACGAAGCTGTGGACTGCAGGTGAGGCTGTCCAGTGCCCTCCAGGAGAGAGCCCTTATTTCCCAGCCAGTCTGGAGTCTGCCCTGACACCTGTCCCCACCGCTCCCGCCCTCTGCCCATACCATAAAGTTCTGCTCATACCTTCCTTCACTCTCCATCACAACCCCAGAGTCTAAGGAAGCTTCCCTCACAATTAAGAAACTCTAGTTGTACGAGACGTGATCTCTCAGAAACCCACAGGGGCAGTTCTACCTGTCCCAGGTGGTCACCGTGAGTCAGCATTAACTTGGTGGCAGTGAGTGAGCTGAGTTCTAGAAGCCCCCACATGTGGTTAACAGGCCTTTACCATCTAGAACAGTGTTCCCCAAAGTGGGTGCTAACTGCCCCCTGAGAGGTGCTGGAACGACGTGGGGGTGGGAGGGGTGGGGAGATGGGGGTGAGGGGTGGGTGCTGCCTAAGCAGGTGCCTGTCCTTTATCCTGCATTACAGGCTTCTCATCTCCGGGGAGGCGCGGCATGATTTTGTTTGCCAAGGGTGCAGTAGGCCAAATGAGTGCATGCTATGATGTAGAGCAGGGGTCCTCAAACTTTTTAAACAGGGGACCAGTTCACTGTCCCTCATAGCTGTTGGAAGGCCGGACTACAGTTTAAAAAAACCAACTATGAACAAATTCCTATGCACACTGCACATATCTTATTTTGAAGTAAAAAACCAAATGGGGCAAAAACACCCAGCGGGCCGGATAAATGCCCTCGGCAGGCTGCATGTCGCCCACGGGCCGGTTTGAGGACGCCTGATGTAGAGCATTCTTAAGCCCTCCCTTAGGAAGGCCTCTCATGTCTTTGTTCTGGCCTTGAACTGGCTTTGCCAAGGGCAGGAGAAGGCTGTTGACAGAAGAGAGATACGCTGGGCAGCTCAGGTGTCTCCAGACAGGTTGCGGACTTTTATCTGAGAAACGTCACCACGCTTGGGGCAAGGAGCATGCATTTCTGGCCTGGAAGGCAACCGGAGCAAGCAGAAGTCAGTTCTGTGGGGCTGAGCAAACACCCTGCAGCGGAAGGAGAGAAAGAAAACAGCTCCAGGCTAGACACTGAGCTTCCCCACGTGATGTTTGCCTGAAATGGACTTCCTGTTACCTCCCACCCCACCCCCCACCCGCCCCAGTTCACCTGAAAGGTATTGGAGCCTCCAATGCCAAGAGCACTGCTCATTTACGCGGCAACCAGCACAGCCCTACGCACCCACCCAGAAGGCCAACGTGGACTACAGGTGAGCTTACAGAGTGGGCTTCTATGGGACACTGACCCTGTGCAGTCTGAACCCTGGAAACCACTTCCTGAACGTAATCCTTCTGAGACACTAGTATTTGGCTAGCAGGCTTCACGGTACGTGCTGAGAAAGGGAGGCCGGGAACAAAAGGAGAAGAAGCAATAGCTAGACAGCCCGCCCCTCGCCTCCCCCCCTCCACACAATCATTTCCAGGAGAAGCCGTGAGCTCAATGAAATGACACCTCAAAACCATTTCTATAATGCTGTCCCCTATAGACTGAGGTCAGGAGGCCAGTGGATGACGCAGTTTGAGTTCAAGTCCTCACCCAAAGGTTGACCATGTAAAGCTACCCAGTGGATACGCAGAGGAAAGGCCGGGCGGTTGGCTTCCATAACGGCGGCCACCCAGGAAACCCCTAGTTCTACTCTGTAACGCGCGGAGCTGCCACGAGTCAGGTTCAAAGCACGCTTTCTCACCTTCAGCACTCCTTGATGCTTTGACTGCGTAACGTTTCCTTAGGGTCCTTTCACAGCATCGCTGAGCTCTACCCAACAGAAGTCAGTGGATTCCCTCTCTGACTCAGAGACAAACACATCTCCAAGCACTGCCCAGGGTCCCCTAAAGGGCCAGGCTGCCTGTGGCTGAGAACCTATGCAACCCCAACCAGGCCACAGGATCTCAGCCCCCAGATAATTCAGGTAACCTGTGCAAGGAGCTGAGGAGGGTTCGCCTGGGGACCATCCCTGTAGCTGCTGAGCAAACAAGGATCCCTAAAGCAAGCCACCACCCACCCTCAGACCTGAGAAGCAGGAGCCAGCGGCCCGGGAAGTGAAGATGTTCTCTCTGGCAGCCCGTCTAGTCTCAATTCCACGAACCCTGCCTCCTCCCAGAGGAAACCTATCGCTGAATACCCAGTGTTCCAGAGGACCCAAGGCCTCCTCCGCGTGGCTCACTTCAGAGGCTGGGCATACGAATGCCACCTACGTGGCTACGGTTCTGGGAAAATGGAGAGTCCAAATCAGCCCTTAGAATCCTTGTTCAAGGGACCAGCCTGGCTCTTCTCTTCCTTCAACTCATCAAATCTGCCCAAATGGTATGGGAGGTGCCAGATGCCCTATATGAGAACATGCTATCAAAGTTCAGGGCTTATCCTCCGGGACCTTGGGCACACGGTTGGCAATACTATCTAAGTAGGAGCAAGTGTGTAGACTGAGGCAGAGCCCTGGAGTAAGAATCCTATAGATCCATGAGTGAGAGGCGGCAGACCCCCTACTTCCAGGTCAGTCAGCATCAGCAGTGTCAGAACCAGGGAGGGGGCCACACACACTCATGGCCTTGGGGACGGGCTGACAAGTTTCTGGGCCTTAGAAATGGACAGAGCCTGTGTAACCACAGACTTGCCCAAGCAGAGGTGATGCAGTGTCTCTTGACTATAACTCTCATCCGCTCTGGGCTGGGTTTGGCTCCCTGAGACCAGCCCCTCACCAGCTAGATTGGCTAAATTTAGTACTGCTCCAAGCCCCCCCACCGATGCTGTTCTTCGTGTCCATTTCAAGGTCACCCGGGGACAGCCGGCGAGGAGCGGGACTTGTGGAGGGAACTGCCCTCACATGACCCTCTCCCTTCCAGGGACCCTAGGGAGCAGAAGGCATGAGAAACCACCGCCAGGCGTCTCCTGATTAGGAAAGCAGCAATTGTCCCCAACACGGCGCCCAGGGTGCAAAGGGGGCACTGACCCCAGGGGGAACACCCCTCCCTTCACCCCTTGGGAGTCACAGAGGTGTGATCAGAAGGAGACCTGCTCGCTCAGCGCCCATGTGGAGTGGTGGCCAGTACAGACACCCCAAGGCCAGGCCTGGAAGGAAAACCTCCCCGCAGGGCTCTGGATCTTAGAGATACTATTCATTCAGCCAAATACGAAGAGGCACTAAATCGGTGAGGTTGAGGAAGTGGTTGCCCCCAATTTTTAAATCTTATGGAATCCAGACTTACTGGATCCCTAGAGGCTGGAGGAACCCTTGAGATCCTATGCAAACCCTATACTGAGTGTCCCACTGTAAGCCCTAAATTGCAAATGTCTTCCTTTACAGCAAATAGAAAGTTTAGCTTTGAGACACCGAGAAGACACTCAAGGCAGGCACTTGCTGTCTTTCTTTCTGTCTTTCTTGTTGTTTCTCAGTCAATTGAGTACGGCTTACTGTGTGGGAAGACCCTGGGGTTTATCTCACACTGTTAGAAATGATAATGTACAGATATGAATAGAGACATATCTAAAATATGGGTACGTTTTTTGGTGAGTGTAGTTCCCTCCTCCCACCCACCCCTGTTTTCTTTTCTGTCCTATAATAAATGTTTATAAACAAAAAGAAAAGAAATATTTGGCTTCAATTAGTCAAAAAATAAAAAATCTGCCTTGGGCACCACTGCGTGCCTTTCAAGAACTACCTGGAAGATTTGCTTGTGATCAAACTCCAAAGGCCAGATGGGATGCCCGGGGGAAGTGAGCTGGTGTTGATGGAGGAGGGACGATTCCCAACAGGGAAGATGAGACAACAGCCACACCGCTTGCAGCATGTAATCATGTGATGGCTGAACTGTACCCAGGCAGAGAACACAGCCACGGGTGGACAGCCCGCTGGTGTATGCTTTCAACACCGCTCTGGCCCCGGCGATGACTGTTCGAGGCCCGGCTCTCTTCTCGGGTCTCCAACTGCGCGTACCCCTAAGCCTTCTACTTTGGGAATGTGACAGTTGATACCTTATGGGGCAATCACGGCGCTCGGGGCCAGAGTGGGTTGCAGGTTGGACTGCAAACAGAAACGTTGTCAGTATGAAACCACCAACTGGATAAGGGACGAGGGAGGCTTTCTACTCCTGTAAAGAGGTACGATCTCAGAACCCCCCGGGGCAGTGCTACCCTGGCCTATGGGGCCACTAGGAATCGACTTGACGGTGGTTGAGTGTGGATGGGAAGCGATTCCCAATCAAATCAGGATCCGCCCCTGGGAGGGAGCGGCGCTCTGGCATGACTCGTCTTGTCCCTTCAACCAGACAAGGAGAATGTGAGGAGGGCCCAGTCGTCATACTTCTCTGAGTCCCTGGTAACAACTGGTACCGTGCTGGGAACAGCCTGAACTTACTATCTCTGGAATGAAAATACCTGTTAAGCTAGCAGAGCTATCTCGGCACAGCTGCAAGGAGCCAGGCTCAGGGCCCAGGTAAACAGAGCCATACTCGCCAAAACACCAAACTCACTGTCGCTGGGTAGACTAGCGACCCTCAACCGCAGGGTCTTTCTCCTGCAGAGGGAGCCTGGTGGCTTTGAACTACTGACACAGAGGTTATCAGCCCAATATGAAACTACTACCTCAGAGGGCTGCAGGAGCTACTCTAGGCCCAGGGAATTCTGAGCTCCCAATGCCATCAATACAAGGACCTACCTCCAGTCCATTCCACCGCAGCCAGACTCCATCCGCAGGGCCAATCTGGACCAGTGACCACAGCATAAGGCACATCCAGCCAGCAATACCACGTCCCCTGGACCCCAGCTGCCCTCAGGCCTTACAAGTGCATCCAGTCCTCTGGTGGCTCCTGCCCTGAAGTCATTGACCCTCTGGATTCCCTAAACCAAAGACAGCCAAGCAAAGCCCAGCTCTGTCCACATGAGAGTCCAGAGCAGCTGGCTACCAACAGGATGTAAGCCTCTTACAGATTAAAGGTCCTCACTTAAACCTCTATTTGAGGTAAGACAAGTGGGTCAGCGCCCTGCAGGCTGGCCTGTGCAGTTAATGGCAAGCGAGGCGATTGTGATCCTCAGTGTGGGGGGAGGGGGGGCAGATTGACACGTGGCCCGAGGAACCAGGGATCTAAGTGGAGTCCTGGAGGGAGCAGCCAGCTCATTCCAATCCACTGGGAATCTGCCCCCAGATCACGTGAACTCTAACCTCCCTACCCAATGAACCTGAGAAGCCGAGAACAACAGGGCAAAGTCAAGAGTTAGATGGCTTCCTGTCCCTGCCCTGCCCTTGACATGCAGGGGAGGAGGAGGTCTGCTGCTAAAATAAAAAGAAATGAAAAACAAGGAAATGCCAACAAAGCCAGGATCTGGGAGAGAAAGCAGGTGAGGGGCTTGGGAAGCTGCACCCTGGGTGGCGAGGGAGGGGGAGGGAACTGCGGCCAAAGGACCTTTGCTCTTCCTAATGGTGGAGCTCTCCCTGGCCTCTCCCACTAGCTCCTCTACCCAGGCACAGGGAGGGGGCCAGGAGTGGGGGAGCAGCCACAGGGAGAACCCCCACCACCACTGAGACTCTGGTTGCTCTTATAAAGGAAAAGAAGCTCAGCACATCTGTCTCCATGGAGATGGCCTGGGGGCGTGGCCAAAGCCCACTGCCTACTCGCTGACCTCCTCCCGGACAATGTCACTCCCTCCGTGGACACTGACACGTGGTAAGCAAGCTGGCTGACGTGAGGACCGGGCACACACATGAATCCACACTTGTCTCTCTCTCTGCAGGCTGCAGCCCTGGTGGCACAGTGATGAAGCACACTCAGCCGTCCACAAAAAGGTTGGCGTTTCAAACCTCCTTGGAAGAAAGATGCCGTGATCAGCTTCGGTATAAACTACAGCCAAGCGAAAAATACAAATAAACCCTGCGGGGCAGGTCTCCTGCCACACGGGGCCGCTGTGACTGAGAAGCAACTTGATGGCACCCAACGACAGTTACATAACTGGAAGTCCGTGCTACACACGCACCCTAACGACGTGCTGTGTGCAATCTACTACTTCCTATTGCCATCCCTCTCTCTGACCTTTCTTAAAGGCTGGTCCAACCCACGACCTGGACTTCACCACTGGTAAAGCAGTCTGAAAGGGGAGGGCGGGCTTTTCCCTTCCTCACCTACCATCCCTGCTGCTCACGGGAGGAAGCAGTGCTCGCCCTCGAGCTCAGCCGGGGGCAGGGAACGCACTCACTTACCTACGACACGCCACGGCAGAGGTCAGCACCGGCCTCCACGCTGCTCTTCTCCAGACTCACAACAAACTGCCAGAGGCTAGGCAAAGATGGCTTGGTTTCAGGTGGTTTCGATTTTCTGAAGGTGCACACATACTTTTTTAGGAACATTTGTCGAGCAACGGGAACGAAAATGACCCAATTTCAAACCATGCGCAGCCCCGTCTTCCTGCTCTCCCAAGTGGCTGGTGGAAATCTTGCTGCCTCCTCCTCCTGGCAGGCCTCCCACCCAAGACAGCTGCGAGATTTTCCTAAACCTTCCAGGATGGGCGCTTCAAAACAGTTTCCACCAAACCGTCAGTGGAAAGACGGGAGAAGATAATGGAATGTTCCCACAAACATTGTGAGGCCCCCTCGTCCCCCCACTGACTCCTTTCCACCCTCACTGAGCTCACAAGTGCCATACCGGCTCTCCTGGGTTTGTAACTCGTATCTGGTTGGGCCCCTGAGCTGGAAGCCCTGTCCCAGGAACAAGGTTGGCACAGACACTCCATATTCTCAGCGAGTGCTTTTTGGTTCCCTGGTAGCTCTGTCCCTTGCGAGTGATTCAGACACTGGATCTCGCTTTCCTGGCAGCGCGC
>NW_022111324.1:53480539-53492601 GCF_000313985.2 Echinops telfairi
TCACCCCTCACACACACACACACCACCATCACCCCGCGCGCGCACACACACACACACACACACACACACACACACACACACACACACCCCCCTCACCCAACCCCGCCTTTCTCCACTGTGTTCCTGCCCGCCGGTGCCCTCCACCCAGAAAGGCTGCAGGAACCTACTCCTCTGAGTCCATTCCTAAGGACTCGAGGGGGTTGGGAGGGGTGACCAGGACCACCTGATGGATGACTCCAGGCCATTGCCAGTGGGCCTCCAGGTCCGCTCGAGCTTGTGACGAGCAGACCGGTGCTCCCCCGGGTTCTCCATAGCCGGCTTCTCAGAAGCAGACTGCCAGGCCTCTTCTTTGCCTCTGGGTAGACTCGCGCTTCCAACCTTTCAGTTAGCAGCTGAGCAAGTTAACTGTGTGTGCCATGCAGCACTCCTTCACAGCCACGAGCAGGGATCCGTGAGCCCCGGATGATGTCCATGACTGCACGTGCTGCGATTTCCCTTGTGGCTGGGGCTCCCTTGGGGCAAAGGAGTATAGCTTCCACGCTGTTCCCAATGAGAACGAACTAGGGCCAAAGAGACTAAGAATCTCAGCAACCACAGTCCCGAGACAGCTACTCCAAGACTGCGCGGACTTCCTCGTCCCATAGGTGCTGCCGAGAACCTGACCACTTTCTCCAGCAGGCCATCACCCCCTTCACCTGCCTCTGCATAGGCACTTCCAGGTGGAGTCCTGTGCACGCTTCACCCTCCAGCGAGTCACGCACCGGCTTTGACCGAGCCCCTGAGAAATGCCCACCATGGGGCGAGGCTCTAAAGACACAGCCACTGACAAGCCAGCAGCAATCTTCTTCCTCGTGTCCCATGAGCTGTTCCCCCAGCCCCCACCCACTCTGGCTAACAGAGCAGGTGACTGACCTGCATTGAGGAGCTCTGTCTGTTTGTCTATCTGTCTGTCTCCCTCATTGGTCCACTAGCTCCCCGGGGACAGAGACCATGCATACACCTGCCTCTCCCACCCCACCCCCTAAAAGGACGTGGACACAGGACCTGTCACACAGGAGGGCTTAAACACAGAGCATCACTGGATGGGTGCCGGTGGCTAGCTAGTGGTCTACGGAGCGAAGACAAGCAGAGGCATGCCCTGATCAGGGACAAAGATCCAGCGGGACATGAGAGATGGTCTGGGCTGAAGCCCGTGGCACACAGGCCTCTGCCGCCTGCCAGTCTGCAGCGCTTGTCTAGCCGCTCGCAGCTTTTAAACTGTCCTTCCGGTTTCGAAGACTGGAAAACCGGCCTGAGCGTACACACCCAGCAGACATGCCCGCTAGCCGGCGAGGTGCTGGAGAGGCACAGCGCCCGGCACCTGGGCCTGCACCACCCCGACCGTGGTTCTTAGGTTTGAGCCCACCCACCGTTGCAGCCACATGTTGATCCAGAGTGTGGACGGCCTTCCTCTCTTTGACTGACCTTCTGACTTTGCCAAACCTGATGTCCTTCTCTGGGGACTGGACATATTTTTCCTATTAAACCTATAAAAAGATAGAAAGCCTTCCCCTGAGTTTGCGACCATTGGCAGACGTCAGAAAAGAAAGAACTGCGCTCGCTGGATTTGAACCGACTTGGCAAAAACGGGCGGCCGCGACTGCCAGACAAGCGTGGTGATTGAGCGCACGCCACTTAGGGGGCACTGCAGTCGGAGGATCCACCCATGCTGGTGAGGTCTCTTCTTGACACCCTGCCTTCCTGCCTTCAGCCAGGCTTACACACCACTGCGCCGCAGCCGCAAACTCGGACACCCAGGTCTTCCGAAGCAGCTGCGCATGCTCAGTGGTTCTGTTTCCACTCCAAAGGCAGGTACTTCATCTTCCATCCCTTCCCATCCAGCAAGCATCTACCTGCCTTGTACATGTGTCGGGCACTGTCAGATCCTCCGGAAAGACAGCAGGGGAACAAAACAGATGACAATCCCTGTCTCCCAGAGCTCATGCTGCAGCAGGTGGAGACATGGAGATTCTGCCACACAGAGGCAGTCTACAACACCATGTACAATGGCGGGGGTGCCAGGGAGAAGAAACATGGCAGGGAAGGGACCCACCAGGGCAGCACTGGAAGTGTCAGGCAAGGCGGACGCCCCGGGGAGAAGGTTTCACATCTCCGCACACTCCTGAAGAAAGGGAGAGTTGGCCGTGGGGCTGGCTAAGGAAAAGCATTCCACACGGACAGGACAGAGGTGCAAAGTTCCCGAGAAAGGAAAGCCCCCCTCTATCTGAAGACCAGGGAAGAGGCCAAGTGGCCGGAGCCAAGGGAAAGGGTCCTGCGGCCAGAGCTAAAGGCCCAGAAGTGGCCTAATCATACAGGCCTGCGCTGCCTAATGAGCTAGCCATGGGCCATGTGGCGCTGAGCACCTCAGCTGTAGCTAGTCTGAATTAAATGTGTTACAAGTGTGACTTAACACGTTTCTGGTTTTGTTTTAGATACCATGTAACCAATCTCAGAAACAAGTATTTCCAATAGATTGGGGTAAGTAAACCCAAGGTTACTGAAACAGAGCGAGACGAGACGGAGAGTGAGTTCGTCTAGGCATGTTGAGACCCAAGGGGAAAGGTTAGATGAGTAGATGGAGACCCAGGTCTGCAGTCTGGAGAAGAGCCAGGGATGGGGGTAAGTAATTGGGGACCATCAGCTCCAAAGATTTTGTTTTTCACATTACGGAAAATTTCAAACACCTATAAAACTAGAGGAAACTGTCATAAAAGCCCCATGGGAGGCCAGGGAGAAAAAAAGCCCTATTATCCGACTTCAATGGTTGCTAATCAATCCAGGGACCAATCTTGTTGCTCTCTACCTCACCTATCAGCAAACACTCTCACTCACTGCCACTGGGTTGATTCCGACTCACAATGACCCTACAGGGCAGGGTAGAGCTGTCCCTGTGGGATTCCGGGACTGAAACTCTTTACAGGAGGAGAAAGCTGCATCTTTCTCGCAAGGAGTGGGTGCTGTTCTGAACTGGCGATGGCGGTTAGCATAACCGCCGCCCCCGCCCCCCATCCCGGCCTCTTCCCTCAGGGTGACTTTGAAACCAAGCCCAGACCTGGGTTGTCAAGCCGGCATGAAGCCAAAAGAAGGAGGGAAGCAATCTGCCAGGGCCCTCAGAGGCGGGACACCGAGAACAGCTGGGTGATAGGCAGAAAAGCAGGATGCTTTCTGAAAGCCCAGTGGAGAAGAAGCTTCCAGGAAAAGAGAGGGCCAGCGGTGCCCGATGCAAGGACAGATGCCTGTTGGTCACCCCTGACCTTGCCAAGACCAGTTCCATCCCAAATGGCCAAGACCCACTGGAGCGATTCCAGTGGGGCTGACAATGCAAGTACCGGAAACCCTTCTGGGCAGTCCCTGGAAGAGGTGGGGGCATGGGAGGGTTTTTTAAGCTGCGGAAGATAGCAGTGTGCTGATGGAAATGACCTGACAGAGAGGGGGAAAGGTCGTGCTGGAACAACGTCCCTGAATGAATAGGTGAGAGGGGTTGAAGTCTGCTGCAAAATAGAAAGGCTGCCCTCACACAGAACCGTGTCCAGTCCACGCGGGAGGAAATGTTAAACGCCACGCTTGGCACAGAAACTAAACCAGACTCACCGTCGAGTCAACGCAGACCCACGGTGACCTCGTGGGTCTCTGAGACTGTAACTGTTTACAGGAGTAGAAAGCCCAGTCTGTCTCCCAAGGAGCTGCTGGTGGGTTTGAACTGCTGGCCCCGTGGATCGCAGCCCAAACGTAATCGCCACACCACCAGGGCTCCGTCACTTGCCATAGAGCCCACTCTAACTCCTGACAGCCCACAGGTGACAGAGCAGAAGGGAGCTCCGTGGGGGGTTGTTTGACTGTAATCGTTACAAAAGCAAGATGCCAGGCCTCTCTTCTGCAGTGCCACCAGGTGGGCTGGCAGCACCAACCGTTAGGCTGGCAGCCAGGTACAGTTTGTGCTTCCCTGGGATAGCAGGATGTGCCACATCCATTTTTTAAAAATGTCTGTGTTTTATAATAAGTGCAGTTCATTAGTATTGCAACACTGTATACACATTATAGGCTCTCTCTCCCTTCCTTTCTCTATAGGATTTGCTCAAAAATGATAACAAGCAAATAGATACATGATCAAAATAAGTAAAGGCCACTAAATTGGAAGAAAATGAAACCTATTATCAAAATCAGCGCTAAGTGACAGGGGGTGAAGATTGGGGTGTTTTTGTTTTCTAGACAATGTAGGAAATAAGAAAAATGAACAGCTTGTGTTTTTCCTTTTAATATGTCACAGGAAGTCCTAGTGGCACCATGGGTTTAGTGTAGGGATGCTAACCACACGGTCAGGGGTTCAAATCCACCAGCCACTCCATGGGAGAAAGATGAGCCTGTCTGCTCCTGCGAAGACTGACAGCCTTTGAAGAAACCGCAGAGGCAGTTCTCCTCAGCCCTGTGATGTCATTAACTGACTGGGGGCAGTGGGTTTGGCTTGGCTTGAGGTTAAGAGTTCTTAGCACCTCTCAGATGTTTGCATCTGGCCTGTCTGCAGCTCATCAGTTAAGAAAGCTCTCCAGTCTAGCTCTCATGGCTACCAAGACTCCAGTCCACATGTGTTAAATGAACTCTCCCACTGTCAACATCAACACAGCTAACAGAGCCGAATGTGGATCCGGCTCGTGGCTAGGAAGCAGGGGCCCACGGCAGAAGTCACAGCTAGCTTCTCGAATAGTTCCAGGTGCACCTCTTACCAACTCCATGAAAGGACTACATGAATCCCGAGTCCGAGGTTGGCAAGATTGTCCTTCATGCAGGCTGGTCGTGCTAAGGGACCAGCCTCTGGGGGAGGACACTGGAATAGAGAATCAACAACAACAACAAGTCCTCCATGAGAAAGTAACACAGTAGCCGTAATGATGGGCTCAAACGCAGAAATGATGGTGCGGCTGGTGCCGTGCCGGGCGCCTTTGGTTTGGTTGTTCCTAGGCATGCTATGCGTGCAAACTGACTTGACAGTGCCTGGCAACAAACAACGACCAATCCATCAACACGAAGTGGATGGCCACACCCACGGGGGAGACACGCAGGATCAGACACCACACGCGGTTCTCCGTCCACTGTAAGCTCCTTGAGCTCAGGGCCCTGTTTGTCTGTTCCTGGGTGTCGCCCCCATGCCCAGTACGAAGCCTGAAACACAGCAATCAATTTCTTGGTAGAAGGAGTAACTGGCGACATTAAAGCATGAGGAGAGAAGAGAGGAGGACAGACATGGAGACGCACAAACTGGCTGCACACACTCCAGCACGCTGCGGCCGTGATCAGAGGGGAGAGCAGCTAAGGAAATCTAGACTGCACAATGACGAAGCAAGTTATTTTAAGAATGACCATAATCTTCTTTCTACAAGACATTGCGATTCATCATCATCGACTAAATGAAATGTGTGAGTCTTGTTTACAGCCTGATTCAAAGAAACTGCTAAAACATGTCAAAAAAAAAACCAACAAACAAACAACATTGAGACAATCGGGGAAATTTAAACACTAACCAGATGACAGATGAGACTTGAGAATGATTCTACTTTGTCACTGTGTGATGATAATCTTCCAATTTCGGTGGCTGTCGAGTCCAAGTCCTGGCCACTCCACGTGTCGGAGCAGAACTGCACTCCACTGGGTTTTCAATGACCGGCTTTGTGGAAGATCACCAGGCCTTTGCTGCATGGGACCTCGGTGTGGACTTGAACGTCCAACTTTCAGTCAGCAGCCAAGCACTTAACCATTGGTACCACCCTTGGAGTTTGATGACACTCTTGGAATTACAGGTCTTTGTAAGTCATTCCCTTTCGAAGGTAATATTTAGGGGTGAGATGACCCAGTGTCTCAGATTTGCTTTCAGATAATTCAAGAGGAGGGTAAGAGAAAAGTGAGGGCAGACGGGAAATGAGACAGGCCATGAATTGATTAAGCCTTGAAACGTGGTGCTGGGCTGTGATATGAATTCAATCTACCATGGTATAGGTTTGAAAATTTTCCATAATGAAATTGTTAAAAAGAAAAGGAACGATCATTTCAAACCACAGTTAACTTCCTTGCACCTGTTCCCCACCAGCCCCCGCCCCATAGGAAACTGGCTCAGTGGTATTTCTGGCCCTTCCACTTCTGCAGAGAGCTCCGGAACAGAGCCCACGGCCTGCCTGGCCAGCCTTTCCACCTTACTCACCTGCTTCACCTCTGCTGCCTTCCTAGGCCTGGCGAGGCCGCCATGTCTCCTCTCCCTCTGCTTCCCATGCTCGCTCCACCATACACTCTGCTTCTTCTCCCCGACCCTCCCCATCTCAGCCCACACCAGCCCGGCCTCTGCTCCACCCAATGTTGGCTGCCTCTAACTCACCCTGAGACACTAAGTCACGCCCCTCGCATCCCCTCATTCCTACATGGCTCCACCGCTCCCCCTCTCTGCTCTGCCCTAACCGCAGTCACAGTGCTAGCATCTACAGGTCTGCCATCTTCCCCCACGTGGGACACACTTGCTGGCAGGAGCTCTACTTCCTCCACGTATATGCTCAGCTCCCTCCTGCACCCTTCCGGAACTGACCAGAGACGTGTGCGTCACCCACTTCACTCCCAGTGTGCCTATCGAGGGCCTGCCGAGGACTGTGCCCTACATGGGGGCTCGAGCAGCACAGAGGAGAGCGGCACACAGAGGCTTGGGGAGTGCACATCATTATTATCATTAGAGTTGACTCAGCTATCCACACACCTTCCTTCCGGACCAGTCCCTGCATCTCTTCTGCTTGCCTCCCATCTCCAGTGCCTCCTAGGGCTCTCTACCCATGACAGTTCTTAGTAACAGCCTGGCCAAGGAGGGGGCTATGTCTCAAGTCAGTGCGCTCAATCTCCCGCCAGTTTATTCCCAGGTAGCACGTCCTCCTAAACTTGGCGATGAAAAGCTATTCAGAGGGGATCTCTGATAAGGGCAAACAGGAGAGTCAAGGAGCCAGCCTCTGGGGAGAATGTGTGTAGGGGAAGGTGTGAAGCAAGACTCCGGAGCCAGCTTACCAATACCAGCTAAAAGCAGCCTGGGTGTGCTCAGCTTCTGTCTCCTTGGCTATTCTAGGCTGTCTGCTGCCTCCTCCCACTGCCAGCCTCCTCCCTTCCCAGCTGCAATGGGAATAAACCTCCGTAACCCCGTTGCTCCCCCACCCCATCCCCCTGCTGCTCGGAACATGTGGTTTCCTCTCACCACGGACATGTCTCACTTCCTATCTCCGCCCCAAGAAGAACCGACCCAACTGCTGTGGGACTGACGGCTGTTCTGTAGCAGCAAAAATGAAACCCCAAAGCTTCCCGTTAGCCCCGTTCCTGGCCAGGAGTTGCACCAGCACTGTGAAGGTTAGGGACCAGGTCACAAAGGTAGACGTCAGGGCAGAAGGCAATTGAGTGATGGTTAGCTACAAGAATTAAAAAGCAGCAGCAGCAGCATCGACAACAACAAGCAGTTGCTGGCACACAGACTCCAACTCACATCAACTCCGTAGGCGTTCCAGGAGAACTGCGTGGCCCAGGGGTTTCAAGGGCTGACCTTTCAGCACAGACCACCAGGCCTTTCTTCTGAGGCTGTTCTGGGTGGATTTGAAGCGGCAACCTTCCAGTTAGTGTGCTGTGTTGAACCTTTGCACCATCTAGGGACTCTGTAACTGCAAAGTACTAAGTACTGATCCTGGTCCCAAGGGTACACGTCACACACACACACACACACACACACACACACACACACACACCCCAACTCTAAGCCACAGGGGCTTATGCCGACAGAGTGGGTGAATGCCATGTTGAAATAGACAAGCCAGGCTGTGCTGTGGACTCTGTACAGACCCAGCTCCAGGCCCGGGCTCGACAGGGGGCAAAGCTATGAGGGGAAAGACGCTGCAGGCCTTGGTGGGCCCGTGAGCCCTCCTTTTCCTTACCAGAGACTGAGTCTGATTCAGCCCCATCTCCTCTGCCTAGGCCTGGGGAGTCAGAATGACCAGGAGGTAGCTAGTCAAACCCAAGCCAAGGCCACACCCCAGTCCTGTGGCAGAACTCAGGCCTCTGGACTCAAAGGCAATGTTGCAGGGCGGGGCTAGGGGGATATTCTCTAGGTCCCAGATAAAGGACTAAAAATAAAAGACCATCTTTGAGTTTATTCCAAGAATCCATTATCTCCACTGTCAGATTGTCTCCCCCTGTCCCCCACCCCCACAGAGACTGCAAAGGAGGGACTAATGTAGATGCCTAGAGAACCCTAAAAATCTGAAAACAGGCCCCCCCAATGGAGAGCTAGGATCTTTATGGTGGTCTAGGGCTGGAACAGAGCCCCGGTGGGGAACACACTCTGTGGCTAACTGAAAGGTCAGAGGTTTGAACCCAACAGCTGCTCTGTGGGAGGGTGATGTGCCAGTCTGCTTCCGGAAAGCTGGATGGCCTTTGGAAGCCCCGTGGGGCACCAAAGGCAGTGCGTTTGGTTTGATAATGGGAGAAGTCAATACACCTTTTCTTTAAGGGCAGGAGAATAAACACTTTAGATGTGTGGGCCATGCAGTCTCTGCTGAGACCACTCAAACACCCCACCCCCACCCCCACTGCAGCCTGAAAGCATCCGCAGACAGAACATGGAGAAACAGGCATGTCCTAGTCTGTGTTCCTATACAATTTTATTCACAGAAACAAGCATCTGGCCCATGGACCACAGACGGAGGTGCTGAGCAGGCTGGCCACATGCTCTGGAGACAGGGGCCGTCTCTGGGAACAAGGCCTCCCTCCTTGCTTTTCCCTGTTTCCCACAGAGCACCGACAAATCCGGGCTGCTTGGTCAAACAGCTTGGCCTGCATTAGATATTTCAGCAATGGTGGGAAAGACGCCAGACACCAAATCCAGAGCGTTAGAGCCGCTGCTGTTGTTAGGTGCCGTCAAGTCGGCTCTGACCCATAGCAACCCTACGCACAACAGAACAACACACTGCACGGTCCTGTGTCACCCTCACAATTGTTTTAGAGCAAAAAAACCTTAATCCCTTAGACAAGCCACTGCAGCCTGGGGAAGCAACTTGCCCAAGATTCGGTAGCTGGGAAAGGTCTCCTGACTGTGCTCAGGGCTCTTGCCTCCAACAGAGGGGCACGTGGACCAGAAGCAGAACAAGGACCTCTGCCCGTCCCTGGACCACATCCCAGGGTTGAGTGGATGGGGCAGCAAAAGCCAAGGAGAAGGCTTAGGAAGGTAAATGTCTTTCCAACCGTACTTGCACTTATCAGTAGGGATGGGAGCCAGTAGGAGCTGGAGGTCGGTACAGGCAGAAACTGATCCCGGAGTCTGGACAGGCGCAGGAAGATAAAGAGTAGAAGGGACGCAGTCTGCCCAAATGCACCAAGGCGCCTGTCCACAAACCTCTTCAATAACCTTGCACTCTGATGGCTTCATGACACCGGTCCCCCGAAATCTCTATCTCTTCCCACCGGTGGCGTCCACTGCTGACTTGGCCTGCTCATAAACAGCTCTGTTTGGATGTCAGGCCATCATTTTGACAGTAACACATCTAAATATAAACCACGACTACAGCAAACAAATCTGAACCCTGGCTCTGCTGTCAATCACAAAGGCCCCACATCGCGCCACCTCATCTTCCCCATGCCCTGGTTCCCAAGCCCAAGCAAAGCTCCCTGAACTACCTCCTCCTCTCCAATCCAAGCTCCACCCTAATCCATCACCCTGAGTCTGGAGTCATGCCAGTGTCTTGCCTGGGGCCCCGATTCCAGCCAGGTAGCAATGCCAGCAGATTAATCTCCCCCTCTCAATATAGTCATCCTTCTCCATCCATGGTAAGCTCTTCAAGGTCAAGGCCCTGTCCTACTTACCTCTGTCTCTCCACCTCCCAGTACCTCACCTAACAGAGCAGGTACACAGTAACGGTAAGTGCACGCACCGTAGCTTTCATCATGAAGTGAGGCTACGCAAGAAACATGGGGCTACCAATTCCCACGAATTGGGGCTCAGCTGCCAGGCTTTGCAGGCCCCATTATCTTCTTCACTCTCCCCACCCCCAGCTTCCAGCACCCTAGAAACAAGCTCTCAGCTCCATCAAGCCGATCAATGCCTGACCTCCTCATGTGCCAGTCATTCCTGCATCACCACTGCTGCCCACGCACTGCTCGCCCTGCCCTGCAATGACGTCCATGCCCTCCCCCTTCATCGACTCCAACTCCTACGCAACTGCCTATTGCCGAGCTCGGGGAGGGGGGGAGAAAGCGGGGGTGCAGAAAGGGGAGAAATAATAAAATATTTGGGGAGGGGGGACATGATGATAAGGATCTCTCATCCCTGGGGGCATCACTGTCCCCATGGGTCACAGGCGATCAGAGGAGGAAGAGGCGGGAGGAGGAGCCAGATTTTTCCACTGAACGAAAGGCATGATTTTCATCACTGCTTCTGTTGCCCTGGTAACCAGGGACAGCCCAGTGGAGAGTACAGTAAAAGAACACCATGTTTATCTTTGCTGTCTGATCCACTTCCCTTTATACCCTTCCCTGGCCATCCCCGAGCTCCTAGACCTGTTCCAAATTTCTCCAAATGTCACGACACCCTTGCCGCTGCTCTTCCTTCAAACCTCAAAGGCAGGGCTAATTCACCCTCCCTGTCCATCCCCGAGGCCCAAGTCTCCTGCCACTGCAACCTGCTGGGACTCAACTCACACCTCTCACCTGCCCTACCAGGTAGCACCAGGCTCAAAGCCCCAGACGGGCTTCCATTCTACCAGCCAGTCTACTGGGTGAGGAAGACTAGAGGGACAAGACGGGGAGACTGCCCAGCCCCAAACTATGCAGCAGGTCCCACTTCTTCCAGCCCCCTTCTGAGCCCAAGATGAGGAGAAGCCCTGCAGGGGGGTGGGGGAGTCAGCCCACCTGCAGGCTTCCAGAGATCCTGCCTCCCACACGGACACTGTGGCTGCGTGACCTGAGAGCAGAGACACAGCGCTCGCCCTGGGAGGTTATATAAGCGTTATATAACACGGTGGCACTAATCAGCACACAGACGCAGTTGTCAAATCCCAGGGACAGGCCAGGGGTGGAACCAAACCCAACAAGCCCTCACCAATGCCAACGCAATCGACACCGGGCCCTGGCTGCCCCGGCCCTGTTTCTACCTGCTCCCTCCACGGCAGAGGACACACAGAGAGACTTGCCTGGCTCTGCACGCTTCTTCCCACGCTGGCTGGGCTGCAGGGAGGGGCGGTGGCACAGTCACCACCCTGGCCCACAGCAGCCTCAGTGCAGCAGCCCAGGCAGCCAGGCTGCCCTCCCACCAGGGCCTTGAGTGGGAGCCTGCAGCCCCCTCCTCTCTGTCCTTGCACCAGACTGTGTTTGGGGCACAAGTGCTGCAGAGGCTCCAGGATTGGCTGGAGCAGCTGTCCCTCTGCTCTGTCATTTGCTGTTCCTCTAAAAAACAAAACAAAACGAAAGGGAAAGAGGGAAAAGAAAAGGGAGGAAAAAAAAAAATCAAACGCACTGGCAAACGCAGCTCCCAAATTTCACTCTATGGTTGTGAACAAAGCCGATGGGGGGCAGTCCCATGGGCAATACTATTTCCCTACAGCGCCCCCCTTTACTCCCCACCCCCACGCCCCACCGCCCAACTTCCACGAAGTCTTGACCCAACCAGCCCATGAACTTGGGCTCTAGGCCTGGAAGACCACCCACGCACCCCCAACTCCGCGCAGCTCCCATCTTGGGAGCTGCAGCAGTTGCTAGAGCTTCTCCCATGGCGGGCACCCATGCCCCTCAGCTGGGGGTTCTGGACAAATTCCTGGGAAGCAGACTGCCTGCACTGAGGCACTGGGGCACTGCCGGGGCAGTTCTCATCAAACTGCTCCGGGATCATCGCCACGCCCACTTTATTAATTTGGGAGGAGGGGAGAGGGCGAGGGTGAAAGGACTGCCCAGAGACAGAATCCAGTACACTGCCAGCAGCACCTACCCTCTCCCGAACGCCGCCGCCCCCTCCGGCCTGCCCGCCTACTCCT
>NW_022111324.1:53493310-53501243 GCF_000313985.2 Echinops telfairi
CGCGCGCCCGCGCTTCCCACGCCCGGCGCCCGGCGCTGTGCCACCCAGCGGCCGGGTCGCGCACCACACCCTGCGTCCCGGAAAATCGGCCGTGGAAATTCCCAGAATTGGATCCTAGGGTTGCGGTGGGGCCCAGGAACCGGAGAGGCTGTTCCTAGGTCCCAAGTCTGTGGAAGAGCAGCTTCCATCCACCCTCTCTCTAAAGGAGATGGCAGAACCTTCGCATGAGTCACCCATTTTCCTCCTGCCTCCCCGTATTTACCTCGGAGCCGGAGAGGCGGTGGTGGTGGTGGTGGGTGGGCCACTTTTGTAAAATGGGTGTGGGCGATGCGAGGTGGGCAAAGAGTAGTCAGTCCAAGGCCTGCCAACGCCCATAGCCTGGAGATCCGAGATGGACATTGCTCAGACCATGGACGCCCTCAGTCCGCCGGTAAGTCCTTATCCCGGTGTATGGACTACCGTTTTCACTGTTGCGTAGCTCGACCATCTTGAGCGTCTTGGAGAGGTGTGGGCCCTCTCAGAATCCACTCTATGACTGTGCAGGTTTTCCTTTCTGTTGTGGGGGGCTCTCTCCAGAAAAGCGCACCTGTCTACATAAATGCATGTTGTACTGTGTTGCAAGGAGTTCTCAGGACTTCTTAGAGCCCCAACACGAACATTGAGGGCACCCATAAACTCCAGCTTGGGGACTCACTCTGTACAGGAGCTCAGGCAGCAGGGCTCTGAGCTCGTGACACGGAATCCACGGGATCCATTTTGCTCAGGCTGCTTCCTCCTTCAGAAATACCGCCACTGTATCTGAATCCCACATTTCCAGCAATAGATAGACTCCCTCTCCTTAAAGACCGGCTTAAACACCGTCTCCCGCTTGATTTGCCTAGTGTAGAGGTGCCATCTCTGACCTCGATTTTCTGGGAGCATTTCTTTTTATTCCTTTTATGGTGATCAACAAGATATACGTTGACCTGTAGTTATTTTTGTAGTCGCATATCTCCATGTAGATCCTAGGTGCCCAAACTTATTTGGCCTCTGCCCCCTTTTCAGAAAATAAAATTGGCTCAGCACTCCCCCGGCCATTAGCAACGTTTGTCCTATAGCCTATAATCAATGATGAAGTGTAGATAGCTGCTTTTGCAGCCCCTCCTAATTATTTCAGTACCCTCCTCCCACCCCCACTCCTCATCTGCACACCATGTGTGTTGAGGTATTGCCCACTTTGGGAAACACCATTCTAGAAGGTAAATTTTTTTTTGAAGGTAAGTTTTTTTAAAGATCAACTTCCCCTTAGGTGTCTTGAATGGTATGCTCTTAAGAAATAAGCCCTCCGTAATTCACAACTTATAGTTTTGTCATAAGTTACACTGTCCGATGTCTCCCCCCACTCTCTTCTCTGCTGCCCATCCCCCAGGGAGGAGGCAATACCTAGATTCTTGTAATCGGTTCCCCTTTCCACCCCACATTCCCTTCACCCTCCAGGCCTCGCCCCTTTCACCACTGGTCCTGAAGGAGTCATCTGTCCTGGATTCCCTGTGTTTCTAGTTGCTGTCTGTACCAATGTACATCCTCTGGTCTAGCCAGATTTGTAAGGTAGAATTGGGGTCATGATAGTGAGGGGGAGGAAGCATTTAAGAACTAGAGGAAAGTTATATGTTTCATTGTTGCTACCCTGCACCCTGATTGGCCCATTTCCTTCCCTCAACCCTTCAGCGAGGGGGTGTCCAGTTGCCTACGGATGGGTTTTGAGTCTCCACTCTGCACTCACCCACCTTTACAATTATATTTTTTGTTCTTTGATGCTTGATACCTGATCCCTTCGACAGCTCATGGTCACACAGGCTGTTGTGCTTCTTCCATGTGGGCTTTGTTGCTTCTGAGCTAGTTGGCCGCTTGTTTATCTTCAAGCCTTTAAGACCCCAGACGCTGTATCTTTTGATAGCCTGGCACCATCAGCTTTGGTCACCACCTTTGCTTATGCACACCTTTGTCTTCAGTGATCATATCAGGAAGGTGGGCACCCACTGATCTGATTTTTAGTTCTTTGATGTCTGATAACTGGTCCCTTCTGCACCTTGTGGTCAGACAGGCTGGTGTGCTACTTCATGAGGTGTGTGTGTGTGTGGGGGGGGCAGAACAATGAGCAACTGATATTAAGGGCTGAGATGGCAGGCAAATGTTTTGAGAATGATGAAGACAGCGAATGTACATATGTGCTTGACACAATGGATGTATGTGTGGATTATGATGAGAATTGTATGAGCCCCCAATAAAATAATTTTTTAAAAAAAGAAATAAGCCATATATAATTGAAGGTGAATAGGGACAGAAGGAAGAGGAACCCCAGGAAAACAATCCTCTTTACTCCAGAGGAACCTTGTGCCTCATCTGCTAATCTGATGTCCCACCCTCTTGGTCCTAGAAAATAGAATCCTCAAGTGGACAGACATCTCACCCATGACCCCTCCTCTAGCCCAGGCAACCATCCTATGAAGTGCCCTGACAGATTTAGATGGAGCCATGGTGCAGCAGGGGATTCAGCCCTCCGCTGCTGACAGAAAGAACGATCCTTGGCACTGCCTGAGAAAGATGCTGCAATCTGCATCCAAGGTCTTATGCATATGGATAAGAAGAAATCACGGATACATTCTCAGGAATGCAGAAGTTTGTAATAAAATGGAGGTTTGATTCAGACCTAATGTCACCCATTTTATTATACCAAGGGCCTCAATTTAAGGGGTTGTGTAGCCCCTTCCTCCCCTTTGTTTAAACCTTTGATAGCAGGTGCTGAACACCCATCATGGAATTACCTTTCTTCTGCAAGCGCTTGGATAGTTCACACATTCAAGTGTTGAAATGACCATCCTCTTGAAGATCAATTGGGTTAATATCCTCTTCACCTTGCCATATAAATAGGTCTCATATCCAGGGTGAGTTGAAGTTCATCCAGGTCAGTGCTGCAAACAGAGCCAAATTTGGAGGAATCATTTGATAATTAAAACTACTCGCTCAAAGTGTGAAAATGGTTATGCATTTTCTCCTAAAAAGGTTTAGTTTGGGCAAACTTTTGTACTATTTTCTTCTACTTTTGTGTTGATGATTCAAGTATAATAGGCGATATTGATGATATTACAAACTCCTCCATATTGAGCTAACAGGAAATCCAGGACAAGGGCTGACATATTATCCAATACCACCTTCCAAAGGGGAGTAAAGACGTTCACATTAGGGGTGCAACTCATGCTTTCATTATAGCAGTTTGGGTACTTGGGATCAGAAGGGTCCCAGGAAACCTCAGTGACATTTTTGCATTCTGATTAGATTAAAATATGATACTTCTGCCAAACCAATAATCTAAGAATGTCATAATCTAGCAGCCATAGCCCATTTGGAGGTAATGTTAGGATTCATGGCAGCACTGGGCACATGACTGTCATAAGACACAGTAGAGGTCAATAGATTTGATTTTTCTCAAACAGATCATGGCTAAGGATGACAGATCCAAGATTCAGTTAGGTTACCACCACTGGCTACTGATTGGGCCAACTTAAAAAATACATTTTCTTTCCAAGCATTACAAAACTTCTAGAAAAGGAAGTGCAGAGCCCAAACATACTTTTGTTATGAATAGAACTACTAAGGAAAAAGGTCACAAGTATGAGGCAAACTAGCAACCCAAGAATAGCTACAATTATAAAGCAAAGTTCGCCAAGTCCAGCAAAATTCAAAGAAATGTTATTCCCTGATCTTGGGACCAGATGCCTACCTCAGATGTCATCTGCTTTTTGCCGACGGGGTGTTACAATAGGATTTATCTGATTTCACTTTATTAGAAATTATCTGAGTTACTCCATGTAGTTAAAAGGTAGAGAGGCTATTGGATACCTAATTCACAATTTCAAAGAAAAAAATTAAAAATGCTTTTAAAGAAATGAGATAAACTAAAAGAGACAACTGACCTAGTACAAGTGCTAAGAATCTTTTCCATATTGGTATTACCCCTTGGTCATGCTCAGAATTGCATTACATTATGAAAGGTTTTTTTCTTTGACTTTTCAAAAAGAGTGAGAAAAGTTTCAAAATCTGTTCAAATGGCTTGAGTACCTCCATCTGCGGCTCTGGAAAATCAAGTTAACCCAGGACCTGCTTTCCTGTTGGTGTGACCTCACCTCACTAGAGCACTCTGCGCGTCATGAGAAACGAGGCTGCTCTTGCTGCTTCATTTCAGAGAAGCTGGTGTTTAAGCTGGCCTCACGGTTTCGATGACTTTGTAAATGTTGTCATTGTTTTGTGGGAGCCGGACTCTGGCTAGACCCTTGTGTCTTGAGTTTCTGTGTTGGATCACACTAGTGGCCATTCTGGGAGTTGCTATTTTCCACAAGGTTATGTTAGATCTCCGACCTTCACTTTGCTGGGAAGATCTACTGCTAATGTCTGTTTTATGATTTGGGCTTTTGACATAGTTGGTTATGCATTGGATTGCTTACTGTAAGGTTTGTGGTTCAAACTCACCAGTTTCTCTGCAGGAGAAAGATGAGGCTTTCTGTTCCCATAACGATGTGTAGCCTCAGAAACCTTGGGGAGCAATTCTACTCTGCCTTAAGGGGTCACAATGAGTCGATTAGACAGGACAGCAGTGGGTTTGGGAGGTCTAGAAACTTTTATATAAATCAGTCTATTTGAAAAATGTACTAGAAAAGGACCGATTGTTTTAACTGGATAAGAAGGATTTTCAAAGGGGCAAATTTGAGAAATAGTACTTTCATATTTTGTTATTTTTGCTCAATAAAGGTTTCTGTGACTTTTCCCCCCTTTAACTATTTGCAATTTATTGTATGTGAATCCGCTTGTTTTAAACACATTGCCGATTCATAGGATTCAGTCCTATGCCCCAACCAGCTTTTTAAAACAGTTTTATTGGCATATAATTTACATATCACATAATTTAATAGCTCAGTCACACGAAGAAGAGTTTTATAATCACCACCACAATCAGTTTTAGAACATGTTATTCATTCTTGTTATTTGCTCATCCTTATTAGCTCAGTTTCTGTGATTTTGAAGCAATGATTAAAAAGGGACAAATTACTCTAAACTTGTTTCTCTAAAGGATCCTATAAAACATGTAAAAGACAGGGCGATGACAATATAATAGTTTCTTATCCCTAGATGGTATTATTAAGCTAGATAATAGAATTTCTTCAAAGAACATATTTCAATTGATTTAATGATAAATAAGTTGTAATATATGTTTAAGGAGCCACGCTGGCACTGTAGGTTAGGTTTTGGGCTGCTAGTTGCAAAATTATCAGTTCAAACCCACCAGCCCCCACAGTAGAAAGATGAGGCGCTCTCTCTGGTCCCTTATAGCAGTTCTTCGTCCCGTGGGATTCCATGGGTCAGAATCGACTCGATGGCAATGGATTTTGTTTACTAACAGTTTAATAATCTAAACATCTCCAAGAATTAATGAAAACGATCTATGACAAAGATATTGATGTGCTGTAGAATACTGATCTTTTCATTTTTACTTTTTCTGTCCTCAACATTTACTTACCCTCTAGCTAGTGACTTCCGTTCTCCTTCTACTCTTGGGAACCATCAAGGAGTATTTCTTTCCTTTCGAGAATCTTTTCTTGACTTTTTATAATAGTGGTCTAATACAATATTTTTGATCAACTGATTTCACTCAGCATAATGTCCTCCACCTTCATTCATGTTATGAAGTATGTCACAGATTCATCATTTTTCAATGTTTCATAGTACTCTGTTGTGTGTACGAACCACAGTTTATCCATTCTCACTGATAGGCCTCCGCCTTTTCCATCTTGTTGCTACTGTGAATAGTCCTATGATGAGCATGGGTCTGCATGTACCTGCTTCTGTCGTGGTTCTTATTTCTCTAGAATGTATACCAAAGACAGGGATTGCTGAATTGGATGAGGATTACAGTCTCTCCATACCCTGGCTAACCTTTGTTGTTTCCTGGGGTGTGTTGGTGTGTGTGTGTGTGTGTGTGTGTGTGTGATTAACATTGCTATTAATACTGAAGTTAGGTGATGTCTCATGGTTGTTTGATTTGCATCTCTTGAATGGTGAATGATCATGAACATTTCTTCATGTTTATTGGCTGCCTGCATGCCTTCATTGCTAAAGTATTGTATGTTCATGTCTTGGACCCAATTTTAAAATCAGGTTATATGCCTTTTTATTGTTGCGGTTTGAAGTTTCCTGTGCATTTTGGAGATTGGTTTCCTTTTTACTAGGATGGTTTTTAAAAAGGCATTGCAGACAGAGGTTTATTGGCTAAAGGAGTTGGAGAGGAAGGAGCTCAGATAAAGTCTTACCAGAGGAATAAGAAGGCAAAGAAGAAGAGGAAGGAATGTAGCAGAGGAAGTAGGAGTTGAATATTGTTTATGTAGTGGATTTGGAAATGCTGCCTTGCATGGACACTATTTTACTTTCCTGGGGTCTTTTCAGGCATTTAGATACCAGTCAGAATAGGCGAGCCATTATGGTTGCTGAATCCAGGAGTCTTCTGTCCTGATTCGCTGCACAGAAAAATTAGCCTATCTAGCTCCAAACAGCCAAGCAGTCGACACTGGCTTCCTCAACCAGGGCTTCTAAGAATTTTCACACTCAAACCCCTGTTAGCTGGAGAAGTTTGCAACACAGGAAAGTGTTTCCAGAAGCAACTTGGATTCGTTATCCATTTGATTTTGAATTAATTTTTTAGTATTACAGATTCAAAACCCCATCATTGCCAAACTTTTCATGATCCCCCTATTCAGTTACAAGACCCCGTATGGGCTCCACAGTTGAAGGAGCTTTGTTCAAAACAAGACATAAGGAAATCACGTCAGCGCTCCCAAAAGCAAGCAGGCAGGGATGCCCACATGCCTGTTCCAATCGGCAACCAGAGCACCGTAATCGAAGGGAAGCCTGCCAGGTCCTTTGAGGTGGCATTTCGCATTACACGAAAACCATGAGCACGTGTACAGAAACCTAAAGGGGCATTTCTGAAAGGAAAGGTGAGTTTCCACCTCACAGGCTGAAACCTTGACTCTCCCAAAGTCATCCAGAGCCCCGTCAGGGGTTTGCCGTGGAGACTGGACCAAGTTTCGTGGCCCATGCACGCAATTTTTGTGGGTGATTAGAGTTGGGTGAATTGCAGCCGCAGACTCAGCAGACTTAATTTGGCAACAGACTCACAAAACATTTCTAGTGCTAGCTGAAAGGAAAGTAGAAGAAACCCAACAATAAATCCTGATGCCCACACTGGTACCACAGTCTACACCGTAAGTTTGTAAACTTACTTGACCCACTGCCTCTTTTTCGGGAATTTTTTTTTTTTAACTCAGCAACCCCTGGCAATTAAAACCTTTCGTGCTATATAAGTACTATATAAGTGTAAGTATCTGCTTTTGCAGCCCCCCTGGATTGTTCCAGCACCACCCCACCCCCCACAACCTCTCCCCTGGGATAGTGTCACCCACTTTTGGAAAACCAGCTCTAAATCCATGATTTTTTTTCGAGGGGGGGGGCATTGACAATAATGTGCCTTCAGATCCCAAGTATCTGATACCAAAAAATATTAAAGATGAGTGACCTGTTCAAATAAAAGTGATGACATTTGTTGAGCGACAAAAGAATTTGCAAATTAAGCAGCCATCCTGTAGAGAATTTAAAGTTGCTTGCCCCACCCTGCAAAAACAAATAAGAAACAAAGAACAGTCTCTGACCTGCCAGCCGCCCAAGGGCAACCTCCAAGTGCAGTCATCTGTCCTGGCTGCCTTCACTTCTTTCCCTCCTTTTCCTTGGACCCCTGGGGGAACTCAGTACCTCTAAGGTACATCACGATTTTGGTCACGCTATAAATGTCCTAGGTAAAATACAGCTGCATGCTCTCTAGGTCTTCTAACTCATCAAAAACCTTCAT
>NW_022111324.1:53501343-53503991 GCF_000313985.2 Echinops telfairi
GAAACCTAAAGGGGCATTTCTGAAAGGAAAGGTGAGTTTCCACCTCACAGGCTGAAACCTTGACTCTCCCAAAGTCATCCAGAGCCCCGTCAGGGGTTTGCCGTGGAGACTGGACCAAGTTTCGTGGCCCATGCACGCAATTTTTGTGGGTGATTAGAGTTGGGTGAATTGCAGCCGCAGACTCAGCAGACTTAATTTGGCAACAGACTCACAAAACATTTCTAGTGCTAGCTGAAAGGAAAGTAGAAGAAACCCAACAATAAATCCTGATGCCCACACTGGTACCACAGTCTACACCGTAAGTTTGTAAACTTACTTGACCCACTGCCTCTTTTTCGGGAATTTTTTTTTTTTAACTCAGCAACCCCTGGCAATTAAAACCTTTCGTGCTATATAAGTACTATATAAGTGTAAGTATCTGCTTTTGCAGCCCCCCTGGATTGTTCCAGCACCACCCCACCCCCCACAACCTCTCCCCTGGGATAGTGTCACCCACTTTTGGAAAACCAGCTCTAAATCCATGATTTTTTTTCGAGGGGGGGGGCATTGACAATAATGTGCCTTCAGATCCCAAGTATCTGATACCAAAAAATATTAAAGATGAGTGACCTGTTCAAATAAAAGTGATGACATTTGTTGAGCGACAAAAGAATTTGCAAATTAAGCAGCCATCCTGTAGAGAATTTAAAGTTGCTTGCCCCACCCTGCAAAAACAAATAAGAAACAAAGAACAGTCTCTGACCTGCCAGCCGCCCAAGGGCAACCTCCAAGTGCAGTCATCTGTCCTGGCTGCCTTCACTTCTTTCCCTCCTTTTCCTTGGACCCCTGGGGGAACTCAGTACCTCTAAGGTACATCACGATTTTGGTCACGCTATAAATGTCCTAGGTAAAATACAGCTGCATGCTCTCTAGGTCTTCTAACTCATCAAAAACCTTCATCGGCTTTCCATATGCAATCCTTATGGTTTGTTAGCCTCATACATAACCTGTTTGAATCGTATTCATCTGTGAAGTGCACCACAAGAGGGATGCACACACAGGTGGAACATTCGGGGAATGCTAGTCTTTATTATTTAAATAAAAATGAATGCTGCTTGGAAGTATGGAGGGAGGTGTGCTTTTATAGTACAAATGGGTCGAATGGGGGACGGTCCCTGGTGAGAAGGTAGAACATCTGGAGCAATCCGGGTCTCCTATAGTCACATTCCGGACCTACAGCCTTATTTACTAAGAATGGCTTGGGGCAAGCGTTCCATCAGTTTTACAAGGTGATTGACAGGTTGCCAGGGTCTTCTGCTTCCACCCAGCCTTCGTCTGAAGGGGGAGAAATGTAGGAGGAGATGGTAACACAGTGGGGCACTGACGCACGGCTTCTGCCTGCCGTTTTTTTAGGAGGACCATTTTAGAGGTTGGCTAGCACACTAGCCTATCTCCCCCCACTCTTGCCAGGCTCAGATGCATTCTCCACATACCCAAGCCCTCAACCCCGCTATTGTTCATTCCAGCTCATACCAGCTCCATGGGACACCTCAGATCTGCTCCCTTGGGTTTCCAAGGCCGTCATGTATTATCTTTTAATGGAAACAGGCTTCTACATCTTTCTTCTGCAGAGCAATGGGTGGGTTTAAAGCCCTGACCTTTGGGTGAGCTACCAAGTGCTTTAACCACTATGCCACCAAGGCTCCTCTCCTACCACGTTGTTGTTGTTGTTCGCAGCCATCCCACTGGCTCTGGCTCATAACTACCTGACGGGGAACCTTCTTCACAAATGTTCGGTGCCAGCCCTTTGTGACAGCCATTGTGTCCAGTCATCTGGGTGTGGGCCTTCCTCTGGCCCCGCCAGGGACTCAGCTCTCCTGGTAACCCGTCCAAAGTATGTGAGATGAAGTCTCAGGTGTCCTGCCAGAAAGAGATGAAAACATTAGCAATTTTACTGTGAACATGGATCCGATGTGTTTACAGTCTCTTCAGAGGACTGCCTCAGAGGCATCCCACTGTGGCAGAAAGCTTATCCAATATACGAAACTTTTCTTTCTCTTCTCTATTTTTGGGGAGAGGTCTTTCTGGGTTGGGAATAGATTTCATTTCTCCGAAAACAGCCAGAAGTATCTTCCCTAACTATCAGGCTCTGCTTCGTTAAGCATCCTGGTGACCTAGTGAAGACGTGCCAGGCTGCTACCGGCAAGGTTAGCAATTCAAAATCACCAGCCACTCGATGGGAGAAAGACAGGCTGTCCATGCCTTTAAACAGTTCCGAGTCTTAGAGACCCACAGGGCCAGTTCTACCCTGATGACAGGGGCGCTGTGAGTTGGAATTGACTTCATGGCGGCAGTGAGTTTGAGTGAGCTCTTTGTTCAGGAGGCTCCCCATTGGACTAGAGATGGTCCAAATCTCGTAATTTCACTCATCTAACTCTCCAACTCCTTCTCTTATTCCTGATGCATCATTCATGTAGAACGGCATGAGGTAAGAACTATCTTCCTCCATTTTTTATCAGCTATCTGCTTTGGTTTCTCCTACGCCTTCTCGTGCATCACCTGGCCTAACCTTCTCCTGCTGTAATGGGTTGAATGTTGCTAGGTGCCGTTGAGGTAGTCCCAACCCATAGCTACCCCATGCACAACAGAACAAAGCCTGCCGGGCCTGC
>NW_022111324.1:53504234-53507143 GCF_000313985.2 Echinops telfairi
TGTCCAGGATCCTGTCAATATTCTTCTGAGCACCGCATTTCAAATGCATCGACTCTTTTTCGATCTTCCTTGTTCAATGTCCAACTTTCACATGCGTGTGAGGCCATTGAAAATGCCATGGCTTGAGTCAGGCACAACTTAGTCCTCGAAGGAATATCATTGCTTGTCAAAACTCTAGAGAGGTGTGATGCAGCAAATTAACCTAAGGCTATGTGTCTTCTGATCTCTTGACTGCTGCTTCCATGAGCATTGATTTTGGATGCAAGCCAGATGAATTCTTGACAACGTCAACGTTTTCTTCCGTTATCATGATGTTATCTATTGCTCTAGTTGTGAGGACTTTTATCTTCCTTACATTGAGTCATAATCCATACTAAAGACTACAAGCCTTGATCTTCATCAGCAAGTGCTTCAAGTCCTCCTCACTTTCAGCAAGCAAGAATGTTCCATCTGCATATCACAGGTTATTAATAAGCCTTCTTCCAATCCTGATGCCACATTCTTCTTCATATAATCCAGCTTCTCTGATGATTTGCTCAAAATACAGATTGAATAAATATGGCGAGTGTATAATTCTGACACATTTCCCGATTTCAAACCACACAGTGTTTCCTTGTTCCGTTGCACAACTTCCTCTTGATCCATGTATAAGCTCTGAATGAGCACAATGAAGTGTTCTGGAATTCCCATTCTTCTCAAGGTGATCCACAGTTTCTTATGAGCCACACAGTCAAATGCCTTGACATAGTCAATAAAACACAAGTAACTATGGTTCTGGTCGTCTCTGTTTTCAGCCAAGCTCCATCTGATATCAACAATGATATCTGTTGTTCCACATCTTCTTTTGAATCCAGGTAGGATAGTAGCCCCCAAAACTTATACCTTTGTCCTGAAACTGTACATGTGACCTTATCTGAGATAAGAGTCTTTGCAGATATAATTCAACTAAAGATCGCAAGAGGAGGTCATTCTACATTACCCAGGTGGACCCTAAATTCAATGACGAGTTCCCTTATAAGAGTAGTGGAAGAGAAAATACAGACCAATGAGAATTTACTTCAAGACTGAGTCAGAGATTGGAAACCAAGGAGCAGCCAGAGGTGTTGGCATGCCCCAGAAGCTAGGACAGAGACAAGGAAAAAATTCTTTTCTGAAGTCTGAAAAGGAAGCAATTCTTCCAACATATTGATTTCATATTTCTGGCCTCCAGAACGGTAAGAGAATATGTCTTTTCCTTTAAGCCACCAGGTTTGTGGTAATATGTTTTGACAGCCGTAGGAAACAAATGCACCTGTCATAACATTCATAATTCTATATTGTCATCTACATGGATGTATATATCGGCTTCCTTTGTCAGGTGAGTGCTCTGTGGTAGAATCCTCAATGGTTAGCACTCAGGTAGGAGCACAACAAATATTTATTAAATGCGTGAATGCCTTGAACATGACTGTGCCCATGATGAGAGTCGCCAGGGCAAATGTGGAGCTGCACAGTCTGAAAGTCAGATGAGATGGGGCCAGACCTACTGTCTTGGTTGGTTATCACCTTACACACCACAGAAGAATTCAAGTTCCCTTTGGGTCTACTCTTCTGTCTTGTACAGCCATGCACAACAATGTTTAGGTCTGATGGTAAGGAACCTGAGGGCTTTAAGGCTGTGACCGCCCTCTCTCTCAAAAAAGTTAACGTTATTGTTTTTATCAAAGGGAATATGTATTCCCTTTCATTTGTGAAATACAATGTGAAGAACATATTCCTGTTCATCTCATCAAATCAGTGACAGTACCCCATTAGCCTCAAACCCTCCTCGCCCGCGTATGCAGTTCTTTTCCCTCACACTCTCCTTTCTTCCATTTGCTTTCACTACTCTGCAATTAAGAGCAATTCCAGAGGCCCTTCTGCATCCACTTTGACATTTTCTTTCTTTCTCGTCTTCTTAATGGCCCTTGCTTCCTTACTTTCGTCGTGAAGGGTGTTCTGTGTGTCCTCCCACAGCTCAGCAGGTCTTCTGTCATTAGGGTTCACTGGGTCGCATCTGTTCTTGAGACTCAGGTGAGATAGACTCAAGGTCATATTTTGGTTCTCATAGACTTGTTTTAATTTTCTTCAGGTTTAGCCTGGAGTTACACAGAAGGAATTGATAGGCTGTTCCACAGTACAGAACAAGGGCATACTGTATGGTTTAAAATCAGGAAAGCTAAATGTCATAGTTGTATCCGCCCACCATCCTCATTCAATCTGGGTGCTGAGCAACTCAACAAAGAAGCTGGGGTATCTGAAGAAGAGTGTGGCATCAGGATCGGAGGGAGGCTTATGAACACTCTGTGATATGTAGGTGACGCAACCTTGCTTGCTGAAAGTGAGGAGAACTTGAAAAACTCCTGATGAAGATCGAGGATTGCAGCCTTCGATATGGATTATAACTCAATGTAAAGAAGACCCAAATCCTCACAACTTGAGTAAGAGGTCATATCATGATAAGTGGAGAAAAGATTGAACTTGTCAAGGGTTTGGTCTCACTTGAATTCACAATCAATGCTCATGGAAGCAGCAGTCAAGAGGTCAAAGACATGCTGCATTCGGTAAATCTGTTGCACAAGGACTCTTCAGAGTATTGAACAACATGCATATGACTTGGAGGGCTAAGTTGCACCTGACTCAAGCCATGGTATTTTCAATGTTCTCACATGCATGTGAAAGTTGGACATTGAATAAGGAACACTAAAACAGAATCAGTGCATTTGACTTGTGGTGCTGGAAAAGAATATTGAAAGTACCATGGATTGCTAAAAAGACAAACCAATCTATCTTGGAAGAAATAAGGCCAGAGTGCTTGTGTTAGTCTGGGTACATTAGAGAAACAAATCCACTGAAACTCATGTATAAGAGAGAGTTTTATATAAAGGGTA
>NW_022111324.1:53511090-53512712 GCF_000313985.2 Echinops telfairi
CCAGGTTGGCGTAATAAACTAAGTACCTCAGTGCTCCTTAGAGGCAAGGATGATGTGTCAATCTGGGTAGACTAGAGAAACAAATTCATAGACACTCATATGTGAATAAGAAAGAGCTTTATATATAAGGGCAATTGAATATTGAACAAAAATCCCAGCCTAGTCCAGATCAAGTCCATAAGTCTGATATTAGCTCATATGTCAGATTCCAATCTATAAAGTCCTCTTCAGACTCATGAAACACATGCAATGACGCTGAATACTGGAAGATCACCATTCAGTGGGTTGGAAGTCTTGTGGATCCAGTGGCATTGTAAGCATCTCCGCCCTGGTAGATGTCTGTCTCCACGTGGTTCCTTCAGCTCTGAAACTTTGACTGCCTCAGGGCAACTGTATGTGGCTTCTTCTCAGAAATGTCTCACAGGGAGTGAGCAGAGAGAGAGTGTCTCCCACCTCCAAGGAGGAAATACAGGTGTTCCCAGAATTCTCAGGATAAGGCCACGCCCACACAGAGACCTCATTGGCTACACAATGATTGACAAGCCAGAGTGCTCCTTAGAGACAAGGATGGCAAGGTTCCACCAAATATATTTTGCATGCTTTCAGGAGAGACCAGTCCCTGGGAAAGGACCTGGGGCAGTGAAAAAGAGGAAGGCTCTCAGGGAGATGGATTGACCCCGTAGCTGTAACCATGAATGGGCTTAGGGTTAGCAACCATCACGAGGGTGGTGCAGGACCAGGCAGGGTCTTGTTCTGTTGTGTGTAGGGTCTCTATGGGTCAGAACCCATTCAAAGGCACCTATCAACAACTACAACAATGTCCTCCTCAATCCCTTGTCCCTTCCCTGTCACCCTCAAGCCCTGACTCTGGCCTAGTCATAGCCTTTGAAGTCATAACTTTTGGTGTGAAAAGGATTTTTTCTTTTATAATAATGATGCTGTAAAACATTTAACCTTATGGTATTGACTAACCTTGCTGAGCATAATATTCTCTCATTTGGTCCATGTCTTAAAGTGTCTGACAGACTCATCATTGTTTTTAAGAATGCATGGCATTCCATCGTATGCATGTACCAGTGTTTGTTTATGCATTCCTGTGTAGTTCGGGGTTTTGATTGTTTCTTTTTCTATCTTGCTATTATAGAAACTGAGCATAGGTGTGCATACCCCTGTTCGCGTTTTGTTCTTTATTTCTATAGGCTATATACTAAGTATCGAGATTGCAAGATCTTAAGGTATTAGTATTTACATTTGTTTAAGGAAGTGCCATATTGTTTCCCATAGTGTTTGGACAATTCTACACTCCCTCCAGCAGTATGTGGGCATTCCAATCTCTCCACAGCCTTGCCAGCATTTATTATTTTTTGGTTTTTAAAAAATTTTTGTTAAAAGTGTCAGTGTGAGGTGGTATCTCATTGTTGTTTTCATTTGTTTTTTATTATAGCTAATGGATGCAAACATTTCTTCATGTGATGGTTGCTCACCATCTTTAGTAAATTGTCTATTCATGTCTCTTGCCCATTTTTGATTGAGTTTTTTGTATTTGTTTAATTAAGGTGTTGTAATGTTCTGTAGATTTTTGATATTAGCATTTTATCTGGTATATTATTGCTAAATGTTTT
>NW_022111324.1:53513496-53521601 GCF_000313985.2 Echinops telfairi
CCCCCAGTCCATCTGGGACCGTCGGTCCCTTGCTTTCTCCTTGAGCTTGCTTCCCCTGCCTGTCTTACCTAAGTAGGCAAACCAACAATCACAGGGACCAAACAAAAAGAAAGCAAAAGAGTGAAAGAAAAGAAACCCATAATTCCAGGTCTGTCCACTGACCTTTATGCCTGTCTCCCCACCGGTCCTGGGGGAATTCTGGGAGCTGCCCCTCCTAGCCTGAAGTGTATTAGGGGGGCTCTGCCAGGACTTTGTGGTTTGTTTTGCTCCCATTGCTGATTTGTTATGCCCCTCCTTGGTGCACCCAGCTGTGGGGGTGAACGTCACTCCCTGATGTGAAAGGGATGGTTTAGACCCCATATGGGCACACCAAGCCTGGAGGACAATGTCCCCGCATAGAGCTGTAAGGCACAGAGAGACATGTTGTCCCCTCACTGGAGCATACGGAGACAGAGGTTCAGTGAGTCTTAATGGAAAATTTGGGAATGAGAAGGGTTGCTGTGAAATTTGTGCCTTCGGCTCTGACTGACCAGGAAAAAGAGCATCGAGTGGAAACATGCTGCGATTTGAAAGAACAGCTCTGAAGCGACCCAGACTTTTTCCCAGGGTCATTACTGGTGACAAGACTTGGTGCTAGTCTTACGACCCCAAAAGCAAACATTAATCAAGCCAGTTGAAGACGCCATCGTCATCTCACCCCCCAAAAGCTCATCAAGTGAAATCAAAGATGAAGATGCTTATTTGTTTTTTGATGTGAGGGGGTAGTGCATGTGCTAGTTTGGTAGACTAGAGGAACAATTCCAGAGACACTTGTATGTGTAAGAGAGAGCTTTATATCAAAGAGTAATTGCATGTTGAGAAACCATCCCAGCCTATTCCAGATCAAGTCCATAAGTCAGATATTAACCCATATGTCTAATACTAGTCCATAGATTCCTCTTTAGACTCATGCAGCACATGCAATGATGCCGAATGCAGGAATATTATAGGCCAGTGAGCAGAAGATCTTGTGGATCAGTAGCATTGGGAGCATCTCAAAGCTGGCACGGGTCTCTAAGTTTCCCCTCCAGCTCTCTAGTGTCTCAACAGCAGGAAAGGGAAGGGAGAGAGGGTGTGTTCCACCTCCAGAGAGGAAGACAGGAGTTCCCAAAATCCTCAGGAAAAGGCCATGCCCACACAGAGGCCTCATTGGCTAGGACCTGATTGACAGGCTAGACTCCACCCCTTCACTCAAGTTGTCAGTAACTGCCACCATGCATTTGGAGTTCATTTCACCAGGTCAGACTGTTAATCAAGTTTTCTATTTAGAAGTTCTGAAAAGATTGCATAACAGCGTGTGACAAATAAGACTTGGGGGACTGGTTTTGCCACCCCGACAATGCACCTGCTTACCCACCCATCTCAATGTGTCAGTTTTTGGCAAAGAACAACAGATCTCTTTTGCCCCACTCACCTGCCTCACCTGACCTTGTGTGACTTCTTCCCCCCTCCCCTTGAATGAAGGGGGACACAAAGAGACAGCAACTTGACTACGTAGAAGAGGTGAAGAAAAAAACAAGAGAGGTGCTGTCAGACATCCAAGCAGATGAGTTTGAAAAGCGTTTCCAAGAATGGAGTCACAGATTTGAGAAATATATTAAGTGTAACGGAGAGTACTTTGAAGGTGATAAGTTTGCTTTGTAAAAAAACCTGTAATACATAGCTTTAAAAAAATCCCTTTTGGTGGGGAGAGGTACCCGCTCATATATGGGGACACATACATGTTGATCTCACATAGCTAGCAAATGTCACCACTTCCCATTTTTGAAGTGTTTTTCTTTCATTTTGTGTATGCATGGTGGAAACAGCAACAGATTGCAGGACAGGGAAAGGTGTGGAAGGGACTTTGGGACTGGTCCTATGCTCCCCATCGCTGTCCTTTACCTACCTTAAGCCCTGGTGGTATAGTGATTACACATTGGACTGTTAACTTCAAGGTCAGCAGTTTGAAACCATCCATCCTCCTTGGGACAACAATGGGGCTTTCTACTTCCATAAAGTGTTACAAAGTCTCAGAAATTCACAGGGGCAGGTTATCCGGCCCTGCAGGGTCGCTATGAGTCTTCATCCTCTTGATGGCAGTGAGTCTGAGAGGGGTGTATTGACTGACAGCCCCTTTTCACCATGCAGTGATAGATTCCCGCAGAAGCGAGTGTTTCCTGGGTTCTCCGTGTTCCCCGTTCTTTCAGCCAGCACATCTTCACGGAGCACTCGCTAAATGCTTTGGCAAGGCCTGTGGAACTCTGGCCAAATGACTTACCCTCTCTGAGCCGCGGTTTCCCCACGCTGCAAAATGGGATTGATAACAGCCAGCACATGACTGCTGTGAGGACGAAACACGATAACATAGCAGCATCGGGGCCGCTTGCTGCTCTTGGCATCACCTCCCAGTCTCTGCTATCTTTCACTCAAGTGCCTATGGAACAGACTGTTTCGTGACAGAAGAAAGGGGACTGGGGGTGAAGGATGAAGGCCCTGTGCTCCCTGTTCTGCCCTCCCAGGGATTGCAGCAGGCTCTGGGGCTCTGCCCCGGAAATGCTTGAACTGCTCAAGAATGCCTGGTGAGTTCCTGGGCGCAGGCAGAGGCCTGAGTGGGGAACACAAGGTCAGCTGTAGTGAGGAGAGGCTGCTCTAACGTCTTTGGTGCGCAGGGGGTGCAGACCACTGAGTGGCCCAGCAGGAGGGGTTGCTTGCCACAGCTGTGGAGGGTTCATGCTGCCGTCAAGCGGTCCTGGCTCAGGACAGCCCTGCGTGTTACAGAGGCAAACGTCTCCTTTGCATTTGCTTCCGTCGTCTTGTAAGCAAGCACATCACCAAGGCTTTCTTCCCCAGTGCCCCTGGGTGAGTTTGAATCATTTGGTTACCCGCCGAGCACAAACCTTTACCCAGGACCCTGGTGAGGCTTTGTGGAAGGCTCCTTTTTAGGAATTCCCAGCAATGACGGGAGGATGCTCTGAGATTCAGCCACCAAGGTGTTAGAGATGTGATGAATGCCGGTGGTGCCTGGCGCATAGTGGGGACTTGAAGGAACTCAACAGTTTAAGGAACTCCATTTCGTCCCTGAAAATGCAGGCACTTAGTGGATGTTTGCTTCCCTCTGTGTCTGGTGTCCCCGGAAACCCCCAGTGGAGCCGCCCTGCACAGATCCCTGTGTGGTGGCTACGGTAGTTCTGCTTTTGAAAGGTGAAATCATTTCCCCGCTTTCTGATCAACAAAGACACCAGCCTTTCGCTTCTGGATAAATGCTCCTTTCCGACTGGCTGGCATATTTGCCCCCCAGCGCTCAAAATTGTGTCTGTAAACCCACACAAGCCCAGCTGTTTGAATGAGCTGCTTCCGGCTTTCCTATTTCTCTTATCTCCTGCCCCTGGGGCTGGGTTTTCTCTGCTCTGGCAGGCTGATAACACGTGGAAGGATGAGCACAGTTCTAATTAATAGACTAATTAGTGGTACACGACTTTAATAGCTGATTATAGAAAAGTCATTCCCCAGCACCCCCGCCCCAAGTGATTGATTGATTTCTCGAGGTTGGGCTGCATTACGGGAAAACCGTCAGCTTCTAATGAGCTATTGGCTGGTTTGTGGGGGCTTCTCCTCCTGTGGCTTCTCTGATCCTTGCTGGTGGACGGCGCTCAGAAGACAGAGAAGGGACACCAGTTGATGAGCATCTCTGGGGCAGATGCAAGTGCTGGGATCCTCGTGCCACTTCACCTTGAGAGCTCCGAACAAGAAAGGGGATGGATGGGAGATGGATGGGGAAGCGGGCAGCAAGGTCCTCCTCATTCTTCCAGGCTTGCCTCCTCTGCGAGCATCCCCTGAGAACCCCTCCCTCTGTCCGTCTTCATTAATACACATTCTCCATCACGGTAAGAGGAGCCCCCTGATGGACAGCGGAGAAGCGGGTGAGGGGAGACGTCGGATGGTGTAAGATATGACAAACTAATAATAATTTATAAATTATCAAGGGTTCATGGGGGAGGGAGGGAAATGAGGAGCTGATACCATGGGCTCAAGTAGAAAGCAGGTGTTTTGAGAATGATGAAGGCAACATATGTACAAATGTGCTTGACACAATTGATGTATGGATGGATTGTGATCAGAGTTGTATGAGTCCCTAATAAAATGATTTTTTTTTAAAAAGAGGAGCCCCCTGGCAGTGCATTGGGCTGCTCACCTAAAGTTGAATGGTTTGAAACCACCCTCGGCTCCACGGGAGAAAGATGAGGCTTTCTACTCTGGTAAAGCGTTCCAGTCTTGAAAACCCACGGGGGCAGTTCTACCCTGCCCTGTAGCGTCTTCACGAGTCAGAATTGACCCCACAGCAGCGAGTTTGTCTTTGTTTTTGTCAGTCACATTACAAACCCGGAGGCAGGGTGATCTGGAGGGTAAAAGCTCGCAGAATCTCAAACTGTGCCATTGCGTCAATGCCCACTCATAGTGGCCCTGTGGCACAGTGTCGGACTGCCCTGAGGGTTTCTGAGGGTGTAACTCTTCACGGGACTAGAAAGCCCTGTTGCTCTCAAGTTGATTTCTCATCACGACACCCCCTTGTGTGACAGAGTACAGCTGCCCCACATGGGTTTCCTGGTGCCCTGGTGACGCTGTGGGGTAAACACTGAACTGCTAACTACAAGACCAGTGGTTCAATCCCCCAGCCTCGCTGCAGGAAGTAGTCAGAACTATCTGCTGCTGTACAGGTGTGCAGTCCCGGAAAGATGCAAAAGGTTGCGACAAGCCGGGATCAACACGGTGGCAGTGGATTTGGCTTTGCGTGTTTGGAATCTCTATAGGGCGGATCTCCAGGGCACTGCCATCAAGTCAGTGCCGACTCATAGCAACCTTTTACCGGGTTTCCTCGGCTCTAAATCTTCATGAGAGTAGAAAGCCCCTTCTTTCTCCTTCAGAGCAGCTGGTGGTTTTGAACTGCTGACCTGGTGGCTAGCAGACCAATGCATAACCCACAAACTCACCAGGTTGTTGTAGGAGCTGTTGACTCAGAATGGCCCTCTGTAGAAAAAACGGTTAGGTGTGAGCTCACGGTTGCCCCTACGGTGTCAGTCCACCTCTTGGAGGTTTCTTCCTTTTCCCTGCCCCTCTGCCAAACATGATGTCTTTTTCCAGGACTGGTAACATGTCCAAGTACATGGACAGCAGTGGAGCCATTGGGTTGGCAGTTGAGGATAAACCCTTTCAAAGGTTGGCTCCCCTACTTGCCTAATTCGGTGACCTGGGGCCAGTCACTTCACTATCGTTCCTTTGTTTGTCAGCGGGCACCTGAGTGTGCCCCTCGAGGGCTGAGAACCAAATGGAAGGAGCCACGCAAGCTCTTAGCTCCACACCTGGCACACACGTCGTCCTCCGTCGCCTTAGCTACGATGATTACTGCTGCCTGACATTATTTAACTTATGTGGCATGTTTGATAAATGTCCGTGGAATAAATGAATGGCTAGATTGTAATTTTCAAGTCGATTGAGAGCCCTTGAAGTTCAAAAGGGCAAGGAAAGGAGGAAATTGAACACTAAATCAGAATAATAAACACCACCTTTCACCGAGTGCTTATCCCTGCTGGACTGTGGGCTAATTGCATTATGCACATTCTCCCTTGTAATCCTCGGGTAGCCTGGTGGCACCACGCTTAAGTACTAGCCTGCCAGCAAAAAGGTTGTCAGTTCAAAAGCACCAAGCACCTCTGCAGGAAAAAGACTTTGTGCCTGCTCCTGTAAGGATTCCAGCCAAGAAAGCCCTTGGGGGGCAGTTCTTCTTTGCCACATGGGGTCGTGATGAGTTGCAATGAACCTCTAGCTTATTGTTCATCCGCTGTCTTGGGTCACGTTCTCCTGTACTCACCAAGTCTCCATTCCAAATTCCTTAGGAGCTCTGCGTTCTCCCTAAGAATTCAAAGATCCTTGGGCCACAAGCTTGTGCTGTGACAGTCACTGTGCCCTAGGAGTCCTGTTCTGGCTGACTTCGGGCCCTCGGTCCTTCCACCTGCCCTCTGACACTGCAGTTTTCTCAGACCACCATCCCTGCACAGTGGACTCAGCCCCTGCCCCCTACTCTCCCCTGAGTCCTCCAGACGATGGGGCTGTTCTGTAGGAGAAGCTTTTCCTGGATGTCAGGGCAATAGTAGAATACAAATAATTTAACCACCAATTCGCTGCCCTAATGATCATTTTAAGTATAAAAAACCCCGATGTACTGAAAGGTAGTTTATTATTGCATACAGTTACTAAGAACAATAAAGGAAGTACATAAAACTAGATTATAAAAATGTTCTAAAGTATTAATGAGAAATATTAAATAATATCTGACAAAAACAATAACACTGCTATTTAAGCCAGTTCCGTATTGTCTCTTGATTGGCGTCCTCACTTGCAGTGTTCTTGGCTTTTGTCCGCGCATCACCAGCTGTGTGGGTTTTCCAGAACCATCTCTTCACTGTCAGAGCAGGCTCCCTCTCCTTTACAGGCAGGCCAACTCGACAACCGTCATTTATTTGATATATTAGACACAGTTAAGTGACTTTTCTTCTCAGAATCTATTATATTCATTTTTGGAACGCCACTTTCCGCTTCTGTTGAACTTACAGCAATAGTTCTGACAATATTTTCAGCTCTTTGAACATGTTCAGCAATTGCATGATACACTCCTAATATCTCAAGGACCTTGGGGTGCTACACAAC
This sequence comes from Echinops telfairi, assembly GCF_000313985.2. NCBI lineage: Eukaryota > Metazoa > Chordata > Mammalia > Afrosoricida > Tenrecidae > Echinops > Echinops telfairi. Next base: position 53,520,220 of record NW_022111324.1, read on the forward strand.
GTTGAAACAAACGACAGTGTGTCACCCTCTGGTTGTTCAGCACGCTTTCTCTTGCCGTTATATGTTTCCACTGAAGTGTAGCACATGCAAAAGAATAAAAATGCCGAACTTCATCCGAAGGGATAACGGGTTTTATGAAATGAATAAGTAAACATCATAAGCACAGCCCCATCTGGTCTTTTAGACCTGCAGACAGAAGGAGCACTGACTGCTACAGGCACTTAGAACATGCTGTTGCGCAGATGAATGTGAAAAAGAGTCAAGAATGGAGATTTGTGATTTCCACCTTAGCGAGAACCCTGATCACCAGGGCCGTTTTACGGAACTCAACCAAAAGCTAGGTACCTGTTCTGCCCAACTCGTGCTGCGATCCAAAATGTCAGCACTTCTAAAAACCCAGCTACTCAAGGGAGACAGATGGGGCTGACTCCTCCCGTAAAGAGCTAACAATCCCAGCAACCGACAGGGTCAGTTCTTCTGAGGTGTCCTACAGCAGCGACTCTTCGCCTATCAGTCCTTTCACAGGGGTCGCCTGCTTCCTAACAGTAGCAAAATGACAGGGATGAAGTAGCAACGAAAATAATGTTATGGCTGGGGGGTCACCACCGCATGAGGAGCTGTCTGAAAGGGCCACAGCTTGAGGAAGGTGGAGAACCGCTGTCCTAGAGGGTCTCTCTGAGAGAGCATCCACACAATGGCCGTGTCGGGGGTAATCGAGGATCCGATGCACCGCTCAGCCCAGGCAGTCACAGCCACCAGCAGACTCAAGCTCTCCTCTCTCTCGCCTTGTGCCACCTCCCTTCCTGACCACTGAGCCACCTAGGACGCGACACCCAGGAAATCTTCCTGGTTTTCCCTCCCCCAAGATCTTTCTTCTCTCTCTGCCGTTTTCCACCTCTCCCTGAAAGCATCAGATTTCTGTTCCTCTAGCACTCAGGGGAAAAAAAAAAAAGGAACTTGTGTGACCAAACATCTACTCTCAATTTGGGGCGAGGAGTAAAGGGGCCCTGGAGTGGATGAGTGTGGGAGTGTTCGGCTGCTTTTCTTGATCAGAAAGGTTTACCACAGTCGTTCCCTCAACAAATAAGCCCTCGGCGGTGTGGAGAGAGGGCCTGCTCCACTCTGGAATGCGGAATCACATTACAAACCCGGAGGCAGGGTGATCTGGAGGGTAAAAGCTCGCAGAATCTCAAACTGTGCCATTGCGTCAATGCCCACTCATAGTGGCCCTGTGGCACAGTGTCGGACTGCCCTGAGGGTTTCTGAGGGTGTAACTCTTCACGGGACTAGAAAGCCCTGTTGCTCTCAAGTTGATTTCTCATCACGACACCCCCTTGTGTGACAGAGTACAGCTGCCCCACATGGGTTTCCTGGTGCCCTGG
>NW_022111324.1:53521701-53556209 GCF_000313985.2 Echinops telfairi
TTTCTTTGCTTTGCTTCTCTGTGATACTTGTAGTGTTGCAGGGGATCAAAGACTCCAAATTCAAATACATATTTATAAACACTCCTTCATTAAGACTTACACAAGCCAAAGACAAGCCAAAGACAAAAGCAAGTCATCCTGAAGCAGGAGCCGATGAGCACAAGGCCATAATGGTCTCCAAAGGCTTCATCGCCGTGTGGCCACTGGACCAGGACTTGGGAAACAAAAGCAACTGCCACACGATCCTGACGGATGACAGATCATGTCAGCGTTGCCGTCGGTGTAGCTATCGAAGTGGGGAGGGGACTGTGATTGGGATGTGCGCAGTATCACAGATTACAAAAGCTGACAAAATTGGATCCGGGCCCTCTGACCACCTTGGTTGGAGTATGACTCATGACCAGGAGACACCAACATCCCAGTTTTCATCAAGAATACCCCAGGGTGAGCCTGCCCCTCCCTGGGCTGGCTAGCGGAGTTTGAGCAAGCACACGTACCTGAGGGCAAGGCTTTCTACGTGGCCCGTCGGTGGTCAGAGAGAACTCAGTGGAGGCGGAGTCTCTGTGCACTCAAAAAGGGGCTGAGGGCTCCCATAGTAAACCATAACCCTCCTCAAATCTAGGGCTCACAATTGAAGTCATCATGCTCCAATGCAGTCATAATGCCATGAAGTAGATATCATCATCCCCATTTTCTAGGTGAGGAAATCGTGACATAAAAACGGCAAGCAAGCCACGTAAAGCCACACACACAATGCACGGGAGGGCTAGTTGCAAAGTCAGGCCCGTCTGCTTTCAGAATCAAGGAGGCTGACCACCAATTCCACGTGACTACTTCATGCAAGTGGAGGTGAGCTCCGCTCGCCGGGCAGCCCTTTCTCAGAAAGCTTTTCTTTTCAACAAGGTGACATGCGTCATATGAAGGTGAATTGATTCCCTGGAGCCAAAGTTATTACAGCAGAGTCAGCGCTGGGAAGAGGTACATATATACCTGCGTTGGCTGGGTTGCCTAGAGACACAAAATCTGTGACACTGGAATATGTGTAAGGAAACACTTTATATCACGCAGTAATTTTATGTCAAGAAGGCATCCCAGCCCAGTGCCACTCAAGTGCGTGTTCATTTCTGAAAACGGGGTAGCCACAGGCCAAGGACATAGAAAGGTGAAGCAGGAAGATCCCACGCTGAAGAGTGCAGGCGTGTAGATCCACAGTCGGTGGAAACAGCAGGGTACCAAGAGTTATCAGGGTCGGGGTGCCCACAGGGGGCTGCCCCTAGGGGCAGACACAGAGCCCCTGAGCAAGAGGGAGGGGGTCCCAGTTTCTCCTTTATAAAAAGGTCACACCCCTAAGAAAGCATCATCAGGCTGTGACCTCACTGCCAGGGTGGACTCTCCTCTTACAGCTTCACACAGGCTCAAGTGGACATACAGTCGAACTGTCACTGTCCCTACAGCTTCATGTGTGAGACCGAAGGGGAGTGGTTGTTGAGTTCTGCTGTGTGTTCCTTGCCCTGGCACAGATGCCCTTTCTCTGGGCAGGGAAGGCAGGTCTTCTTTTGCCTGAGGAGTGCGACTTCCATGGATAACAAGCACACAGCATGCTGGCAGACCTCCTATGTCTACCAGTGCTGACCAGGTAGCTGAGGTCCTTCCAAAAACACAAACCAAAAAGCAGATCAACCAGTTCATTCTGGCTCCTGGAAACCCTATAGTATGTTTCCAAGGGGAGGACAGCCTCATCTTTCTCATGTGGAACAGATGGTGGGTTTGAACTGCTGACCTTGGTTAGCAGTGCAAGGCATACCTGATAGTGCCACCAGGACTCCTTGGGGATCTTGCACCTGTGGAATGAGTGAATGGGTGTCTCTTCACACATTTTAATGTATCGGTTTTCTTTCTAAGGATGAGAGAGGTCAGTTAGACAGCACCAAATGAAGGCCCATCCCAGCTGGGCCTAAGAACAGAATAATACAAGAATGCAAACGGAATGAGATTCGGATTTATCAGAACACGTCCCAGAGAGCGCGGTGAATGTGGTGGGGAGGCATTCTCTGATAAGGCCCTGGAGGAGGATCCTCCACGGAGCAGCTGTGTGACCTTGACGTTCTCATTCCACAAACAGGAACAAAGTTGCCTCTTTCGTGCATTTTTGTTTTTGTCTTGTTTCCCTTAATAAAAAAGTATAATAATGATTTTTAAAAAGCTTACCGATTTCGTTTATTTATCACTTACTTTTTAGGCTAACCAGAGTCTGGTTTCTGTGTTCCCACATGCTCTACGGACATTACTTTCACTGAGGTAACCCGAGAGCCTTGTGTTGAAAATCCCGTCGCTCTATCACATGGTAGTACCTGATGCTGGATCCCAGGTCTTTCTCCAAGGACTCTCTCTCCCCTGGTTTCTCATGGCCCCCGTTTCAGCCGTCCTCCTACCTTCCTGACCACCTGTTCTCCATCTCCTGGAAGGCACGTGCATGCGCTATCTGCTGCTGGAAACAAATCACCCCGAGATTATGATTCTTTCGCACCGATTTCGGGTGAAGGACGGAGCCGGCGTAGAAATGGAATGGTGGACGTGACCGACGTCCTCTAACTCCACGCGCTGGGGAGGGAGCCGCCATGAGCGTCCGCCCAAGGCTGATTCCAATTCTGACGCCAGCCTCCTCCTCCTCCTCCTGCAGCACGCTCCACTTCTTTGCAGGGTTGGGTCATTTATTGCAATGCCCATTTGAAATCTACAAGCTGTGCTTACAGGCATGAGGTGGTTTAGGGAAGGAACAGGTTCCAGTTCAGGATCAGTTCTTTGAGCAGGATAGCCTCTTCTCAGGCCTGTCTGCAGGCAGGCCCCTCTCTGGTCCCACGGCCCTTCAGCCAGCTCTCCCTCTCTGTAGATGAGCAAGCCCAGCCTGGGGGTACTCCACTCCACCAGCTAAGCCTCCTCCCTGAAAGCTCTCAGCTTTCCCACTCCGTTGTGCCATCTCCTGGGAGACCCGAGGTTCTGCTGTGCTGGTTCTCTGCCGCACCTGCCACCGCATCCCCCCATCTTGCGCAGTCTCCAGTGTGACAGCTGTCTCCTGGGTCTAGGAGATTCTCAGTGCAGGGACCCCAGTTCCAAAGATCCCATTCTGGATCTCCTTTCTTGGTGGTAGAAAAGGGGGCTCCAGCCTTTTTCCACCTCTGGGATTGCCCATTTTAAGCTGCGAGAAAGGGTCCCATGCAGCTTACTGGCCTGGTTCCTTTTCTGTTTTCAGAAGAGTCCTACAAATGCTTCCAAGTTCCCTTACGTGACCGTTGCCAAAGGTTTTCATTTCTTTCACTCGTGGACCTCATACTAGGGCCATGAGAGAGGCATCACTAGGGCTAATGTCACCCGCTGTGGTAAATCATTGTGTCACCCCTGTCCCCCGATGAGTGAGGCCACTCAGTGGACCACCACCGCCCCCACTGTGAGGGAATGGCCCAGTCCTGCCCCAGTCCATGTGGAGCTGACTGTCTTATTCTGTGGCCCTGCTCCTTCCAGCCCCACCTCCCCATGGCTCTACACAGCTCCTCCCCCTTTCACCCTGGTCTAGGCTGAAATCCTCCCATCCACCCAAGGGTCGATGCTGCACCCCACCCACCAGCACTGTGACAGCTGTGGGGTGTAGGGTGGGGGCACAAAGCCTAACCCTAGTGATGCTGCTCCTTGGTAGCCTCCTCTGCTGTGGCCCTGGCCCTCCTGCTGTTACAGCACCCCCACCCCACCCCACCCAGATCCTGGCCTGGTCTTGACGTCGCTCAATTTGACAGTGTCAGGGAGTTCACCCTTCTAGCGACACCTCTGGGCCGCACATCATATAACATGCACACGGCTTCCCAGCGTCGGTGAGCCAAGACGAGGGAAAGCGTGAACCAAGACGAGGGCCCCAGCGTCTTTGACAGCTCCACCTCAGAAGTGACACACCGTCATCCCGGCCTCCTCTGTTGTCAGACCGACCAGCCCTGCCACAATATGGGAAGTGATTGCCAAGGCACCACCGGAGACACTTATGTCTGCATGTCAAGTACAGGCCTTTCTCACCAACGACAAGCTTGCACATTGCCTGCAGACCCCAAGGGCACCTGCACATCACACGCTTCATACCACCCTCTCCGTCCCTCCCCATCCCACTTCTCCACCTCTGTCTCTCGGGAAAGACAACATTGATCGCTCCACTGCCAAGCAAGCAACCCCCCAAATCATCCTTAACGGCTCCCCACTCCTTTCTTCCTTTGCCAATTAGTGATTACCAAGAGCTATTGAGGTTGTGTGTGTGTGTTTCCATTTTTTCTCATCTTTTGCTTTGAAACTGTTCACACCTGCAGACTGATTGAAAGAAAAAGAAAACGATCCCTATTTACCTTCGCAATTGGCAACATTTCGTGTTACCTCCCCCCACCCCCTGTATACACATGTATATGTTTGTGTATACAGATATACACTGGACACTTGTGAGAGAATTAGAGCGAAGTTTTAGGTATCATGACACGTCATCTCTACATTGTCCCTAAGCACAAGGACACTCTCGTTTACCCGCAATACCATCATTAGTCTAGAACCAATTCCTGTTGGTTTTACCTTTTTTTTCTTTTAGTATGAACCGTCTAACTTTATTTATTTATTTATTTTAATGAAAACTTTTATTGAGAGCTCTTACTGCTCTTATCACAATCCATACATTCATCCATTGGGTCAAGCACACTTGTACATATGTTACCATCAGCATTTTCAAAGCATTTTCTTTCTACTTGAGCCCTTGATATCAGCTCCTCATTTTTTCCCTCCCTCCCTCCCTCATGAGCCCCTGATAAATTATAGTATTTTACCTTATTTCTAATACCTTTAATGTAGGGCCTTCCCCCCCACCTTTTTGTTGTTGTTGTTGTTGTGTTTCCAGCCCACAATTCTCCTGGGCCTTCAACCAGGCAGTCTCTTCACTGGTCCCTGGACCTCATCTTCTCTCCTCTCCAATCCACACTCCAACCACGGAGCGCTTTCTAAAATGCTAATCTAGATGTGGCTTCTCAATTTATTTCAGTGGCACCACATCCCAAAACCCAATAAAAAGGACCCCCACGGGCATCAAGTAAATTTTGCCACGTGGCAACATTCCTCGTGTCCCAGGGCAGAACTGCTCAGAAAACACAGGGTTTTCTGGGTAGTAATCCTAATGGGTTTGAACTGGTAACCTTGAAGTTATTAGTCAATGACTGACTATTCTGCTTCCCAACCAAACACACTGCCACCGAGTCGATGCTGACTCATAGCGACCCTGCCGTGGGCTTTTTCTGAGACCATAACTGTTTATGGGAGTAGAAAGCCATGCTTTCTCCTGTGGAGCTGTTGGTGGTTTCGAACTGTTGACCGTGCGGATCGCAGACCAATGTGTAACCACTACACTGCCAGGGCTCCTCATAGGAACCTAAATGTTCTAGTAGTCACATTAAAAAATGTACCCAAAATAGGTGAAACGGATTGTGAAAATATGCTTTATTTAATGCAATATCTTCAAAATATTGTCATAGCAACATGTACTCAATATTAAAAAAAATAATGGGATAGCTTGGATTCTTTTTTCTTTCTAAGTCCCCAAATCTGCCATGTAGTTCATGCTTACCCAACCTACTCCAGTAGGGTTGATTCTGACTCATAGTCGTCACCCTATAGGATTTTTGAGACAGTAATTTTTCTGGAAGCAGACTGCTTCCTCTCTTCCCAGCAAAGCAGCTGGTCGCTTTAAACCACCGGCCACTTCATTAACAGTCCAACCCTTAACCTGCCCAACCCTACCAATGCCATCAAGTCCAATCCAACCCATGCTGACCTCTCTGACAAAGTAGAACTGCCTCTTTGGGTGCCCTAAGCTGTACATCTGTAAGGGAGCAGAAAGCCCCGTCTTCCTCCCTTGAGACACCTGGTGGGTTTGACGGCTGCCCTTACAGTGCACAGTCCAGTGTACCCACTGGACTGCCGGGGATTCTTTTATACTCAACAGCACATCTCAATGCAGAGGATACCCTTTCTATGGTTACAGTGGAGGCTGGTGGGTTACACATTGGGCTGTTAATCACAAGGTCAGCAGTTCAAATCCACCAGCTGCTCCTTGGGAAAAAGCCATGGCTTTCTACTCCTGTGAAGAGTTACAGTCTTGGGAACCCACTGGAACAGTTTTATTCTGTCTGTAGGGTCAAGACGAGTCAGAATAAACTCAATGGCCAGCGATTTTGTTTTGGTTAGAACAATAAGGTTGTGTTTCATAGAATGACTCAGATGATTTCAGTGTTAATGTTTGTATTCATTCAGCATAGAAGATAGAAAATCCAGTTCCTCATCCCACTAGCTCCAATTGAAGAGCTCAGTTACCACATATGACCAGCGGCTCCCCAAACACGGCAGATCTAGAGCAGCACTGCTCAAGTTGATCTTGGCTCCCCTGCGGGTCCTGGAGATGCTTCCAAAGGGTCTGCGAGGTCACGATTCTTCTCATAGTGATGCAAACGTGTTAGCTGCCTTTCTCATTTTCATTCTCTCCGAAGGGTACAGTGCAGGTTTCCAGGGCTCCCTGGCCTGTCTTGTTAGAACAGTTCGAATGCAGAAGTAGATATGAACATCAACAGTTTTCTGAAAGGACCTCAGGCCGTAAAAAGATTTACTAAAATGTAGAACTGTTCAACTCTCCTTATCAACTGTGTTTTTTGTTTTGTTTGGGGGCATTTTTTAGTCTTAAGTTGGCATTTATTGGGCGTTCCCAAAGCAAGAAATGAACCAAAGTCCAATAACTTCCCAATTTATAACCTTGGGACAGTAGTCATCTGTTTCTTCTCACACGAAGATGCTTCAGGCTTAAGTCCAAGGTAGTAAGTAGTTCAGCTCCTTTAAGCTGCTCCAGGTGCATTTAAAGTACAGTCTGATTCACTTACTGGGGTTTCCAAATTGGATCCTTCTGGTGTAGCCTAGGAAGGATGTTGTGTGCTTTGAAAAGATAGAGTCTAAAGTCCCTGTTGTCTATAGCACTTGGCCTGGGTCTCTAAGGGCTAGATAGAAATTTGGTCAAACATACCTGATTACAAGCATAATACCAGGCATAGTATCCCACTGACTATCTATAAGTGATGTGTGTTTTTCCCAATGGCAGGGCGCCCCTCCTGGTTTTCCCACCAACAGAAATGAAATCACCTTCTCTGATACAGAAAATGGAATCTTTTTCATGAAAATTGGGTTACATGTTATCAAGTAATGGCATTGTCACTGATTTTAAGTGAATTGATGAGTACTCTTTTTTTCCCCGTTTTTGTTTCTGATAGTCATCGCAGATCTCACAACCTTCACAGCCGTTGAGTCAATTTTGACTTCTAGACCAGAGCGGCACGGCCCCTGTGGGTTTCTGAAGTTGCTCATCATTACCGGAGCCGGAACCTCACCGTGCTCCCACAGAGGGGCTGGTGGTTTCAAACTGCTAACCTGAAGTTAGCAGCCTAACGTGTAACACCCTACACCACCATTCCCTTCAAAATCAAAAGTTCTTCAAAGTCCTCAGTAATTCAGTAATTTCTAAGAGTGTAAGAATGCTCTATGGGAGTCCTGATGGGATAGTGGGTGCTGAGTCAGCCAGTGCAAATCCACCAGCTCTCTGCTTCTGTAAAGAGTGACAGTCCCAGAAACCCACGGGAGCAGCTCCCCTCTGTCCTTTAGGGTCCCTATGAATCGGATTTGACTTGATGGCAGTGACAAGGCTTTCGGGACCATTGGTCTAGGTCGTGCCCAATTCTCTGCTTCCTCTCTTGGGATTTCCTCTCCTCCCTCGTCTATTTTGCTTGAACTTCTGGGTCCAGTCAAGATGGAGTGGTCGACAATCTTTCCTAACTATTCCTCCCACTAACTACATCTAAAACTGTTGGGCATTATATGTAAAACAAGCAAAAGGTCCTAAAAGGGTGAAAAAAACTTGGGCATTATATGTAAAACAAAGGGTCCTGAAAGGTAGAGAGAAGACTACAGAATGTCTGGGACCCTAAGGATTCAAGAAGCAGCACAGGACAGGGCAGTGTCAGCAGGGACCTAGTTGGGAGGTTGAACTTCCACTCTGGCTCCGCAGTAATGAAACACCCTTTCCCTCACGCTAACTCCCGAGGTGTCACAAGCTGTGTGGAGGAACTGGACCTCCACCCATACTTATCCTTACAGCCCTATCCTTATAACTGCTCATGATCTTTCCCCTGAATTAGCCACTCGAAACCAAGCCAGAATGACATAGTCCCTTGTGGGTTCATAACTTTCCAAAACAATGAGCCTTTCCTTTCCTCCCCCCACCACTCGGGTATCAAAGAAGGCCTGCTAAATAAGGCTGAAGTAAGACCCAGAGTTTCATAATACAATGCGGAAAACATCCAGGATGCAATTAAAAGTCACTTGTAAGACCAAGAAGCAGGAAAATCACAACTCAGATGAGAAAAGACAATGAACAGACATCAACACCAGATGGCAGAGATGGCAGAGTGATCTGACAAGGATTTTAAACAGCCATGCCAAAAGTGCTTCAAGAGCAATTATAGCATGCTTGAGACAAATGAACTGGGCAGGGGGAGGGGAGGGTCTTCGTCAAGAAATTGAAGATACAAAGAAAATGTATAGACTTTGCTCGAGCCTTGAAAGAGCTGCTTGCATTTCTGGGACTACTATGCTCCTTTTCCTCCATGGCCAAGGAGTCTCCTCCCGAAGCTCCCATTTCTATCCTCTTCTTGAACTCCAGCTGGCCTTGGAGACGGCCCACAGGACATTGTGGGAAACCTCTCGTGTTGTGTGATGTGCTCCTACCAATCAAGCTTCCCACAGCCAAACAAGAACACTCTCGTTGTGCCATGTCCGACTCCTGGTGAGCCCATGGGACAGCAGAACTGACCCAGAGGGTTTCCTAGGCTGTGATCTGTACAGGCCACTACTTGTCTGTCAGTTTGTCCTACCGGAGTGGCTTGTGTGTTGCCGTGATGCTAAATGCTATGTCACTGGTATTTCAAATACCAGCAGGATCATCCAAAGTGAACACAATTAAGCAGAGCCTCCAGACTAAGAAGAGTCTATACAAAAGGAATAGGCTGTCCATCCGCTTCAGAGGACTTAGCTGCTGACAACCTAATGCAGAGCATCGAAATACTGTCGGTTACTGAAAACCTCATGAGCAGAGGCCAAACATTGCCAGAGAGTGTTCCAGAAGATGACTCCTCAGGTCAAACGCCACTGAAGCGATGACTGAGAGCTAGAAGCAGAGCTCCCATCTCAGAGTAGTGTCGGCCATAATGACCCCGATGGAGTAAAGCCTACAGGAGTAAAGCCTTTGGGACATTCATCCGAAGATGGGGCACAACTCAAAACGAGAAGAGACGGCTGCATCCAGCAGTCAGTCATTGGAACATGGAGTTTATGATGTATGAATCTAGGAAAGCTGGAAGTGATTCATACTGAAATGGAATACATACAGCTAGATATATCTTAGGGATCGGTGAGCTGGAATGGACTGGTATTGGCCATTTTGAATCAGATGATCACAGGGTTTACTACGCTGGGAGTGACCCAATCAAGAGGAACGTGTCACATTCATCACCCAGCAGGGCGTTTCAAAATCTATCTGGAAGCACAATGCTGTCTGTGATAGCATATTGTCTATCTTCACACCGGGAAATCCAATCAATGTAACTATTATTCAAATTGACACACCCACCACAAAAGCTAGTGATGTAGACATTGAAGAACTCTACCAATGTCTACAGGCTAACGGTGATCAACCATGCAATCAAGCTGCATTGATAATGATTGTTGACTGGAATGCAAAGGTTGGAAACAAGCGGGGAAAGAACGGTAGTTGGAAAATCTGGTCTTTTTTAAAAGAGCAAAGAAAATATGGTCTTGATGAACAAAACCAACCTAGAGGTCTCCTGAGAGAATTTTGCACCAATGGCTTGTTCATCACAAATACCTTTTTCAACAACACAGAAGGCGACTGTACACATGGACTTCTCCAGATGGTGTATACAGAAATCAAATTAACTCTCTCTGTGGGCGGAGACAATAGAGAAGCTCAACTTCAGCAGCTAACATCAGACCAGCAGCAGGCTGTGGAACAGACCACTAATTGCTCATCTGCCATTCAGGATAAAACTGAGGAAAATGAAAGCAAGTCCATGCGCGCCAGAATACAACCTTCTATCCCACCCGAATTTTGAGAACATCTCAAGGTCAGATTTGATGCACTGCCCACTAGTGTCAGAAGGCCTGATGAGCCATGGGAGCACATTCAGACCACCATTCGGGAAGACAGCAAAAGGTGATTGAAAAGAAAGGAAAGACAGAGAAGATCAAAGTGGACGTCGGAAGAGACTCTGAAACATGCTCTTCATTGTAGAGGAGCTAAGGCAAGTGGAAGAAATGATGACGTCAAAGAGCTTAAGAGAAGCTATCAAAGGGCAGTTCGGGAAAACAATGCTAAATATTACAATGAAATGTACAAAGACCTAGAGTTTGAAAACCAAAAATGAAGAACACATTCCGTATATTTTAAACTGAAAGAACTCAAGAAAAAGATTCAAGCCTTGAGGTGCAATACTGAAAAATTTTATGGGCAAAATACTGAATGATGCATGAAGCATCAAAAGAAGATGGGAAGAATGCACAGACACTGTATGAAAAAGAACTAGTCAACATTCAACCATTTCAAGAGGCAGCTTATAGTCAAGAACTAATGGTACTGAAGGAAGAAGTCCAAGTTGCACTGAAAGCATTTGCCCAAAACAAAGCTTCCGGAGTTGACGGAATACCAATCAAAATGTTCCATATTTGTACCCACTCCAAACAAAGGTGGCTGAACAGAAAGCAGAAATAATAGAACAATATCATTGATGCCACATGCAAATGAAATTCTGCTGAAGATCATTCAACAACCCTTGCAGCAGCACATTGACAGACAGCTGCCAGAGGTTCAGGCTGGATTCAGAAGAGGATGTGGAACAAGGGCGATCATTGCTGAAGTCAGATGGATATTAACTGAAAGCAGAGAATACCAGGCAAATGTTTACTTGTGTCTCATTGACTATGCAAAGGCATTTGTCTTTGTGGATCATAACAAACTATGGATAGTTTTGTGAAGAACGGGAATTCCAACACTACAATGTGCTCATGTGGACCCTGGACATGGACCAAACAGCAGTCATTCAAGCAGAACAAGGGACTACTACATATTTTAAAATCAGGAAAGGTGCGCATCAGGGTTGTATCCGTTCACCATACCAATTCATTTGGAGAAGCTGAATTATATGAAGACGAGTTCTGTATCAGGAATAGCGAGGAAGGCTTCTTAACAACTTGAGACATGCCGATGATACAACCTTGCTGAAAGTGTGGAGGACTTGAGGCACTTGCTGATGAAGATTAAGGATTGCAGCCTTCACTGTAGCTTACAACTCAAAGTAAAGCAAACAAAAAGCCTCACAACTGGACCAATAGGTAGCATCATGATGGAGAGAGAACAGATTGAAGTTGTTAAGGATTTCACCTTGCTCAGGTCCACAATCAATGCTCATGGAAGCAGTAGTCAAAGGGATCAAAGGATGTATTGCATTGGCATTGGGTAAATCCGCTGCACAAAACCTCTTTACAGGGTTGAAAAGCAAGGAAGTTACTTCGAGAAGGTACGCCTGATCCAAGTCATGTTATTTTCAACTGCCTCCAAAACATTTGAAGGTTGACCATTGAATAAAGAAGGCACAAGGAACATTGATGCATTTGAACTACCGTGTTGGCAAAGAATATTGAAAGTACTGCCAAAAATCCAAAACATACCCGTGTTGGAAGAAGTAAGGCCAGAATGCTCCTTAGGGGCAAGGATGGTGAAACGTTGTTTCCTGTATTGGGGACGTGCTATCAGGAGCGATCAATCCCCGGAGAAGGACATCATGCTTGGTAAAGCGGAGGGGGGCAGCAAAAAGAGGAAGAGGGCGCTTGAGAAGATGGATTGACACAGGGATTGCAACCATGGGCTCACACCTGAGAACAGCTGTGAGGAGAGCGCAGGACGGGCCGTGTTTCGCTCTGTTGCACTTGGGGTCACGATGAGTTGGAACCAACTGGGCGGCACCTAACAACAGCAACGACAACAACAACAACAGCAGCAATCTTTACAGGTGTGGACTGCCAGGCCCTGAGGAGCTGCTGGGTGGGGCTGAGGGCTCAACCATTTGGACTGCCAAGGCCCGGAAAGCATCTATACTGAACGCCGATAGGGTGTTACGTCATCTGTCTCTCCCACCCCCAGGCCCTGCAAAGATTGGACAGAAGGACCTGTGTTTTATCCCAGGTGCTTGGCATAGTACCTGCTTAAAATAAGCACTCACACATTTTGTTGAATAAGCGAATAAGAAAAGGAATAAATGGAAACTCATCAGTGGTTGCCCATGGTCTAACGAATAAGGATAAGCTCCATGGTCCAGCATTAAATGCCTGACACGACCTGACCGTGTATGACCCACTGCCCCTGTGGTCCTTCTATCCATCTGCTTTCAGGCCGCCCTGGACCACGTGCTGTCTTATCCTTATCCATCTCCACCCTCTGCCTCAGATGTCCTCACCCATTTTTGCCATCAACATTTTATCCATTTTTAAAGCTTTACCCGGATGCCACCTATCCCCGCTAGCATGAGTCCTACCCACGTATGCATATGTGGCATTTCATTTGGTGTGCCCTTGTGCGAGCTCTCACTTTGCTTCGTCTCCGTGTGGTGTCCATGCGCTTGTAGTCATCTTTCCAACAAGCTCATAGAATCTGTGGGTCCAGACGAAATCCGATCGCACCCATCTGTGTCGTAGCACCTAGCACGCTCCCTAGTTATTCTCCCAGTCTCCGTGTCTTTTGGGAGGGTTTCTGTGACTATTCAATAACATGGGTTATTTGAATTGGGTGTGGTGTCTCCATTTGGGCACAATCAATACTCAATCAAGGTTAGCGACCGAGGAGATGGTGTGTCTGACCTCATCTGGCTACATCAAGGAGGAGGAGAAGCCAGCCCCACATCTGTCCAGAGAGGGTGCCTGTGAGGCAGAGCTCAGACGCACGGCCACCGTCCCTCCTTCTTTATCCTGTTCTGACCCCACTCACCCCTTCCTGGCACGCTCCTTCTTGATAATTTATTGTAATGGCCACCCGGAACAGACAACACTGTCGACGATGGAGTCTGGTAGGGAAGCTCCCAGGCTACCAGACGGAAAGCACACTGTCCCTCCATCCGCAATGCATCTTCTCAGCCAGGCTGGCAGTCCCGGTGCTCTCTGGTCCTTGGCCTCTGCCTCCAAAATATCTGTGGAAGCTACTTGCAATAATGTCACCCTGCTCTCGGCTGTGCGTGCCTCCTGGTGATGCCATCAATCTTGTTCACCCGATGCCACGTCTTCCATTGTTACCTGTGCTCCTTCCTCGGCAGATGCTGTTAGGTTAAATTTTAATATCATCATCTGATCTCCCTCTTGACTACTGTACGTTTGTTTCAGTTTTTAGTATTTTCTGCTTTCTTTTTGAGATGTTTCTCTTTGGTCTGGTCATTATTGCTGGGTTGGTTTGTTTATTTGCTTGCTTGCTTCCTGATTCTGTCTGGTATGATTTTCTGCCTATGCACTCCAGGATCGGTAGATCAAAGAGACAGTAACTGGATTGATAATTGCCTGGGGTGTGGCAGGGGAGAATGGGGGCGGCGGGCTTGGGAGCTAACCACAATGAGCATGAGAAGAAAATGTTCTGAAATTGGTTGCGGTGATAATTGCACAACTCTTCTTAATATGATGGAACAATTATGGTGTATGATATGCGAAGTATATGCCAATAAAACTACCAAGAAAGGAAGGGAGGGAGGGAGACAGGAAAGAAAGAAACAAACAAACAAAGTAAGAAAGACAGAAGAGAGGCCAGCCAGGAGTGCAGCACATCCTCCGGGCCTGGATCCAGGAGCGGGAGAGTTGTGCAGCCAGAGATGGCAGAGAAGTGGTGACGGCAGAGACCGCAGAGCCAAGACCATGAGACAGAGCAGTGGGCTTCCAGGCTCCGGGAGGGAGGGAGGGAGGGAGAAAGCCCAGCGCCTTTGGGCTGCCTGCAGGCATGTAGTGAGGTGGGGGTTGGGGTTAAGTTTGTGGCGCTAGAGTTGAGCATCTACAATCTGAGTCTCACAGGACGCATGGGTGCTTAATGGGAAGAGCTACATGCGTAAGCAGGGCCGAAACAAGGAGCACGGAGGAGAGGGGCCAAGAATGAAAGTAGTTTTGTAACGCTGGCCCCAGGGAGCCAGAGGCTGAGGACCTGGGTGTATCTGCAAGTACATCAGGAGGAGGCTGTTCTGGACAGAGGGCTCCTGATCCTGAACTGAAACCAATTAGCTCCTAATGAACTCCGCAGTGGTGAGCACAGCCATGGAGTTCTGGGCGGCTGTTGCAACAAATGATCAAACCCAACAGAGAAGGGGGTCTGCCCGAATCAAACCCAACAGAGAAGGGGGGTCTGCCCGGATCAAACCCAACAGAGAAGGGGGGTCTGCCCGGATCAAACCCAACAGAGAAGGGGGGTCTGCCTGGATCAAACCCCACAGAGAAGGGGGGTGTGCCTGGACGGTTGCTGTTGTGAGAATTGGTAGAGGGCCTGGGGTGCAGGCAAGTCTGACCTTCCTCTCAGAGGAGGTCCAATGCTGCCTCCACACTATTTTACAGCTACTAAGCCAAATGCTGGGACCCCTTGTGGTGTAGTGGGTAATACCCTGAGCTGCTAATTACAAGGTCAGGAGTTCAAAACCACCAGCCTCTCGGAGGGAGGAAGATGAGGCTTTATACTCCCATCTCAGAAACCCTATTCTGTTCTGTTGGGTTCCTATGCGTCGGGATTGACTTGATGGCCGTGAGTTTGGGATTTATTATTATTATTTGGGGGCGGGGGGAGGACCAAAAAGGCTGTCGGTTTGAGTCTACCCAGCAAGAAAGGCCTGACAACGTACTTCCAAAAATCAGCCTTGGAAAACCTGTGGTGCCCAGTTCTGTTCTGCCTCACATGAGGTCTCCGTGAATAAGAGCCGATTCAATAGCAACTGGTTTTTCAATCCTGCCTGGGCGCAGACCTATGTATTCCCAGAGATGGATCGACTTCTTCTTGTCTTTCTCCTCCACTAGGATGGAAACCCCCATGAGGATTGGTTTGTCCTAGTGTCTGGCACACAGCACCAAACCAAAATCTCGCTGCCATCAAGCTGATTCTGACTTTTGGTGACCCGCTAGGACAAGGTGGAACTGCCTGTGGGCTTCTGAGGCGGAAACTCCTTATGGGAGTCGAAGGCTTCATCTTTCTCCTGTGGAGTAGCTGATGGTATTTGAACTGCTGACTTTTGGATCGCCGCCTAGTGCATAACCACTCTGCCCTCAGGGATCACAGTAGCTGTTCTATAACACTGGTCGAATGACTGGGTGGTGGTTAATTCCTCTTACTTGAAGAAATTAGCTTTCTTGGCGCAGTGGTGAAAGCACTCCACTGTCAACCTAAAGGTGGGAAGTTCAAATCCAGCGACCCCTCCATGGGGGAAAGGTGAGACTGTCTGCTTCTGTGAAGATTACCGCCCCGCCCAGCTGTGCTCTCAGATCACAGGGGCGGAATGGACTGGCCAGTCATGGCTTTGTTTCTTTGACGATGCTGTTGCAGAAACTGCTCACCTCCCAGGAGGCTTCTGTGGACAGCGGGGTTGCTCTACTGAGAGGGGCCGGGAAGGGGATGACCACTTGGGTCCAGATGCTCCTAGTTATTTGTTGAAGCAAAAACCGGGCAGATGATGAGGCCGTGTGGACTTGCCCTGATAAATGACACAATCCTCTGGACTCATTCCACTGGGCTTGACTGTGGGCGTGGCAGACGGAGCCCCACAGTCTCCAGGGACCTTTGGCCTTCCTGTGCTCAGGGGCCAAGCCAGGAACAGCACGCCTTGCTGAAACTCTCAGGGGGAGCAGCGCCAAACTTGTGGGACCCCACCCTCCCTTCTGAGGGCGCTCCAAGGTGGCAGCTAGAGAGTGGGGTGCCAGGGGAAAGGGAGCAGCTTTGGATTCCCTAAGGCCCGCTGAATTCCACCTCCCCGCGCTGGGCCTTCGTGTGTCCTCCACTGTACCACAGGTGGGTTGGAGCTCATTTGTATTGAAAGCTCTCTCCAGGGGTGACTTTCTATAGTGCCAGGAGCTTCGAGTATGAGATGGATTGGACTGGGTGGTTTAATGGTGGAGGGAATTGAACTGAGCCTGACTGGTAGGAGCTCAGCATGGCCAGCAGGTGGAGCCATTGCTGCACCAGGATGCTCAGACCAAAGCTGGAGAAGTTTGATTTTCTCCCCCAGCAAAGGGTCTTTCAGGGCAACCTATGACCATCATGGAGACCTCACCCCCGATTCCTATTCCTCCCAAAGCGTCCAGCGCATACCCTGATAAGTTCAGGTGCAAATATCATGTTGCTGGCCCTGAGACTGGACGTTTTTCAAAGAGAGGGCGTTTTCTCCCCTTGCCATGTTTTCTGGGAGTGGAGGGGAGGGGTGGTTTCTATACCTTGCACTCCTATTACAACCCCCGCCCCCCATCCTTACCACTCTTGACTCGTCCACCCCTCCTGTGGTCATAGCAGGCGAGATGCAATGTGTAGGTGGCTATCCCATGGGACTTGCCTTCCCCAGCTCCCAGTTTCCGTTTCGCCCACCCCACTGGCTCTGCTCCAAACCATGTCCCTCCCTGGGGCCCGGGGCAGGAGCCTCTGGCTGGAGAGGCTGGAGAGGAGAAAGGAGGAAATGGGCATGGGGGTTGCTTTTAAAGGGGAAGGGCTGGCCTGGGCCCCATAAGAATGGAGGCATCAACCTTTGTTTGGCCCCAGCCGCCTCTGCCACTGTTGACACACTTGGAGAGTTTCCGGAGGTCATTCAGTGGTATCCAGCAGCCTTCTCTCCCTCCTCCCCTTCCTTTGGCCAGGTGTGTGTGTGTGTGTGTGTGTGTGTGTGTGTGTGTGTGTGTCTGGAGGGCGGTGCTCACAGACATGTTTTTGCAGTTTGGCTGCTGCCTTCCTGCTGAGGGTGGACCCCAGTCCCTCCAGGAGCCGGCAGCCGGGTCTCTGGGCAACAGCTGCCCACAGTCCTTCCTTCTTGGTGTCTGCTCTGGGCTTGGGGGTGCCTGACAACAGACAGTGCACAGAGCACTCTTCTTCGGCCCCTGGCTCTGCACGCTCAGTCTGCAGCACCCAACATATCCCTCTTCTCGCACAGCCCGCAGCACACTGCCCTCCATCCCCAAGGCCTGGCCACGGCCGCC
Organism: Echinops telfairi; assembly: GCF_000313985.2. NCBI lineage: Eukaryota > Metazoa > Chordata > Mammalia > Afrosoricida > Tenrecidae > Echinops > Echinops telfairi. The sequence continues at coordinate 53,539,063 of NW_022111324.1, forward strand.
TGTGCGCTGGCCTGCCTTTCCCAATGACTGGGCGCACAGGCCCCCTGCAGGAGGAGGGTAGTCAGTCAGCAGGCAGGCACAGCCCACAGGCAGGGTCCCTGATGGTCCCATGCTCCCTATGGCAGGCAGGTGGGCCCTTTCTCAACTAGTTGGCCAAATGACGGGGAGGCAATATGGGCCTTCAGACCCACCACCTGGACAGAGGTACGCCACAGATCCATTCAGGATCACTTTAATTACAGTATTTACACACACGTTTTATTCAGGATGAAACAGAATCCACCCAATCCACCCATCCCTGGAAAGCTAATATTGCCCACCGTCATGGGACCACAGACCCCTGCTCATTCTCTGGAGCAGGGGGGGAATGACCCTCTAAAAACAGGACCTGAATGCCACCGAGGTCAAGGCTGTGGGAAGGAAGGGGCCTTTGGAGACATCCCGGGGCCCTGACCACACGGGGTACAAAGCACTAAGAGGGGCATGGGGTGGGCGAGGCCATTAGAAAGGGTTCTACTTTGTGTGTGTGCGCGTGCGTGCATGCGCGCGCTGAGGTTACAGCTCAGTCCCCGAGTTTGGGGAGGGAGGAGGGAGCCAGGCCGCACAATGAACAGAGCAGCCGGGACTCCAGCCTCAGAGTAAGAGGCTTCCTCCAAACAGTCCAGCCCAGAGGGGGGGTTGGAGGGGTGCCTCTGCTCAGAGACCTGGTCCCACCGTCCTGCCCCTCAGACCCAGGACATAGGAGTCCAACGAAGAGGTGGGCATGGCCTGTGAGAGAAGGCCTGGGCTGAAGCCATCTGTCCCCACAGAGGGATGCATGTGTGTCCATGCACTGCCTTACTCCCCAGTGTCGGGCTCAGTATAGCACGAGGGGAAGCAGGGCTCTGGGTGGAACTTGTGGAGAGCCAGAGGGGCGCTGGTGGCTGAACCCACGGCGTCTTGTTGGAGGGATAAAGGAAGCTGGTGAAGACAACTAGTTTTTCGGGCTATATCAAGACAAGGGTGTAGGTGGAAAGGATTATTCTGGTTTCCCTAAAGTAGAGGAGGAAAAATACAAGGAGGCAAAAGGTATGCTTTCCAGGCAGAAATTGTCATCCAGAAAAGACTGGGCTTTTCTCTGGGGGCTCCTGTAATGAGGCTGAAAAGAGGAAGTCTGGGGAGGGGGGCCTGGGCAGGAACGCAGGAAGGGTAGCAACACCCCTGGGGGCTTCTCTGGACCTGGGCTTTTCTCCCATCACCCCAGTAAGACTGGAGTCTGGAGCTCAAAGGCTGAGTCTGTAAATAGCAGGAGATTCCCTGCCTCTGCCCCAGGTGGAGAGAACCCCCAGCCTGGTGTCCTGCACATCCCTAGGCCAGTGAGAAGGGTTGAGCTTGATGGCTGTGTCCAGATGGAGGGGGAGGCCCTGCCTGGGGCACTGCCCAACCTTGTCCCACCCAACCAAGTCACAGTTCGGTGTCAGCCACCACGTGTTGTCTTGTTGAATGGCCATTCCTGGACGTGGCCTGCCCGGTGCCGTTCTCCTGAGCCCCTTGGTTCACACTGGCCTTTCCCTGGGCCTCGGGGGAGGCCCGGGGGCCAGAGCTATTGCCCTGGCCGCCACTGCTCTCCGTGTAATAAGGGTCTTCACCCTGGATGGTGCATAAATAAAGGAACATTATCTGGTAAGCAGGGGTGTGGGGCTGTGCGGAAAGGGGCCGGCAGGAAGGGGAGGAAAGTGCAGGAGGGAGGGGGAGGGAGGTTGCAGCTGTGTGTGTGCAGGTTTCCTTCTTCCGGAAGAGTGGTCAGGGCTCCAGCTCCTGGAGGAGAGAGGACAGAGGAGAGGCACCTCACCGTGCCACCGTAGCTCTGCAGCCAGCCCCATAGGGGAACAGCAGCCCCCAGCATGCAGCTTCCTCCCCACACTCGCACCCCAGCCTGGTCCTCCCTCAGCCAGAAAACATCAGAAGCAGGCTTCCTTGGGCCCCCTTCTTGAGGGTGAGGCCGTCCCCATGGGCACTTAGCATGCTTGCAAAGATGTGTGGCAGCCTGCCCTGCTTATCCCCAGCTAAACTATCCCAGAAAAAAAGGAATGAACAGACAATGTGACCTCACACCCCTGTGAGTGCCCTTCCTCCTATCCCTCCCTCCCCAGTTGGCCATATATTGCTTTCAAACGTCTGTGGGTCTGGCGTGCACACACAGGAATGTGCCTGTGTAAGAACATGGAGTGGCGTGTTTGGCATTGGGCCTGACATCCATGGACCTCCCCAGCAGATCACTCTGGGCCCCTTCTTTTCCCCAGGGTTTTGGCACTAACCAGTCTTTCTCCTGTGGGGCTCCAGCTGCGGCGGTTCATGAGGAAATAGCCCGTGGTACCCAAGATAGCCAGCAGGATCCCGGATGTCACCAGAGCAATCAGGGTCTTGCGGGAGTAGCGCTGGTGGCTCCCAACACTCTCTGCAGTGAAGCTGTGAATGCCCAGCTTACAGAGGGGACACAGCAAAGACAGCCCTGTCATTTGTGGAAGGCAGGTCCTAGACAGGTGCCCTGCCCACCTGTGACCCCCTTATGGGACCCAACCACGAATGGACACAAGAGGATAATGACCACAGGGGTTTTCAAAGCTGAGGATTTAAGACTGACAACTCATAATTAAGGCAACTCCTTCATGTGATTGGATCGGACATAGAAGGGAAAACTTTCAAAGCAGGTGGAGAAATAAGAAGGGCAGGTCTGGAGGACAGAAACCTCCTTGTTCATCCCCACACACTTCCCTGCCCCGTTTCCCCTTTGAGATGCATGGCTTCAGAGAGCTTACCTTCCCCAGGTCAGACTGGTGCTTTCCCATAAGCTGGAGCTTGCTGGAAAGTTCTAGAATTAGAAACAAGGGTTGCTGGACCTAGATGCTGAACCCACTCATCCTACTGTACCCTCCCATGCCATTCTAGAAGATGCTTTTATGGTCAGAGTGGCCCACCTCAGGAGGGCATCTCCTAATGCAGGCCGAGGTTTTCTCTCTAGCCCCTCTGATCAGAGCTCAGGATACCTGATCTGTACTCAGGGACCCCTGGCACTTGGTCCTCCCTGCCTCAACTGACTCCTTCCAAACTGCCTGCACAGACATGCCCCTTACCTGTTCTGTTGGCCAAGACCAGCATCAGACACTGGGGCTTTGTATCTGACTGGGTCAGGAGCAGGGAGCACCCCCCAGCCCTAGGGTCCACCTGCTCCTGTTCACACAGCAATCGGATCAGGTCCTCGCCTTTGTCCTTCTTAAAGTCCTCCTGAGAAGACAGAGAGAAGTGGTGAGCAGGAGAGGAAATTCCATTCAGCATCTCCAGCAAGAATTCTGGTCCGAGTCACATCACTACCTCCTCTCCAAGGAGAATCCATCTTTCTAAAATCTCAGCTGGAAATAGTATAAGCAACTGCAAACTGTATGTGCATGTATGTGTGTGCGTGTATGCTTATGTGTATAACACTGATATATATACACGTATGCAAAAAATAAAAACATAAGAAAAAAATCCCAATACTGAACCACACCAAAGTACATTGAGTAGTCAGGACAAGTGAGGGGCCTAGAGGGGTCCACTCCCAAACATCTGAGCACAAACTTAGGAAATAGCATCTTGTTCAGGGATCGCCTGTTTACACAAGTTATTTGAGCTAAATTCAAAAGAAATTGCCGGTCATGGGAGATAATGAACGCACACGAATAACCGAGAGAAAGGCGCTTTGTTTCAGCGTGACAGCAGCCCGCGTTGGAGGGTAGGAGAGATGAGGGCTGGAGGTCATCTGTGGCTTGGTAGTCTTAACAAGGTCCCTTCCCTCTTACTGCCCAAACCAATGGCAATTGAGACACTTCTGGCCCCAGGACACGCCACGTGCATCAGAGTTTGGGGAAGGAGGTCACCAGGCCTCTCTCCTGAGGCACCTCTGGGTGGACCTGAACCGCTGACCTTTCTGTCTGCACAATAATCATGTGCACCACCTTGGGGCGGCCGAAGGAGGCTCGAGGAGGACATCGTTCAAACTTCTAGCATCATCTAGTTGTCCATTCCAGCTTCACCAAAGACTAGAGATTGCTCCAGGTTGCTGACCGGTCCATACAACCCAGGAACTCGGCCCCAGAAGCTGAAACTCTGACCCCCCATCAACACCCAAGTCTCAGGAGAGGTATATGTTAGCAGTCCTGCATCCTGCGCTCAGACATCCCAGGCTTTCTCCAAGAAGCCTCTGAGCAGAGTAGCCTCCCCTGCACAGGAAAGCAACTGAAACCAAGATGCTCTCCTCCGTCCGGATGGCAGATGGCGGAGCAGGAAATGCCTGAGCAGCTCCGAGGGCTTTCCTGCCAGGGGGAACTTTCTGGGAGGTGTGCTGGCCATCAGAACGGAGCCTCTGTGGAGGAGAGAGCTTCCTGCCGTGGCTCCGCTCAGCCTGGAATGAAAGCCGGGTGTTTTCCTGCTCCTGCGAGTGGTGGCAGGAAAGCCCAGGCCCCTGAACAAGCCAGAGTCAAGGGCTCCTCAGACCCCAACTTTGTAACATCAGCTGGCATTGGAGGGAGCTGAGGGAAAATGACGGAGCCTGGATTAGACTAGATGAGCAGGGCTAACCCACTTCGAGCAGATCCTCCAGAAAGCCTCAGCGGCAGGCTATGGAGAAAAGCACCCTGGGGTTCAAGGCCACGGAGGCCTCACTCCTTGGGAAAGGACTGATTCTGCGGTTCTCCTTGGAAGTCCGTAGGTCAGGTCTCTGCTTCTGGAAAAACATGGTCTCTCTAAGACAGCGCCTGCAGCAGGGAGTCGGGACCAGGCGCGCTCTCTGGCTGGAAATGTTGCAGATGGCTCCTGCAGGATGGAAACCAGCAAAACAAAACCACTGCCTCCTCCACCCGAGGAAGCTAAGGAAGACGCTGTCCCTGTGTTGAGGTTCAGTTGTTGTGACACACTTTTATCAAGCCCTGAATAGAAGACCCTGCACGAAACCCGCTGTGGGTGCGTCGTGTGTATAGGGCTGGCGTGAGTTCCACGTGGACCAGGAAGGCTCTGTGTGTCTGTGCAGTCAGTACAATCAGTGACCAGGCACTGGACCCGGCGCTCCCACAGCCTTATGACATGCGTGATATTATTGCCAGCTGAAGAAACCAAGGCGGGACAAGATTAAGAGGCCACGCCGCTTGTGACGGTGTATGGATCATAAGGAAAAAGGTCCTTGGGGGGCGCAGTGTGTCTTCAGTTGCCCAACGTTTGGAGCGTCACACTCCCCCGGCAGTACTGTTCCAGGAAGCCCTAGCAATACTCTTCCACAAAGATTCCAAGCCGGGACACCCAGGAAAGCAGTTCTCCTCTGTAACGATCGATAGGGATCGCCAGAAGCAGGAGTCAATTTCGTGGCGATGGGCTGGTTGTTGCTTTATCTTTTAAACATGAGAAAGGTGCAACTGCAGTATTCTACAGAATAGAGAATGCAGACCCGCTTTTTCATGTGGAGTCTCAGAACAGGGCAAGAGGAAAAAACCCAAAACCAATCTCACTGCCACGGAGTCGATGCCAACTCGTAGGGACCCTCTGGGACATGGCGGAGTTGCCCCTGTGGGTTCCCAAGACGGAGACTCTTCCTGGGAGTAAGAAGCCCTATATGGAGGGGAAGCAATGGGGAAAAGCACTTAAACACAGACGCCACAAGGAAGTGCAGGTGGGTCAGCAGGCAGCATTCCACGCCCCGGGTTGGCAGGAGAAAGGCAAACACAGCCAGCTCCCTTGTTTTCTCCATCCTTTCAGACCTAAGTCATCTCACCTGCCCCAAGAAACCAGGCCTGTCTTCTGCTGGGCTGGACATCCACCCTTGCTTGGCCATTGACTAACTCCTGGTCAGCCAAGCAACGACGTCGCGTGCCGCTTCCTCTCTGGACAGCACAATGGCTGCGACGTAAGAGGTGGGGTCTGAGCAGTGCCCCATATGGAATTTGGGGACCACAGGGCACAGGATAACTGGGAGGTGTTACTATTATTAATTGCAGCAATCAGCCATACACTGGGTCATCTAGACCCTGCGTGCTGATGTCTAATCATAGTCTGCCTTATTGTCATTGTCACTTCTCTCTGACTAGCTGGTAAGAATCCTCAGTGGGGGATGGGGTGGGTGTGTGTTAACATAATTTAGGGCACAGGCTGCACTCAGCCGAGCACCAAACACACTGAAGAAGCCAGTCCATTGTTCAACTCAATGGCCCAACTGGCTTGGCCTCCACACAGGGTCCCTTCACCCCTTCCTTAGCCCCTTGGACCAAATTCAAGGGAAGAACAGTGGCCAACCACCCACTCTGGAATCCAACAGCATCCTTAGTGAATTGTGTTTGGGCCCCGAGAGGAGCAGGTGGCTCCTGAACAAAGAACAATGCTTCTCTGGCTTCCTGGAATAAACATCCTCCCCCAGGAGAGGCTGTTTCAGGGGAGAGTGGGCAGGAGCAAGCCACTCACTTACCGGGCTCTTCAAGGGCGTCCGGTTTGCAAGCCCTTAGCTACATCTGCTCCCACACTTAACTTTGCAAAACCAACAACAGCCACAAGAACAAAACATCTAACCTTTCTAGAAGTGGCATTTTCAAACTTCTCAGACTCCTTGCTTTTAGTGAATTTACAAATACACCCGTCAGAGCGTCCACCAGTTCCGCCATGCCTCCGTGTCCCAGGTGGTCACACGGACTACATTCTGTGAGGTGGGCACCTGTTCTCCCCGCTCCTCTTCTGAGTTGTCCCTCCCATCTTTGAACATAAGCTTGATGCTCCCTAAGGCGCCAAGCTAATCTTTCCAGTTGCTGCTGTCCATTGGATCCCATCTAGAAGGCTCTTCCAAGAACTCCTAATACCCAAGAGGCACACTAAGCTCTGGGCTTGACTGGCCATTTTTCCAAATGATGTTTAAGATCTATTCTGATGCCGAGAGATTTTAACCATCAACCCTCTGTCTCCCCCAACCTTCTTTAAAAATAACAAAGAGGAAGAAGCGTCCACTTCAATGTGAGGTTGACAAAGCAGGTAATGCGACTCTTCTCACAGGGTGGCTGGAAGTCACACCGTAAGCAAGCAGTAGGGCCCGGGGGCAGGTCAAGCTTTCTGTCTCCCCGGCGAAAGCTCTGTCCAGTAGGCAACGCCATCTTCCTCAGTCCTCCATCTGCAACTCATTTCTTTTTGCATGGAAGCTGACCTTTAGTGTTTGGGCAGAGGGTGAGGAAGGAGTGGGTGTGGGGCATATGAACTGGAGGCTGGAGGCAGCCTGCCAGTGGGTGAAGTCAACATGAAAGAATAAGGATGATGTGAGCTGTGGCCGAGCAAACACAACCTCTGCGTAGAAATAGATGTGGCTCTAGAGAGAGAGGTAGCTCTAACCGAGTGGCTGGATGCCCTGGCCAAGGGAACCACCTCTCCAACATCTTATTAGTGGTAACAGGCACCTGAGAAGGATGTGGGATTGCCTCACCCCCAGCCCTTTGGGGTCATGGAAGGGATGTCTACACAGAAGTGAAGGATGGGAATGGGGAGCGGAATCCTGGTGGGGCTCTCAGGAAAGCACTGGCTTGCTAACCACAAGGTTGGTGGTTCAAACCCAATAGCTGCTCCTTGGAAGAAAAATGAGACCTAGAGATCTGCAGCTATGGAAATGCTCTATAGGACCACTGTGAGTTAGAATTGATGGCAGCGGGTTTGGGGATGTGCATGTGTACAAAATGCATGTACGGAAGTCATGTTGGACAGTCCACATGGAGCTAATGCCCTGCAGCACTGCCTCAGAGGGTTCCCAGTGCTGTAATCTGCAGGGAGATGGTCTTCCACATCTTTCTACCTCAAAACAGCGTGTGTGTTTGTGTGTGTGTGTGTGGGGGGGTGTTCAAATTGCTGGCCTTTTGGTTAACAGCCAAGCACTTTAACCTCTATGCTAACAGGGTTCTTTTAACTGATCTCCCAGAGAGCACTAGCTCCCTGGGTACTTGCTGTGCACCCGTGCACAACCAGTGTCTGGCTAACCGGGAACAACATAAGCTTCCTGTCTGCCAGAGGGGCATGCAGTAGACCAGGAGCGTGTCCTCGCTGCACGAGTTTTCCAGGATGAAATGTTAGGGGATCCACACCTTTCTTGCTCCTCGTTAGCCTGTGGGGAGGCTCTGAATTTCCCACCATTAGAACCAGTTCCTCCAGGCCTTCTGACACAAAAAGTACAAATATCGCTGAGAGAAAATGAGGAGGCCCTTTGGGGCACAGGGCTACACTTGAGGCTGCTAACTGCAGGTCAGCCGTTCGAACCCACCAGATGCTCAGTGGGAGAAAGATGAGGCTATCTGTTCCCATGAAGATGCACAGCCTCGGGAAACCTAGGTAGGGCCACTGTGTGTCAGAATTGGCTCAGTGGCAGTACGTGGATGACACACAAAGGTCCTTGCTGGTGCCGAGGTGAGGCGCTTGGCTGCTAATGTCAAGGTTAATGGCTCCACTTAACGAGCTGCTCTGGCAATCTGCTCCCATAAAGATGTCAGCCTAGGAAATCCTTCAGGACACTTGTGCTGTGTAGTATACAGGATCCCCACGAATCAGCGTGGATTTGAGGACACAGAGCAACAGCATGGTGGCACAAGCCGTTAAGTACATACCCACCCAGAGGCACCCAAGACCAGCCTGATTCTGAAAGGTGTCAGCCTTAAGAATCTCGTGGGGCAGTCGTACTGTGCACCCAGCTCAAGTCGGAACCAAGCCACTGCGACGCAAGGCAACAAGCACCTCTCTTTTCACTTTCCCGCTCACACAGCCTCCCCAGAGCTCAGGGGCCTGTGCGGAGCCCCTCTCAGCAGGGGGACCATGTAGAATAGCCAGCTATCATGCAGGGGACACAGCACAGCTCAGGAAGTGTTGTTGTTCTTGTAGAAGCAGCATGTTTCAGGCACTTGTCTTAGGTGATTGCTGTTACCGGCAGCGGCCATCGATCGGTTCAGACGCATGCTCACCCTTCTGTGCAGCGGACCGAAGCCCCACCCGGTCCTGCACCTCCCTCACCGCTGTTCCTGCGTTTGAGCCCACTGTTGCCGAGGCCGCGTCCATCCCTCTTGTCAAGGGTCTTCCTCTTTTGACTGCCCCTCTACTTTACCAAGCATGATGGTTCCCGTGACATCTGAACTTTAAAGACCATTGGACACACGGGGCAAATGCTGGGCCATTAGTTCTCCATCCCGGGGGCCGAGCATCAACCTACTAGCAAAGACCTGTGTGACTCAAAGGAGCATTGCTGCTCGGGCCAGGGGGCCAGGGTAGAGACGAAAGATCATGAACACCTGCCTTATCTAAGTTTTTGTTTTTCCCTCTCATCAATGAAGTTGAATATCGGCCTCAGAGAAACACGGTGGTGTAGTCTGTCGATACACTTGTACATATACTAAAGTTGAAGTAAACAATTTTTGCAAACTGCCCTTCATTATTCTGTTATGTGAATTCACTTCTTCACAAACTCCATCGTTTCAAAGGGCTCACATAGTTGATTAGGCTTTGGGCTGCTATGCATGAGGTCAGCAGTTCCCACCCACCAGCTGCTTCGAGGACGAGGAGGCCTTCAACTCCCATAAAGGTTTATTTTTAAAACCCCTGAGGACAGTCCTAACCTATCCTCCAGGGTCGCCACCAGTCAGAATCGACCGGATGGCAGTGAGCTTGGAGTTTGAAAAGATTCCTGTCAGAGCAATTTAAAAAGATTTGCAAGTCAGGGAGACGCAAGTGGCAGTTACAGGTAAGAGATGGGTAGTAAGAGTGGACAAAATAATAACTTAAGCCCTCTTCAGAAATGCCGCCCCGTCCTGGCCCTTTCCAACCTATATACGCCATGGGTCACATCCCTGGTTCTCTTACGTGGATCCTGACGTGGAAGAGAATGTTTTCTTCTAAAGTAAATACCACTCTTTCCTTTGCCCCTTCCTCAGCCCAGAGCTGGGTTGCTGTCAGGAGAATGAATGTGTGGAAAGCAAAGCAAGGAAGCTGCGATGACTGTTCACATTTGGCTCTGTGCTATAAGTAAGCCTTGCCGAGCACAACAAGATGGAACACTGGAATGAAGAGGAAAAGAAAACAATGTATCATGGTAGACAGAAAAACAACACACCGCGGCAGATAACCTGACAGCTATGGAAATGATAAAGAATGAGCCACAAAGCTCCTGGCAGGCACACGCAAGCTCAAGAAAAATGACTAAGCCTGAGATAAACGTGCAGAACTCCACCAACTCCCTAATAGATCGGCCATCATCAAGCAGAATACAAAACGGGGCATTTATATTACAAAGAACTTTAAGAGATCCATACAGCTCACAGAGAAAACCATTTTTAACAAGAAAAAGGGCAGTAAAAAGAGGGGCACTTTCAATTAAATGGCTTCTTTTTTTTTTTAAGTTTTACAAGACATTTGTAAACTTTTCCTAGATGAACAGATTTTAAAATAGCTCACATTGTTTTATAGTGTAACAAAGGAAGAATGGCTTAGCTGGGTATTACAAAGTACTACAAAGGCCAAATATTTAAAAACAAAGTTAAAGCATGCATAAGTACAGACAAACTGAACAACAACAGCAAATCTCTGAAGACTATGCCTTGGGACATGTATCAGCTTCATGGTAGCCAAAAGATGCATGCTCATCAACAAAGGATGTGAACATTCCATAAGTGATGTTAGAAAAAGCAGCTATTCGAAAAAGAATACAGCCACATAGATTGTGCGTGGAGCCAAGAGTTAGCTATGAACAGGAGCCACAGAGGCGTCCACATGTGAGGTGACTAGGAGTCCTGGGGCGTGAAAAGGGTTAACAGCTAGCCCCAAAGCCAGAGGTTAGAATTCTCCCTGAAGAGCCGCAGAAGAAAGGCCTGGTGATGATCTGCTTCCGCGAAACCAGCCACTGGAAGCCCTGTGGAGCCCAGTCTACTCTGCACACAGGGGTCTCGATGAGTCTGAAATCAATTAATTTGTAACCGGTTTTATTTATGAAAACAAAAAATCAAAACATACTGCCAGAGAGTTGATTCTGACTCATGCGACCCTGTAGCACAGGGTAGACCTGCCCCTTTTTCCCATACTGTGACTCTTCTGGGAGTGGAAAGCCTGGTCTTTCTCCCGCAGTGGGGCTGGTGGTTCCAAACTGCTGACCTTGTGGTTAGCAGCATAACCACCGCACCACGTTCTTGCATTAAGCCCAAACTCACTGCCGTACACTGGACTCCTAGTCTTGGCTACTTACCTGTAGAACAGAATAGAACTACCTCTGTGGGTGTCTAAGACTGTAACTCCTTCTGGGAGCAGACAGCCTCATGTTTCTGCCAACAGGTGTCTAGTAGCTTCAAACTGCTGGCCTTTAGGTACAAAGCCCAAGAAGGAACTCACATCGCCATGAAGTCTCCTTTTTCTTAGCATAAAAGTCAACTTAAATCCATCAATATAGATTTTTTTAACAACTCTGAATAAGCTATTGCCATCCTATAGGATGGAATAGAACTGCCCCATTGGGATCCCAGGTGGAAATATTTAAGGAAGCAGACTCCCCATTTGTCACCTGGGTTTGAACTGCTGGCCTTGTGGTTATCAGAGATCCTTAAATATACTATACCTAAAAATCCCCACATCCACTGCCATGAAGTTGATTCAGACTCATAGAACAGAGTAGAACCGATCCTTTAAGGTTTCCAAGACTTCAGATCTTTATGGGGGAAGACAGCCTCATCTTTGTCCCTTGGAGTAGCTGGTGGGTTTGAACCACAGATCTTTCAGTTAGCAGTCTAATGTGTATCCACAGTGTCAACAAGTTAAAGCAAACAAACAAAAAACCTCACTACCATCAAGTTGATTCCGACTCTCAGTGACCCTCTAGGGCAGGTGGACCTGCCCCTGTGAATTTCCTAGACTGTCACTTGTAGCAGAAGTAGAAAACCTCATATTTGTTCCAAGGAGAGGCTGGTGGTTTCAAACTTGTGGTTAGCAGCCCAACACGTAACCAGTGTGCACCAGGACTCTTTTAAATGGAATGGAGAGCAGGCTCCGTACACTGGCCCGGTTCCCCTTCTTGCCTGAAGAATGTGCAACACGGGCAGTGCTTCGGGGCCACTTCGGATCCATCTCGCCTTTGACTTTGCATTTGTTTTGGACCTTGGCGAGCTCAGAAACCTTTTACTGCTGTCCGTTTTTTGCAGCCCCCACATTCTGTTACACAATCCCACATGGGGTTACACCCCACATGTTAAAACGCCTTGCTGGTGTAGAAGAAGAAAATAACCTGAGCATTTCAATGAAATTGTCTTTGCCTTCTTTGCCCACCAGATGGGGCCTCTCTACTCCTTAAACCCAGTATCTCAGGAGGATATGCAAGTCTAGTCCCAGTTAAACATCCCGCCCCTCCCCCACCAAAATCAAGGGGGCTTAAATTCTTAAGGAGATTGGGAGGGAGGGAAGGGGAGGGGTTAACTTACGCATGAGGTGGTCTCATTTTGCTCCAGGCAGATGCCCTGGGTCAATTTCACTTCTTTGATTTCTAAACATGTAATCTCTCCCTGCATTAAAATAATAATATATAATATATAAATATTTGTATAAGCCAGCATGCCTGTTCCATCCATTCCCTCCCCCTCACTCCATCCTGCCCCCACCTCTGTTCCAGTAGACTTTCAGAGGGGACTTTCCTAAGAGGTTCAAGCTCTCCCTGTGCTGCTGTATGGGCCACACATGGAGGCCCAGGTGTGTTGGAGGATGCTGCAGCGGTTTTCAAGCTGGTGTCCGGACCGACAGACCTTTCTTCCCAGACGGCCCTGGTGGACTCAAAACTCTTAACCTTTCTGTCAAATGTGTTTGCTCGGAGCTTTTAGGGAAGAGGACATTCAAAATTTGTCAGGGGCCTAGAACTTTTGAAGTCACATCCCCTTCCTTCTTCTCATCCCTTCATCATCAGTTTAATCAAATATTGGCCTGGAAGGAGCAGACACAGGGGAAGGGCCGAAGCCCTCCTTGTTGGTAGTTATGTAGCACAATTCAGCATCCAGGCACATGGACACTGGGGTGGTCTGCCAGATGCCTGGTGAGGCCCATTTTTCTCCTGGCCCCCAAGAGTCTCCACATTCCTACTCTGGCTCCCTTTAAAACAGAAACCAGGCAGGCTGGGCAGCCTCCTGCCAGGCTCCACCCCCTCATGCTTTCTGCTTGCCATGCAGAAAGGTGTTGACAGGCAGGGGCCCCAAGTCTGTGAAGGGCAGGCAGAGCTCCCACCCGTGGTCAGCTCTGTCCTCCCATTCCTTCAGACCTCCCCACTGCCTCCCTCAGCTTAGCACAGCAACCCAACAGGGGAAAGGTTATGTGTCCCAAACACTTTGGGAGAAGCAGCGCCATGCAGTTAGGGGCTGTTTCCAAATATTCCTAATGGTCAAAGCCCAGAACAAGAGGAGCAACCAGAGAGGACTGGATGGATCTCCAGGTAGTTGGAGACCCCCTTTTCTTACTACTCCCTAGAAAGGCAATGCCCAAAGCATAAAACAGCCTTGACCCCTGACTCCACCCTCTTTTTGCCTCTTTCCACTCCTTCCTGCAACACTTGAACTACCTGTTTCAAATGCTGATTCCCACAGGACTCCAATTCCACAGGTGGGATGAGGAGACCTGGGGGGGAACAAGGACTTGCCTACATATAAAGTGAGGAAGCTATTTGCCATTGGTGGCTCCATTCACTCACCGTAATGGTAACTGGAGTAGAAGGAGATGATGTATAGGATTGCGTGTATGACACCATAGGGCTGGTGCTGTTGGCTGGGCCATCTGAAATGTTTCCAGCAAACGTGCTGGGCTCCAAGGTCTTCCCTGAAGTGGGAAGGTTGGTTGGGGTGGTGGATACCGGGGTGGTTCGTGAGGTCTGTGTCTGGACAGAAGAGTTCATGGTTCCAGGAATTGGGGTGATCCCAGAGGTAGAGGTGAAGTTGACTGTCGACTCTGGAATAGACCAAAGCACAAATGCACACACACACAATTTCAGATTGCATTCTTGAGCTAAGTCTTTACAAATACTAGTCAAGGTATGGCCTTCAGCCTAGCAAAGGGAATCTGGGGAGTTAACCGGTCCTCACCCTGACCACACTTGGTGCACATCAACTGTAGGCACAGAGCAGACCTCTAACATCTATCAAAGGAACTCTCCAGACTTGGCAACCCAACTAGAGAAGCCAAAGCCCCTTCAAGTTGAGCCTGTACCCGCCTCCCTTCACGTAGAAGAGGCCACAGAGCCCTGTGGAGTCCTCCTGGGGCTCTCCTACCACAGCATGGGATGCAAGAATTGTGGCTGGTCAGCTGCCAAGGCATATTCTTCCTTCCTTTGGGCCTGAGAGTTGGACCCAAGAAAGCGATGACTACGTGGAGAGTGATTTAGGGTTTTCTTTAGGGTGATCTAAATATGGTACCCAGATCATTAACAAATAAGCTTTCTACTGACCTGAGAAAGGTAACTGTGTTCCGGTAGTCACATTGCTGTCTTGAGAGACCGGGTTGGGGCTGGTGTGGTTGGGGCTAAAGCTTTCAAGAATACTTAGTGTTGTGGCTTCCTGGCCTTGGTTGGACACATTTGTGAAAACAGCTGAAGAGATTCCTGCCGGAAAGGCAGTCACGTTGTGGGGATCGGCAAGCCCCAAGGCTATGGGAAACAAAGAAAAACTCATCTGATTCCTGGTCTTGAGTCAGGTAGATTCCATCTGGGACTCATTCTGCTGCCCCGGGCAATGGAGAAGCCTGCTCCGGGACAGGGAGTGAATTTCCCGCAACAGGGTTTTTTCCTAAGGAAGGAAAGCTGTCACTGTAGGCAAATATCTATTATAGTGTTATTTACAGGAAGGAACAGTTGCAAGCAACCAGACGAATTGTAATAAGATACATGCTGTACACCGTAGTGTATGTAGCATTACAAATAAAAACGTGAGGCAACGTTTACAATATGCGAAGCAAAATGCTAAAATGAAAAAAAAATGACAACTGGATATATATACAGGACGGCGAGGGGCGGCATGTCGCTTTGTTCCACCTGCGGGTGTCCTTTTTTTGCTTGTTACTCTCCATGCAATGAGCCATCTCTCCAAATCATCAAGAGGACCACACCATCGCCAGGGGAGCCCCTTTTAAGTCTCCTCCTACCCCTCCCTTTCACATTCCCCATCCCCCTCATCCTTTCCCTCAGGCCCTTCACGCTTGCTCTCCTTTCCTTTTGTTGAAGAGCTCAGCCTTAGCAGTAGCAGTCCCCTCTGGAGTTTAGGGGGTGCTTAGGAAGTCAGCTGGTGGCCTACAGAACTTTAAGGCTCAGTAGCTCACAAAATGTAGGGGGAGGGTGCGAAGACCAATTCTGCTCTGCCAATAACCAAGTAATTCAGTGTGTGTGTGTGTGTGTGTGTGTGTGTGTAACTAGAGTGAGGGTCATTCCCATCTACCTTCCATGGATTGTTGGGACAACTGACATGATGCTGCTGACTTACACAGTATAATGATGTTCCTGCCTCTACTTACTATCCTTGGGACCGTTTCATGGCTCTCCCTGCCCTGCCCTGCCATACTTCCTGGTGCTGCCCGGGAGTGCCATCCTGAGAAGTAGACAGAAGAACCCCCTTGGTGGGACTCTGCACTTTAGGAGGCCCACACTCTCTCTCTCCTGCCCCACCATCCCCAGACTGTGAGGCATCCATAGAACCAAGAGGGACATGCCCTCTCATTTAGGACATACTTTGGGGACTGGGATTCCCAGTCCAAATGGCTGTCCACTCACTGTTTCAGGATCCATGTGGGCCTTTCCTCTGAGTCCATTCCCCAGGTGAGAACAGCAGCTCTGCTGTCCGTGTGCCCCCTAGACCCAAGGGGGGCCAGGGAGAGGCTCTTTGCTTGGAGAATGTGTGTTGGGTGCGGCTGTAGGAATGCAAGAGTTTCCCCCCACTGTGTGGCTCAGAGTCAAAGGTAGGCAGCGGAAGTGAGTTAGGCCCAGGGGTCTGCTCTTCCTACAAAGCCACATTTGTGACACTGAATTCGGGGTGGGGGTGGGGGATCCCAAATTTGAATTTGACCTTCCACGTGGCCCTGAAATCATGCTTGTCAAGGTACAAGGGGAGAGGATATTTTACACACCAGTTAGTTGGTTTGATTTTTCACTCTAAAGTATTTAAACATGTCGTATATGGGTCTCTGTACTCCTGCCTTAGACCCTTACCAAGGTGAGGGGCAGATCAACCTAGAGTACCAGCCTCAAGGAGAGACCCCCGAGGGTCCAGGCTACTCTGGAAGCTTTTCGTCTAGATTTTTACTGTCTGCGATCTAGGTCTGTATTGTTCCAGGTAAATAACAAAATAGAATCACATCCCTTGGTTCCCACAGCATTCAGAGGGAAGTTTTAGCTTCAAGGCAATGATCCAGGTTGGTTCCAGAATGTGTCCCCTAAAGGGGCAAAGGTCTCACTCTTCCACCTCTGCCACCATCCCCAGCCTGCAGCTACTTGACGATCATGATGCTGAGGACACGAGTCAGGTCTTATCACCAGGTGATAAGCCAGGGGAAAAAGCGGTGTGACTATGTTGGAGATGAAAAACCTGAAGACAAAGGTGTTGGCTAAGAGGGAAGACCAGAGCTCAGAGGGACCAAGTAGCTTACCCTGGTTGAAAATTTCTCTTTTCTTTTGTTCTTGTTATTGTTGTTGAACTGATCGTGCCCAGCAACACATGCACCTGTTCACCGCTGCTACTTGTACAATTCCATGACAATTTATCCCCTGCTTCCAGTAGCACACCCCTTCTTACCCTCCTTTTTCTGGTCCCTCATTCACAGGCCCCCTAAGGGTCCTGGCTAACTTTTCCAGTTGCTGTTGTCAATGTGATACCATATGGATAGATCCCATACAGACAGACCTTACAAGAGTGGAGACCAGTCCCTGGATAAGGACATCATCATTTACGGTAAAGTAGAGGGGCAGAGCAAACGAGGAAGGACCTGCAGGAGATGGAGTCCCACAGTGACTGCAAGGACAGGCTCAAGCACAGGAACCATTGTGCAGACGGTGTAGGACTCGAGCAGGGTTTTGTTCTGTTGTGCTTAAGGTCTCTAACAAGCCACCACCACCACCACCACCACCACCACCACCACCACCA
>NW_022111324.1:53557567-53559920 GCF_000313985.2 Echinops telfairi
CCACCACCACCAGCACCACCGAGCTGAAT
The DNA here is from genome assembly GCF_000313985.2 of Echinops telfairi. Taxonomy (NCBI): domain Eukaryota; kingdom Metazoa; phylum Chordata; class Mammalia; order Afrosoricida; family Tenrecidae; genus Echinops; species Echinops telfairi. The sequence continues at coordinate 53,557,597 of NW_022111324.1, forward strand.
GCTTACAGCTGGCCATCTTTAACAGTTATAGGAGGGGAAGGTAACTCTTTAGTGGGCGTAGCAAGAATGGCAGCTGGAGAGAAACTACCAAGCATCTGGAATCTTCTTCCGCTCCTCAGGAGAGAACAGGATGAGGGGCTTCTATCTGGCTCAGGTAGGAGGTGGGTTTATCCAAATAAACAAGATAGAGAAGCGAGTCCAGGTTTTTGCCTCCCTTCAGTCAGGTCCTCACCGATCCCACCCCAGACACAATTCACTGTGGGAGGCCAGTGGTGATAACATCTCAAAAACAGAATTGAAAAAGACACCCTCAAGGCACCATTCAGTAACAACCTCCCTTGACACCTGCCTCCCACTCCCCGGCTCCCAGCCCAAAGGTTCTTGGGAACCCCAGCCCGGTCCAGCCCTCCTCTCTCTCCAAAGGAAACTGCGTCTGACTGGGGTGATGTCATGCTTTTGAATCCTCTCCCCCAAAGGGCCTCCTTCACCCAGACAAACACGCTTGAACTTTTCCAGATGTGAAGAGAACCTGCTGCGAGTTCGGAGGACAGAGGCGTCTGTTCCAGAGGGCTGAAGCACACCCTGAACCGCGGCCGGCAGCGGTCCAGCACTGTGGGACTCGGCTGCAGCTGCCTCTCCGCCCACCCACCACTGAGCTGCGTTCTGAGGAACAGGTAGCAGGGAGGAGGCACCTGCACACGAGAGTGAGACCCAAACCTCAGCCAAGCGCAGCCGGGGAGTGCCTGAGGCCCTGAGAAACAGGACAAGGGGGCCGGTGGTGGTGACTGAGAGGCAAGGCGGAGTGATGGGTGATGAGCTGGTGTAGAACAAGGAGTCACCTTGGCCAGGGGCCGGGGAGCCAATCTTAAAGGAGGCACCCTAGCCCCTATCTCTTTTGAACCGACCTCTTTTGAGAAAACACAGGAGATTACACAACCAAGCAAGCAGAGAAAGTTTAAAAAAAAAAAAAAAGTGAAGACGGATGCTAAGGCACATGGAGATCTCCAAGGAACCAGGAGAGAGCGCCTGGAGAGACAAGGGCCTGGTCCAGAGCCCACAGAGAAACCCTCCCCAAGAGCTGGCGCTCAGAGCCCCCTCGATGGTGAGACATACATCGCCAGGGCTAACGCCAGCCACCAGCCACCTGCGTATTCCTATTACAGCCCCGCTGGTTCACTAAGCCCGCCTCCCGTGGCCACATGGAGAGACCAGGTCACTGTTGATCACAGACAGGTCTCTTTTATGATTATTATTGTTAACATTATTTTATTGGGGGCTCCTACAGCTCTTATCACATTCCGTGCATCAATTGTATCAAGCACATTTGTACATCGGTTGCCGTCATCATTTTCTATTTGAGCCCTTGGTTGCAGCTCCTCTTTCTTCTCTCCTCCCACCCTCGTGACCCCTGGATCAATCATAAATCACTATCATTTCCATATCTTACACTGACCGCTGTGTCCCTTCACCCACGTTTTTCTTGTTCGTCCCCCTTGGTTGGGGGTGGGGTGGGGCTGGGGGTGAATGCGTCACGTCCATCCACATCTCTTTGTATCCCACCTGGACACACGTACCAGGACATACGTCAGCAGACACTGCCTCTTCCTTAACCTGCCAGCCAGTGAGAGCTTGTCGGCTTCTAAGAGACAATTGATAAAATAGATCCCGTTCCGGGCTGGATAGGAGGAACGGCCCGACCCCCAGTTCTACAGAGCATGGGAACTCAAAAGGTCAGATGGTTAAGCCCACCAGAACCCTCAGAGAAGGCCACCGCCCACTCTGAGAGAGACAGGCTTTCTGCTCCTGTAAGGGGGTTCAAACCCTCAGGGGTGGTGCTGCCCTGGACGAGAGGGTCACGCTGAGCCGGCTCCGCTGGACGACAGCCAGCTTCGGTTGAGCTTTGGGATCTTCGGATGTTTACTTACTAGTCTAGCCTTTGAATCCATCTCTCACCCAAACTATTCCTACTGGACTGAAACTCACTTCTCCAGAACTTAGAGAAAAGGGAAGGAGCAAGGAGCAAGAAGTTCATAAAATAAGGATTCTAAGAAGCCAAATAAGGAGCCCCGTTGGCTCCAGTGGCTGCTAACTACCAAGTGGGCTGTTCAAACTCACCAGCCGCTCTAGGGGCAAAGACGAGGCTCTCTGCTTCCATAAACATTTACCGCCTCGGGAATCTCATGGATCTCTGGGAGTTGGAATCAATTTGATGGCAGTGGATGTGGGTGGGACGACACCAAACAGGAAGTCGCATAATGCATGTGGTAAAAACCATGCATGTGACTTAAAAACTGGCTCACACAGAACCAGCTCCCTCTCCCCGC
>NW_022111324.1:53560613-53569251 GCF_000313985.2 Echinops telfairi
GAGTTGTACAAGCCCCCAATAAAATGATTTTTTTTTTTACAGTTGGTCTTGTTTCTCACAGCCCCAAACCTGCTTTGACTTCCCTTTTCCTGTGTTGTTTTGTTTCCTGGTCGCAGCTCCCACGAGTCAGTCCAGTTCTGCCCATTCAATCGCTAGAATCCGGCTCAGGAGTTTCTCAGAGGGAGTCCTGGGCTGTGTCCTAGCCCTGGGAGTTACCGCACTGGGAAGAAGGATCAGTGTGGTCTCTTGCAGAAGTTAGCCTTGGCGAGCCACTGACCGTTTACAGGGAGGCAGTGCAGCCTGTTGTGATCCACAGGGCATCAGGTCTGGTAGAATAGTCCACTCCACTGCTATTGAGTCAATTCCAACTCATCAGCACCCTAAAGAGGGTGGCCTGAGGCTGTAACTCTTTTGGGGAACAGATAGCCCCATCTTTCTCCCGAGGAGCCACTAGTGCTGGTGCTGATGCACTTTGAGACTCACAGCACCCTCTGGGCTCCATTGGTCAAGCAGGGGGCCAATGCAAACCTCTAGAGATGGACGGACTCAACAGTCACACCAATGAGCTCAAACGACCAGCAATCATGCGGAGGGCACAGCACCAGGCAATGCTCTGGCAACAATGGCAACAGAACGACCTAGCCACAGAGTGCTCAGGCTCTGCGGTCAGAAACCCTGTGCATGTACACTTCTCCACGCGCTTGCTGGATGGCCTTGGGAAGCTACTGAAACTCCCTAAGCCTCACCTGTAACATGGGGATGCAGAGAGCCCCTGTTCAATAACAGGTATGAAGCAGTGGCCTATCTGGTAAATGCTCCAGAAGCAGGGCTTATCTTGATCGTCCACCCCTTCCTCCTGCTGCTCGGAGCGTTTCAGACTCCTTTATCTCCACCACTCATCTGGCACCAAATCATAGATGCTGTTTCCGGAGTAGCAGCATTGCCACCTCGGTCAGATGATAAACGGCTTGAGTGCCGGAACCTTCTCTCACACTCCATTGTTCTAATCCTGGTCCCCAGAGTTCAGGATCAGTCCGTAGATTGACTGGCAGCTGCACTGGGCACGTTCAGTTGGCCGCCGCCTTAGGGAGCCCCTTTGTGTGCTACCGTTGAAGAATGAATCTGTCAAATTCAGGAATGTTCATGGGAGGATGACTAGAATTAAGAAAGTCCCAGGAACCAAATCATAGCATCAAAAAATGTAGCGGCATTCCATCTAGAACAGGGTTGGCAAACTACAGACAGCCGGTGGTCCCAACCAACCCATGACCTGTGCTTTATAGGCGCCCAGGTGATGCAGTGGTTAAAATGCTCACCAAATATCTGAAAGGTTGATGGTTCAAACCCACCAGCTGCTCAATGGGAGAACAGGGTGACAGTCTGCTTCCATCAAGGCTGACAGTCTGGGAGTCATAGGGGGCTGCTTTTTCCACTCTGCCCTACAGGGTTGCCTGGAGTCAGAACGGACTCACTACGTGGCGGTGGGTTAGTAAGTTAAGAAATACAGTGTGGCATAAATGATTCAGTGCTTGTCTTTTAACTGGAAGGTGGCCGATTGCATCCACCCAGAGGTCCTTTTGACGAAAAGCCCCCAAGGTTTCCAGAAGATTACTCAAATCCGTTGGAATCCCATGGAGCACAGTTCTACCCTACTCACAGGCGGTTGCCCCAGGCAGAATGAGCCCAGGCCAGCTGGTGTGGTGGTTGTGCTATGAATGGGGTTTGCATCTCCCCACAACCCGGGCCATAGCCCCTGAAGAGCAGGCGGGATTAGCAATCCAGACAGTGCTGACTCTACGCAACCCCCACCCCACCCACCCCCACCATTTCTTTTTTTCCATCTTATTCATGGTAAAAATGTTTACATTTTTACAGTGCTGTAAAATAAAATAAAGTACAACATCAGCACAGACCGCAGATGGCCCCAAAGCCTAAAATATTTACTATCTGGCCGTTTTGGGCAAAAACCTTGCCAATCCTTGATGTAGAGAAGAGGAAATGGGGAGGGAGGATAAATAACCGTCTTCAGCATCCATCTCACGTATTCCATCATTGTTAGGTCCGGGAAGGATCCTGCGCTGTGGGAGGACAAAGTGGGAGGCGATCCCTTAGACTTCGATGTTGTCACCACACAAATCAAAGCCGCTCTCAAAGAGCATAGAACGTAGTGGTGCAGACTAGACCGGTCTTTAAGGATTGCCCTGAAAAAGGACCCAGTGAATCCCATGAGAGCCAGAGAGCAGAATCAGAACTCACGCTGAGTGGGGTTCATGGTGCTTCCAGACTAAGATGGACTAGGGAGAAAAGCTGAGTGGTCTACTTCTGGAAAACCAGCCAGCAGAAGCCCCCTGACTCTCAACAGTTTCATCTGCCACTGGCTGGGGATGGCGCAGGACTAGGTGGCATTTATTAATGATGCACGGGGTCTCCTTGAGTGAGGGGCCAACTTCATGGCAGCCACAGCCATAACAATGTCATTGCAACGCAAAGGAAAAGCAAAACAAAGCCTAAAATAAAGGCGAGTTCTTTAAACAATGGAATAAGCTACTTTGGGAGGCATTCAGGAAGCATGAGCCTGAAGGGTCCGGGAATTGGCACGATCCTCTCACGGAGCAGCTGGTGCGATCCAGCCACCAACCTGTGGTTTGACAGCTGAGGGCTTGGCCACTGCACCAAACTAAACCATCGAGTTGAAGGTGACTCACAGAGACCCTGTAGGAAGAGTAGAACTGCCCCCTGTGCGTTTCTGAGACTGTAACTCTTTGTGGGACTATAAAGCCCTGTTTTTCTCCCGAGGGGAAGTTGAGGGTATCCTCAAACTGCTTACCTCGAGGATTGCAGCCCACTGAGTAACCACAACCCATGCCCTACCAGAAGGAATCGTTCCATGCCCGTGTCCCGCCTCCCCCTCCACCCACCACTGCTCCGTTTTGCTGCTCCAGGCGCCCCTCCCCCACACTTTTACTGAGTTCTGAGGTCCTTCCGTGTTGCTGTCTCTTGGACCCACTCAGACAAGAAGCCCCATGGCACTTTGTCATACACAGCAGCTTGGCGCTTGCACACCCCGGTAGGGCCACTTCAACTGTCTCATCCACTGATCCACTGAGGCGCTGACACATTTTTTCGACAATGGCACCCTCCACCTAGAAACAGCACTGCCCTAGAAGGCATTGGGGGTCAGGGGGATGAAGGGTGGGAGGGTAAGGGGATGAGGGTTCCCCTGATGGAGTGGTGGCGGTGTATTTGAATGTGAGTTTCAGCATGTAGATACCAGGAAGCACACCTGTGTGTAGGTATCCCGATGATATGTCCATCCTCCCACGGTGCATACATCTTTTTCTTAAGTAAAAAGTGGGGGACCCTAGGGACTAAAAATTGTAGATCAAGTGTTTTCATTTCCTAGTTGAAGAGGGAAGAGAATGTTCTCATTACAGATGATAAAGCCCAGAAAAATATGTAAATTATGCCCTGGTGACTGTAAGGATGTTCTCTGTTTGCAGGTCCACCCGCCCCCCACCCCACCCTTAGCGACTAGTTCTGTTCCCGCTGAGATCCCTTGTACAAGAAGGAAGCATTGCCCCATGGACACCAGTCTCACCATCACTGCTGTGTGGAGCCCACTGCAGCGGCCACCATGCCAACTGGTCTCTCGGGTCTCCTCTTTGTCACTACCCCTTTATTTCACCAAGCACAACCACCTTTTCCAGGGACTCGTCTCTCCTGGTGCCAGGTCCAAAATATTTGAAATGAAGTCTTGCCATCCTCACTTTAAGGAACATTTTGGCTATCCTATTTCCAAGACAGATTTGTTTGTTTTTCTGGCTGTCCATGGTATGTATATTCAACACTCTTAGTCAACATCGTCACACGAATGTCCCCCTCTTCCCATGGAGCACTAAGACAGTCTTCCTTATGCACTGCCTATCTTTCTCCCGCACAGGAGGTCATTCAAAATGCCATGTTTGGAGACAGGCACACCTTAGTCTTCAAAGAGATAACTGGGCAATTTGAAACTTCAAAGTGATCTTTTGCAGCAGATTTGCCCACTGCAACTTGTGGTTTGATTGGGAATCCAGGTAAAATGAAGTTTTCCTTTAGAATCAGTTCTTGATCACGTGCTACCTCCCACATGTTTGAACAATGACTGTCTCTTTTGAGTACAGGGACTCTGTATCCTTTCTACTTCTTCGGATGCTCGCGTCAGCATTTTGTCCGCAGAATCCTTCAGTGTTGCAAATGGCGACTTGAATTTTCTGTTGGAGCGTGTTCTGTTGTTCTTTTTCTCACACTCAGCTCTGCACGTTCCAAGTCATTTAGTTAGAGCAACCAAAGTCGGTGAGAGAAAGAGGCCCAAGTACCCTGTGGGTGGAACTGGCTCACAGCCCCACCCTGAGGGCAGCCCAGACCCTCAGGCCAGGAGACTGTAAGAAGTGGAATTTGTCCCTCCTTTTTGTTTGTGTAGGACTGTGCCGGATTTCTCTGCACAGACTCAGAGCAGGCGAGGAGGACAAGCGCCCAGGAGGTAGCACCAGAGAGATAAGGAAAAGACGTTCTGGACCCTGTGTTTATCAACTGAACAGGAATGCTGCTGAAGAAAGGCATTTGCAGACTTTGTGCCAGCTGGGTGGGCCCTACTGGGGGTGGGGGGAGCACTGGGGACCACCGAATTAGTCAGAGGTCCCACAATCCTGCTTCTCGGTCGCCATGTGGCAGAGATTCAAGGGCGGAGTCCTCTCCCCTCTGGAAAATATCTGATACAACTCGTTTCCCTTTTCTCCCCCCACCACACTCTTACAAGCAGCCCCAGACAGGATATGGGTGTGGGGTCAGCATGCCCTAAGGACCCAGAGGAAGAAGAGGAATGTGAAGGGGAGGGGCCAGAGGGAGGAGGGAGCATTGCTAGGGAGAGGGGAAGGACAGGCAGCTAGGGCTTGGAGGATAGAGGTACCTGAAGGTGGCAACATATTTCCCAACTACTTGCAAGCCTCCCAAGGTGGTTGAAAGTGTGGCAGGGCAGCCTGGTGTCCCCTCAACCCCCATTTCAATCCTGACTCTGGTCCGGGATCTACCCCATCTCCCACCGAGAGAGACCCTAATTTGGATTGGCTGGTGCTCCCATGCCAACTTCTCACAGGGACAGAAAAAGACCTTTCCAAAATAAACTGATGTGTGGGGGTCCCTTGGGGGAGAAACACAGACCTCTCTTCTGCTTGGCCAATTCACAATAAGTATAGCACCGGCTTTCTGAAATGTCCTTTGTTGGTCCTTCAAGCTACAGTCACCGATTTAACTTCTCCCATAGTGTGTGCCAGGGCAGAGAGTGATCCCGCGTGGAAGCGCCCTGGGAACCCTTGGGGCAGAAAGCTAGCCTTTTGGCGATGTTGGGAACTAGAGCCCATGGCCTAGTCCTCATCCCCAACGCAGAGACACTGAAGCGATCCGCCTGAGGTTTTGTGGGGAAGGAGTTGCTGCTACCCGAGCTCCCACCTCTGCAGAACAAGGCCAGAGGGACACTGCCCAGCTGAGGAAATAAAGCAAAGGGCGGGCCTAGCTCAGCCTGGGGTCAGATCATCACCAGCTGTGCAGCCCAAGGAGCGAGAGGAGGTTCTCATTAGAATTGGAGCCACCGGCCAGCTCAACGCTGCCAAGAGGGCACCGTGTAGCACCCAGGAAAGTACCCGTGCTGGGGCTTCAATGCCTTTGCATCAGCTTTCCTTTTGCTCCAAAGGCCAGGTCTGGAGCGCCCCGTGGGTTGACCAGAGCCTCCCCTCGGAGCCCCCTTGGGTCTAGAGCCAGTTCTTCCAAGAGGGTGGACCTAGAGGAGGGTCAGCAGAACAGACTGAGAGCAAAGCCTTTAGACCATCTTAAGGGTAGAGAGGATGGGGAACCTGAGAGTGCTGGGAGCGAAATCTTCAGGGAAACTGAGAGCAACTTGTCAATGTTTACAACTGCCAAGTCCACGGAAAAGGAGCGCTGGTGACACAAGGGTTAAGCTCTTGCCTGCTCACAGAAAGGTCTGTGGCTTAAACCATCACCGTCTCTAGATGTACTCACACAGACTTCAGCCTATGGAGCAGTCCTCTGTGCTATAGGACCACCAGGAGTTGAAACCCACCCACAGCGCCTGATAACAAGTAGCCCAGATAACGAGACGGACACTGTTACTCCCCAAGGGAAGCAACTCACACCTATTTACTGAGCAGCTAGGATTTCTCAGCAAGATGGTACAGGGAGGTGTGCTGTGACCCGGCCCTTAGCTTTAGAACTTGGAGGGGGCATTGGAGAAGGCAAACCCGAAAAGTCTCACAAGGGTGGATGTGAGTGGGGACTGGGGAGAGTGGGGGGGCCCAGAACCCCAACCACCTTGACCTTCTTTCCAGTGGAAATCTGTGTGGGTATACCAAGGGGGACATGTATGTATGGAGTTTCCAATATTAAATGTGGGGGGGTGGCACGGAGTGTCCTTGTCACTCCATTTGACTGCCTCCTTTACCAACTACTTGTTAGATTCAGGGAGCCTCACCCTTGGGTGCACTGGCTCCCATTCCTTAATGTCCAGTTCTGCACCACCCCTCTCCCCATCTCGGGGAGCAGAGGATGCCTGGGCCACTTCCCCATCACCCGCAAAGGCCACTGCTTTGCGACTGACCCACCAGGAGTAAAACTCCGGGAGCTTTTCCGCCCCCTCCTAGGAGCCGCTCCGCACCTCTGCCAATGCCAGGAGACACCCGCTCTCCAAAGCGCTTATTTTGGAGGCAATTTAGTCGAGCCGATTGTCTGACCCTGGGAAGTCTAGTGCGCCCAGCCGAGCGAGCACCTGGGACAATTCACACCCACGGCGTGGTCGGCTTCCCTTCCTAACCGCCATCAGTTCCCAAGTGAGACGTGGGTCCCAGGAGTTCAATTCAAAGGACCCCTTCTATTACAACCGGCGGGCGCGGCAGTGCGAGTGCAGGGGCAGGAGCCCCTTTCCCTCCGCTCTGGACACTCGGTTCCCCCCAAAGCCTCCACCTTTCCTGCAGTGGAGGACCGGCGGCGCCGTGCGCGCGCGCGCGCGCTCTGTACTCACGCAGCAAACTGAGCCAGCAGAGCGCGATCCAGCCCCGCGGCAGCCTGGACCCCGCGCGCGCGCCGCTCCGGCCCAGCATCCTTCCCGCGCGGCTCCCGGAGCAGATGCGCCCACTCGAAGACGCTGCTTGGCCCGGCCTGGACGCGCTCCTCCCGCCCCCTCCGCCCAGGAGGGGGGGTGAAAGAGTCTTGCTTCTTTTCCCCTCCCCTCCCTCCTTAGTCTTGGCAAGGCCGGCCCCCTCTCCTTGGCTGCCACTAACGTGAGCTTCTCCGCTTTGTCCCAAAGGCGGGGGACTTTGGGAGGGAGGCTGGGATCGCTGCCTCGGAGGCCAAAAAAGGTGGAGGCTTGCGCGGGCCCCAGACGCCTTGTTCAGTTTTAGATAGAGGTCCTGATCTTACGTCTTAGAGCTCCTATGGCCTGACTTCCACTTCACGTTAACCCCTTGTGCTAACTTTTGTCAGTAGCCAGGGCAGCTGAGCGTTTCCTGCGATTCTTCCCGCCCACCCCCCTTTAAATTTTTTTTTTTTTTGCCTTCCTCATTCTTTAAAATATTTAAGCCTATAGCAATGTTGCAGAGGGGAATTTACTATCGGGACCTGAGTTTACAAGCTGAGCTTTTCGCTAATCAGGTAGAAGCCATGTGTCCAATCTGACACATTTAATGATAGTCGTACCAGATAGAGTGCCGCACGCTAATGGAGCATAGACAGTGAACAAGCCGCGTAAAGGACTGCAATTATTCATTTTACCCGTCCGAGCCATCTTCTGGACTCTGCACGCCCCCTCCCCCTTTTGGCAGCATCTCTAGTTAGTTTCAGAGGGGTTCTCCTTTGATCTTCTATGCCTTCTTTCCTAGTTTACGCTTAACCATTATTTAATATAGAGAGACAAAGGCTCCTCTGGCACCCGACATGCCTCCTTGCCAGTCGCCCCTTCTCTGGCCCTTACTCTGTGCCCTGCAGGCTTTGCCTGGAGAGAAGGACTTCCGTGGACTCAGGGCAAAGCCCTGCATGGCACAGCACAGCGGCACGCACTCCATAGGGTTTTCATGGATGATTTTTTTTTCTGCAAGTAGATCACCAGGCTGCTCTGCTGACGCACCTGCACCTCTCAGTGAACTCAAACCTCCACCCATTCTGTGAGTTAACCATTTGCACCCCACTGGCTCTCCACTTCGACTTCACCCTCTGCTAACTGACAGGCCCAAGCCCTTCAATTTTTCACCAGTTGTTCTGAACACAGGTGACTTGCAACTGCAGGAATTCCAAGCTGGCGCAGTTAGCCATGTCTCAGAGGGGAGGTTGGATCCTGAGTAAAGATACTGGAAGCTGGACAGACGGCTCCCCGGAGGGCATAAGATAAAGTGTACCTCTCGAGAGCCTGCATGGAACTCCAGGCTACTCACCATCCAGTCCAACCTCTTCCATGTTTTCTATGCCACCAGCCTGACCAGGGAGCAAGGGGTGTGGAACCAGTACCCTAGGGTCCTTTCTGATTGATTTCTTTTTTGTTTTAATTACATCATTTTATTGGGGGCTTGTACAACTCATCACAAACCACACATACATC
>NW_022111324.1:53571371-53573126 GCF_000313985.2 Echinops telfairi
GTCCAATGCCAGGTGTCTCCTCTGGCTAGCCCATGGGAAAGAACTTATCTCTAGTACCTGCCTTTCTGAACCAGCTTTGGAGGCAGATGAGAGAGAGAGCATGGCCCGCACAGAATCAGCACCAACAGGAGGTTCAGGAATCTGCACATTCTGATAAGCAACACCCCGAGGCTTGTGCCCTCTGAGGGGCCAGAGCAGTTTCTTCTCTGGCTTGCAAGGAAGTGAATGCACCCCATTTGTGAAGCTAGGTGCCAGCTGACTACTCCTCATGCCTCCCAGGGTCCTAAAAATTCAAAAAGCTCAAACTCACCACCATGGAGCCAACTCACAGTGATCCTTTAGGACAGGGTAGAGCTGTCCCCAGTGATCCTTTAGGACAGGGTAGAGCTGTCCCTTATGAATTTCTAAGACTCTAAGTCTTTACAGGAATAGAAAGCAGAGTCACTGGTGGTTCCTGAACTTCTGACCTTATGGATCACAACCCAATGTATAACCACTATGCTACCGGGACTCTTTTCTCCCAGGGCCATAGAGACTCCAAATACACACACCCTTGCTCCAAGTACCTGTAAACATAATTCTGGCCACTAAACAACAGCTAATCCTGGGCCTCTAGCTTCATGCCTTCCCCTCAAATCAGACAGAATTAAGCTATCAAGAATTTTTCCAAGCTCTAGGTCTGGAGGAACCCAGGTGCCTTGGTGGGCTACTAATTGCAAGATCAGCGGTTCAAACCCACCAGCTACTCCACTGTCTGCTCCCATAAAGATGTGCGGTCTCAAAAACCCAAGGGGCAGTCACCTTCTGCTCTGTGAGTTGATTGATTGCAGGCAGCATTTTAGGGCTCCTCTGGACTATCCTCAGCAGCTTCACTCTGCCCCTCCATAGAAGCTGTTGCCAGAAGAGGGATTTCACTACACTACACATAGTGGGAGTGCAGTAGAATTACACAAGGTAAGAGACTCTGTTGAGCCCTTCTTAGACATTTGTCGGCCACTTGTGGGCCAGTTTGTTGTACCAGGACAGTTTGCATGCTGTCCTAATGCTATAAGCCATGCCAAGTATGTTTCAAATAATAGCAAGGCCGCCCATGGTGGACAAGTTTCAGCAGAGTTTCCAGACTATACAGCAGACAAGACTATACTACTTCCAAATTTTAGCCAATGAAAACCTCATGGGACTTTTATTGCTCTTTTACACCCTGAAGAGGTGTTGGTGTTGGGTTTCTGGGATGGGTTGCTTAATTCTTGCTTCTCAATGCTGAAAAGAATTCACACGGCAGAAGCACTTTTGTAAATCCAAGTGACCCTTATGAGGGAGAGGGACGTTCGGGGAAATACAGTCTCAGAGAGTACACGCTATCCCTGGAAAGCATGCAAGGCCACCTGGCAGGGGCTATGGGAGAGTTTGTGACCGAAAATGGCCATTTCAGGGGAAACCATGTAGGAAAATGGCTTGGAAGAGAAGGATGTGAAACCAAAAGGAGCTGGCATTGAAATAGAAAGCGTCTGTCCGCCCGCCCCGCCCCCATCTCTGCTTTTTTATCCCCTCCTACCTGCACTTGAGGGGGCTGTGGTTGAGTGTGCTGGCTGTTCTTAGTGGCTGAGTTCAGGAGCATGTATGGCGTAGTGTTGCTGGTTTCTAGTGTGCACACCCAGGTTGGCCTTCATCAGCATGCCTAAGCGTGTTAGTCTGGGTTGACTAGAGAAACAAATTCATAGACACTCATATGGGTGTAAGAGAGAGCAAATGTGG
>NW_022111324.1:53573762-53578189 GCF_000313985.2 Echinops telfairi
TCAAGGGTTCATGAGGGAGGGGGATAGGAGGGGGAGGGGGAAAAGGAGGAGCTGATATCAGGGACTCAAGTAGAAAGCAAATGTTTTGAGAATAATGATGGCAACATATGTACAAATGTGCTTGACACCATGGATGTATGTACCGATTGTGATAAGAATTGTATGAGCTTTCAATAAAATGATTTTAAAAAGAGAGAGAGAGAGCTTCATATCAAAGAGTAATTGTATATTAAGAAAACATCCCAGCCCAGTCCAGATCAAGTCCACAGTCTGATATTAGCCCATATAGCTAAAGTTCTCTTCAGACTCACGAAACACAGGCAATAGAATATCACAGGACAGTGGGTGGAAAGTCTTGTGGATCCAGTGGCAGTGGATGCATCTCAGTGCTGTCGTGGGTCTCTACATGGCTCATAGTGGGTCTGATCTTCAGTGAGCTATTTATCTCCATAAATGAGGTCATCAAGCTGAGACCTGAATGACAGGCTAACCTCCACCCTTCACTCTTAATAGTGTCAAGTTGACACCAGATTATGTAACTACCACACTAAGTGACCTTCAGCTGCACCTAGGTGACCTTGGCCTGAGCATGCCCACCTTTGGATCTTCCCCATAGGTGTCTAACATGTGTGTGATTTCTTTAAAGCCCTTTATTGTGGCACCGCCAGCTCATTTTCCTGTAGCATAGGCATTTGATGGAGACAGCCTCCTTTATGCCTAATCTTCCTGCCTGTCATTGTGGAGATCAGTCCCTGGAGAAGGATCCCATGCTTGATAAAGGAGAGAGTCAGTGAGCAAGAGGAAGGCCCTCCGTGAGATGAGCCGACAGTGGCGGCAACAATGGGCTCAAGCAGAGGAACCATTGAGAGGATGATGCAGAAGCCGGCAGTGTTCATTCTATGTACCTTGGGTCAACCGGAGTTGGAGTCAACTTAACAGCAGCTAACGGCAACAGCAACCGAGTGCTGGAGGATGAAGCTCTCCCTTGAGAGGCCACAGTGGTCGATCGTGAAGACGGAGCTGGAACATGTGCTAGATCATTCTGCTGTTCACGAAGTCCCAGGGGCTCAAAGCCAACCCACCAGCAGCTAGCCATAACCCCAGGCCATGACCACTCTGACTATTGAAACCCGCCTCCCAACACCACTGTTCCCAAACACACAGACATTGTACCAAGCAAATGAAAATAGACCCACATCCCATGATAAACATAACTTTTGCTGTCACAAATAAGGTAAATGATTTTCATAATTTAATTTTTAAAATATATGATTATTTTTTGCTTTTATACCTCAGTTGTTTGTCTTTTTACATTTATATGAAAACCATGAGTTGAACTTATGTTTTACAAGTTGACATAGACCTTTGTATGATAAAGGCCCTTTCTAGACCTTTAAGAAAACACGTGTTAATTTTGATGGTCTAGTTTCCACATTTTGGGAGCCGAGGTGTTTCTCTCACATGGCATGCCTTGTGTGGGTCTTGGGAGCCCTGCTGGCCTGGAGCCAGTTGGCAGGGAGGGATCCTGGTGCTGGTGCTCGGATGCTGAAGGGAGGCAATGAGAACCGGAAGCCAGAAGTGAGTCTCTTCCTCCTCCTCTCTCCCCTTCCACTGTGCTGACCAGGGAGACTGGGAATGGGATGTGTAGCTCTCCATGCCCCCGTGCTGTGCAGGGAAGGGTCCTGGTGCAGTGGTGGCTTCTGAGTGAGTACAGTCACTCCTTGCGGTCAAGTTGACCCTGGTGCGTGGGGATCCCACATGGGTCAGAGTGGAACTGTACTCTGTGGGGCTTTCAATGGCTAACTTTTCAGAAATGGATCACCAAACTTTCTTCCAAGGTACAGAGGGTGGCTTCAAACCTCCAACCTTTGGTTAGCAGCCAACTGTATTAACTTTTCAATCTACAGCAGGCTCTTCCAGACGTCCTCAAGCAGGCAGGCTCAATTAAGATGGTCAAATCCCAAGGATTATTGCATCAATTTAAAGCATATGCCCAGAAGCAAGGGAGCAAAGAAAGGGAGGCACGGTTCAGGGGGTGGGGGTGGGGGAGAAAGAACAGAATTATCTGAATTTCATGTTATAAAGCAGGGGTCCTCAAACTACAGTCGTGGGCCACATGTGGCCCGCTGAGGACATTTATCTGGGCCGCCGGTTGTTTTTGCCCTGTTTTTTTTTTTAACTTCAAAATAAGATATGTGCAGTGTGCATAGGAATTTGTTCACAGTTTTTTTAAAAAACTATAGTCTGGCCCTCCAATGGGTCTGAGGGACAGAGAACTGGCCCCCTGTTTAAAAAGTTTGAGGACCCCAGTTATACAGTGTTCATCAGATATCCCATCTAGGCTGCTGATTTAATTGTAAAGGCCAGAACTGAGGTGGAATAACTGATCCTGGAACCAACGTAGACTTGCTCTATTGTAGTGGTTCTCAACCGTCCTAATGCCATGACCCTTTAACACAGTTCCTCATGTTGTGGTGACCCCCACAGCCATAAAATTATTTTCATTGCTAATGCATCCCTGTCATTTTGTATCCCTGTCATCCCTGTCATTTTGCTTCATTGCTACTTCATCACTGTCATTGTGTCATTTGCTACGGTTATGAATCGGGCGACCACTGTGAAAGGGTCGTGCGACCCCCAAAGGGGTCCCGGCCCACAGGTTGAGAACCGCTGCTCTATTGGGCGATGAAAGGTTGAGTAGGCCTGGCCACAGCTGTAGTTTGCCGATGTTCTCCTAGGCAGTGAGACCTTTCATCAGCATTTCTGGGCAGAGCATACAGTGGGGTCAGATTGGGTGTCACCCATGCATGATCAATATAAAGATGACATTCCTGTAAATAACATTCCTAAAAGTGCTTGTACCACCCCACGATGCTGAAACACACATTGATCTTGCTAGCTGCCATGAGATCTATCCCAACTCAGGAGGACCCCTTGCCTAGTGAGATCAGAGTACTGCGATCCAGAGAGGTTTCGCTGGCTGACTTTCAAAGGTAGATTGCCAGGTCTTTCCTCCAAATCTCTTCAGCATCACAGCAGCACGACCACGTCCACTGACAATGGGTGAAGGTTTAGCTGGAGGTCCACCGGCCAGGAGTTAACCCTGGCTCTCCTGCATGAAGGTGAGAATTCTGCTACGGAACCACCACTGCCCCTCACACCCAGCAGTTGAGAGAAGTGTGAATAGACGGGGCTGGGCCGAGGGACACAGGCACAGATTCGGTTTCTTATACTGAAATATATGAATATATTGATAAACATATCACGTACAGTGGCTTTATCATTGCTTTAGTTCCTGTCATTTCAACTATGTCCTGAGAGCTGACAAGCCTCCATGCCTTCATCTTCTGCAGCAGCGCCCTGCTATTCTTGCCTTTTTATTCTTACATGTAGTAGAATATACTTCTCAGGCTCCTCCTCAAATAGCTTTTCGATTTTGATTGAAATTGCTCTGTAAGTTTATTCTGGGAGAGATTCAATGAATCTGGTACATTTCTCCATTGTTTGGGTCTTCTTTAAAGTTTATCTTTTTCCCTCTAGTGGGGTTTCAATTCATCTTTTGTTGTAACCAAATGCTGTTCTCAAAGATCACTGAAGCACCCCTGGTGGTGCAAAGTTCAGTATTCAACTGTTAATCAAAAGGTTAGCAGTTAGAACCGACTAGCCACTTTGCAGGAGAAAGATGTAGCTGTCTGTTCTGAGGATTATAGCCACGGAACAGAAGAGCACACCAGCCTGTGTGAATCAATGGCTGTCAATAATAAAATCTGAGACCAGATGAGAGAAGAATATTAGAGCTTAAATTCTGAGCACCAGTTTGCAGAAGGCGATCGTTAACAGTGAAAACCCCCTACCTGTCTGCTGGGCCCCCACGTGGGGTAAGCCTCTGATGAATCCCCTCTGACCACAGACCAGGATGTGACTAGCCTTGCCTTGGAGACGGAGTGCACTGGGAAGCAAATTAATGCAGATGTAGTTAGGTTCAAATTTAATTCCTCAGCATTCAACCTCCTTTTTGACCCATTTAAATTTTGTTTTTAACACTGTTTCTTTATTTTCAATTGAGGTTTTTCATCTGTTTTATTTTATTATTGGGGTTTTGAAATTTTGTTTTGTATGTTTTTTGTGTATGAAACCGAGGATTGGTAAATCTATAGAGGTGGTAACTGGATTAATGGTTTCTTGAGGGTGTGGGAGAGGAGGTTATGGGAAATGGAAAGCCAATGGCATTGAGAACAAGGAAAAAGAGCATGTTCTGAAACTGATGGTGGTGGTTGCACAACTCTTTAGCACGATAAAACTATTGAATTGTATGATATATGAGTTATATGTCAATAAATCCTTTTTTTAAAAAAGGTTATAGCTTTGGACACTCCACGGGGCAGTTCTACTCTGTCCCATATGATTGATATGAGTTGGTATTAATT
>NW_022111324.1:53579397-53593346 GCF_000313985.2 Echinops telfairi
AAGGGAGGGGGAGGGGAAAAAAGAAAATGAGCTGATTCTGGGAACCCAAGAGGCAAGCGAATTTTGGGAATAATGAGGGCAACAAATGTATAGATGTGCTTTACACAATTGATCTATGTATTGTGATGAATTGTATGATCCTCAATAAATGGATTTAAAAAAAAAAGTGAAGGGGTGGAGTTTAACCTGTCAATCAGGTCGCAGCTTGATGACCTCATTTTGAGGCACGAAAGAGATAAATAGCTCACTGGAGGCCAAACTCACGCTCTCTGCTTCATATTCCCATGGGCAAGACACAAGGAACCATGCTATGGAGCCAGAGCCTTGGAGCTGGAGGAGCCATGTGGAGACCCACACCAGCACTGAGATGCTTCCACTGCCACTGGATCCACAAGACTTCCCACCACTGTCTGTGATCTTCCTGTAGTGTCATGCATGTTTTGCATGGGTCTGAAGAGGAATGTCTGGACTAGTATCAGACATATGAGCTAATATCAGACTTATGGACTTGATCTGAACAGGGATGGCATGTTTTCTCAATATATAATTGCTCTTTTATATAAAGCTCTTTCCTATTAAAAAAAAAGTAATGGGGGGAAAACAAAGGTAATGGGATTTTTTCCATGAACTTTTTGAAACCTCCTCTTATTTGTAAATTCTTTGGATGTTTTTAACGAATGGTATGATTTTATTTTTCCTTTCCAATCCCTCTGCCTCTGATTCTAACTTTTTAATTTTTTTCAAGGTTCAGTTCCTTTATTTGTCCCCAAATGCTCTCATGAATCCTCTGAATATTTATGCTGATGATACAGGGGTAGACACAAGCACTGTCCATGAGGTGTCAAACATGTCCTTGGCAGCTTGGACAACATCACCACCCAGTCAGCAGGAAAACCTGAGACAGGGCAGACTTGGATGGGGTCTTCTTTTTGTTTGTAAAATCATTAAGAGAATATGCTATACAAACTCCAGCTCTGAGGTCTGGTGGCCCTAAGTCTCCCCCCCATTGCATGAAGCAACCTCCCAGAGAAGTGAATCTTTTCATGTGCTGGTAGGAAGATCTCTTTCTTCAAGCTGCTGACAGTGTATTGACAAACTTTGTATTAGGCCAAGTTGACTAAAGAAACAAATCCAGTGACACTCATATATGTATAAGAAAGAGCTCTATATCAAGAAGGCATTATATATCAAGAAAAGATCCTAGCCTAGTCCAAAGCAAGTCCGTTAGTCTGATACTAGTTCATAAGTTCGATAGGAGTCCATCAATCCTTCTTTAGACTCATGTAGCCACCAGCAATGATGCAAACTGCAGGAAGATCACAGGCTGGTGGGTGCAAAGTCTTGTGGATCCG
This sequence comes from Echinops telfairi, assembly GCF_000313985.2. Lineage (NCBI taxonomy): Eukaryota > Metazoa > Chordata > Mammalia > Afrosoricida > Tenrecidae > Echinops > Echinops telfairi. The sequence goes on from NW_022111324.1 coordinate 53,580,750, forward strand.
ATGGCGATGGATGTGTCTCTAGGTCTCCAGAAGGGCTCTACATGTCTCTCCAGCAGGAAGGTGAAGCAGAGAGAGAGGAAGTTCCCAAGATCCTCCTTATGCAAAGACCAGCTCCTCATTTTCCCTCCCTCCCACTTATTTCTAATTACAAATAAGTGAAATTTTGTCTTGAAGTATGGTGTAGCGTGGGTAACATTTTCATGCTGGGTACTCGCATGTGGGCATATCTGCATGTGGACGGACCCGCCTGGAGACGGATAGCAGAGTGGTGTCTCAGTTCCTAAAACCATCGAGGTACCAACAGGCTCTGACATGATTGACAGGCTAGACTCCATCCTACCCTTTAATATCTTCAAGTTGACACAAAACTATGTAATTACGACAAACTTGTATGCCAGAATCCTATTGTTTATGTGTTGTGGCGAGGAAGTTATTCCTGAGAAAAGGTAGACTCAGGCACAGCCCCCTCACAATTCTTTATTCAGCTATGAGGGCAACACTGTTCCTTTAGCAGCATCTCCATTATTCTCATTCCTTTCTGGGCACCCTGTTCTAAGAATGCACTGACAAAGGTCTCCAAAATACAGTTGAGAAACCCAGCCCCAGTGATTGAAATCCTGCCTCTCTGAATGAATTGTGTCCAATTGGGTTTTCCATACTTTGCGGAAAGACAGCCTCTTCCTTCTTAGATGCATACTGTACCCAGGAAGGGAGTGCTGCTGTATCGTCCAGCTTCTGTCCTGAATACTGAACCATGCTTCCTCTTGTAACTGGGTCTGAAGTATCTTTAAGTTGCTCATCTTCCCCTTTTTGATAGACTGCAATCCTTTTCCAAGAGGTGATTCCTGGTGATACATCTATTTTTACCTCCACAGTTTTAATAGAGATGTCATTTTGGTCCATGTGTTGGGATATTTTAGAGCAGTGGTTCTCAACCTGTGGGTCATGAGCCCTTTGGGGGTTGAATGACCCTTTCACAGGTGTCGCCTAAGGCCATTAGAAAATATATATTTTCGATGGTTTTAGGAACTGAGACACCACTCCGCTATCCATCTCCAGGCGGGTCCGTCCACATGCAGAAACACCCACATGCGAGTACCCAGCATGAAGACTGTTGCCCACGCTACACCATACTTCAAGACAAAATTTCATTTATTTATAATTAGAAATAAATGGGAGGGAGGGGAAAAATGAGGAGCTGATCCCAAGGGCTCAAGTAGAAAGAAAATGTTTTGAGAATGATGATAACAACAAATGTACAAATGTGCTTGGCACAATGGATAGATGTGTGGATTGTGATAAGAGTTGTATGAGCCCCCAATAAAATGATTTTTAAAAAGAAAAAAAAGGAATAATATTTCACAATATATAATTACATATTGTTTTTGTGATTAATCACCATGCCTTATATTCAATTTGTAACAATGAAAATACATAAAAATATATCCTGCATATCAGATATTTACATTAGGATTCATAACAGTAGCAAAATTGCAGTAATGAAGTAGCAACAAAAATAATTTTATGGTTGGGGGTTACCACACATGAGGAGCTGTATTAAAGGGCTGCGACCTGAGGAAGGTGGAGAACCACTGTTTTAGAGGAAGCCGAGACCACTTGCTCGAAGGGGTCCTTGTGCACCTGGTGCACATCCTCCGTGTCCCCCCATCCCTGTGCTCCGAGGGCGCTGCACGCAGACCGCCTGATTTCCATTGTTTTGGTCCATGCTCTGACCAGAACATCCACACAAGGATGAAAGACGTGGTGCTCTCACCCAGTCTCACTTCATTCTCAATTTTTAAGGGTGAATACAAACATGTCCCCAGTTAGGGTGACTTTTGGCTTAAAATTTTTCTATACATTTAAAACAATTCATGCTAAAGAAATCCCATTCCATTGCTAATTGACTAAGAGCCTCTTCTTGAATAATCCATTATGTATTATTTCAAATTCTTTATACATATGTATTGGAATAATGTATTTTTCTCTTTTAATATAATGTAGCAGATTAAATTAATTGGTTTTCTAACACAAAGCCAACCTCTTATACTTGAACGAAACCCAACTTTGCCTTGGTTTATTATCTCTTTGTATATTGTAGAATTTCATTTGCAAATAGAATCTTTTACTTAGGATTGTTTGTTTCCATATTCATAAATGAAGCAAGCCTATCATTTCTCCTTTGTGGTTTATTTTCCTAGGCTTAGGATTGAGGCTATGAAGTTCCCTTCTTTCTGAAAACAGAAGTGGAGAATATGTCTACTTTTCTAATTATCAGGAGCAGGTTTTAAAAGATTAGCATAATCACTTTCTTGGATATTGACTATCATTTAGGTGTGGTGTTTAGTGTGAGGATATTGTAAGGCACTGCTTCTATTCTGAAATTGTGATTGTGTTTTTCATATTGGAAAACATTTCTTCTTGAGTAAATGTATCTTCTTAGGAAGTTATCATACATCAAAGTTTTCTGAACCTAATCTAGAGTATATACTCTTTTCATCAATATTATTTGCGCCCAAATTGTCTTAATTTATATAAATATTTAAATTTTAAAGGTTTTCAAATTATGTATGCATATGTATCCACAGGAAATCCTTGGGTTGTACAGTTAAGCAGTGGCAACTAAGACAAAAGATTGGTGCCTCAGAAGAAAAGTGTGGCAATCTACTTTCCAGTGGTCACAGCCATTGAGAACCATGCAGAGTGCAGTTCTACTTTGAAACACGTGAGGTGTTTCAAACACGTGAGGTCACCATGAGTTGGAATGCAATAGTGGAATTGCCCCCAAAGGGTTTCCAAGGCTGTAATTCTTTTAAAAAAGCAGAATGTCACATATTTTTGCCATGGAGAAGCTGGTGGGTTTGAGTTCTCAACCTGTCAGTTAGCAGCCAAACACATGACTATTACACTGCCAAAACAACTCACTGCCATTCAGTTGATTGGGACTCAAAGTGACCCTATAGGGCAGGATAGAATTGCCCCTGTGGATTTCAAAGACTGTAACTCTTTATGAGAGTAGAAAACCAGTGGGGTGAAGGTTATTCTTATGTTGTGATAACATCTGTTCTCAAGAAGGAAGCACCAAAGAGCTAGAGGAAAGTTGTGTGCTTCTTCGGTGCTATACTGCACCCTGACTGGCCCATCTCTTCCCTGTGACCCCTGGTTGCAGATGGACATTGGGCCTCAACTCAAGTACTCCCTTAACACAAGAAGATTTTGTTCTAACAATCTGGCATTCTGTGATGTTCACCTTCCCAACATGATCACTGAAGACAAAATGGGTGTATAAGCAAATGTGGTGAAGAAAGCTGATGGTGCCTGGCTATCAAAAGATATAGCATCTGGGGTCTTAAAGGATTGAAGATTAAAAAGTGGCCATCTATCTGAGAAGCAACAAAGCCCACATGGAAGAAGCACAGCAGCCTATGTGATCATGAGGTGTCGATGGGATCAGGTATCAGGCATCTAAGACCCAGAACAAAACCATACCCAAGGTCACTGGGGGGAGGGGCATGGAGTGGAAACCCAATGCCCATCTGTAGACAATTGGACTGTTTTTAAAAAATCATTTTATTGGGGGCTCATACATCTCTTACCACAATCCATATATAAATCTATTTTGTCAAGCACATTTGTACATTTGTTGCCATCATCATTTTCAAAACATTTTATTTCTACTTGAGCCCTTGGTATCAGCTTCTCATTTTTCACCTCCTTCCCCACCCTGCCTCCCAAATAACCCTTGATAATTTATAAATTACCAGTATTATTTTTTTTCATGTCTTATACTGACTGATGTCTCCCTTCACCCACTTTTCTTTGGTTCATTCCCCTGGGAGGGGGTTATAGATAAATCATGATGATTGATTTCCCCTTTCTCCCTCCACCTTCCCCTTCCTCTCTTGGTATGACTACTCTCAATATTGGTCCTGAGGGGTTTATCTGTCGTGGATTCCCTGTGTTTCCAGCTCTTATCTGTACCTGTGTACAGCCTCTGGTCTAGCCAGATGTGTAAGGTAGAATTGGGATCATGACAGGGGGTGGGGGGAAGGAATAAAACATTAAAGAACTAGAGGAAAGTTGAATGTTTCATCCATTTTATACCACACCCTTAATGACTTGTCTCCTCCCCGAAACCCTTCTGTAAGGGGATATCCAATTGCCTACAGATGGGCTTTGGGTCTTCTCCCCCTCATTCACAATGATATGATTTTTCGTTCTGGGTCTTTGATGCCTGATACCTGATCCTATCAATCTACACTTCATGATCACACAGGCTGGTGTGCTTCTTCCATGTGGGTTTTGTTGCTTCTCAGCTAGATGGTCACTTGTTTATCTTCAAGCCTTTAAGATCCCAGAGGCTATAACTTTTGATAGCCAGGCACCACCAGCTTTCTTCACCACATTTGTTTATGTACCCATTTGTCTTCAGCAATCTTGTGGGAAAGGTGAGCATCATGAATGCCAGGTTAATAGAGTAAAGTGTTCTTGTGTTGAGGGAGTACTTGAATAGAGGGCCAATGCTAGGGACTGTTTTCTCCTGATAACATGTCCAATGTACATGAGATGAATTCTGTGAGTTCTGTGTAGCTATTGCAATGGGTTTTAGCACCTAGAGGTCAAGTAGAGAATATTAATAATATTAATAAGGCAACACATCAATACACTTTGATTTCTTGGCTTTCGCTTCTAGAGCATTGATTGTGGGTCCAAATAAAATGAAATCCTTGACAACTTCAGCCTCGGCTCCATTTGTCGTTGTGTTAGGCTGGGTTCTCTAGAAAAGCAAAAACAGTGACATTTTTATATATACATAGAAAGAAAGTTTTATCAAGGAATGGTTCACACTGTTGTAGAAGTGGGTAAATCCAGTGTGCTTCATGTCTGTGGATCTGATGTAAGCTGAAGGCATCTCCTGACTCATGTAGCTACAAGGGATTGATGAATAGAAAACAGGAAGATGAAGCATGGAGACCACAGGCTGGTGGATACCAAGCTGAATGAATCCGAGGTTGGCTTAAAGAATCCAAGAATTTCAGGTCACTGATGACACCTAGAATTGGCAGGTGATAGAATAGGGGGTTGATGAACCACATACAGGATCCAAATCCAGCAGAAGTGACCTAGCTTCCACATCATGTCAGTTTATACTAAGAGTAGACCACACCCTGAATGAAACCTCCCTTTATAATATCAAGGCTGTGACCAGAAGAGGAAGGCCCTCAATGAGATGCATTGACACAGTGGGTGCAAGAATGGACTCAACAACAACAATAATTTTCCCCAGAGAGCTCTGGTGGTATAGGGAGGTTACTCGTTGGGCTACTAACCACAAGGTCAGCAGTTTGAAACTGCCAGCCACTCTGTGGGAGAAAGATGAGGCTTCCTACTCCCATAAAAAGTTACAGTCTCAGAAACCCACAGGGGCAATTCTTGTCCTATAGGGTTATCCTATGAGGTTGTCATGAGTTAGAGTGAACTCAATGGCAGTGAGTTTGATGTCTGCTCCACCCCCAACCCCCCTAGTTTATTCTGCCCACAACTGCTTGGCTATTTCACATAAGATCCTTTTCATGGTGTTGGCCATGTAAGACTTTCATGTAAGACTGTATCTTCCATGTTGACTATTCAAGATCATATCAGGGAAAACCCACCCAAGTTGACACAAAGCCTGACTGTCACAATCACAGTGCTGTTTATTGGTCCACTTGAAAATACGTTTTTCCTCTTTATGTTGGGTGTAATCCCTACTGAAGGCTGACACCTCTGCTTTGTGCCAGTGAGTCCTCTTGGCTTTCAGCAAGCAAGATTGTGTCATCTACATATTTCAGGTTTTTCATGAGTCTGTCTCCAATTCTGATGCCACAGTTTTCTTTGTATAGTTCAGCTTCTTTCACTTGTGGGTCCAAGGAAAATGAAATCCTTGACAAACTTCTTTTACTTGTGGGTTGGTAAAAGGATAGAATTCTAATGTAGCCCTTAGCTGATGTAAAGTCCTGCTGTGTCCTCTTCTATTTGAAGAGCAGATTTTTGGTTTGTGTACAGCTCTACATGAACATAATTAAGTGCTCTGGAATTCCCATTAATCACATTGTTATCCATAAGTTATGTTTTTGTTTATTGTGAATTAGGTGGTTTCCAGAGCAGATCACCAATTTAACATTCAGAAGTTTATTCATATTTTGTTTTAGCCGATCCATTGTAGTCCCTTCAATGTACCATCCATCCCGACCCCGTTTCCCCCGGGTTCTTGCTTACATCTCTCCTTCTTTCCTTACCCACAGTGCTTTGTCACACAGGCCAGCATCTTCGCAGTGGTCTCCACTTTGAGCCAAGATCCCTTGGACGTCAACGACAATATCCTTCACGTCTCATCTTCTTCAGAATCCGGCTTGAACTTCTGGCAGCTCTCTGTCCATCAACTGCTGTCACTGTTTTTCAAATGGTCTTCAGTAAAATTCTACTTGCATGTGATATTAATGATATTGCTAATTAATTTCTGCATTCTATTGGAGTACCTCTCTTTGGAATGGAGATAAGTATAGATATCTTCATCAGTTGGCCAAGTAGCTGCCTTCCACTTTTCTAGGCATAATGATTGAGACTTCAGGGTTGCATTTATTTGTGGAAACATCTCAATTTATATTCTATCTAATTCTCAGAGGCTTGTTTTTCAACAGTGCTTTCAATGCAAGTTCAAGCTCTTCCTTCAATACCATGAAGTCTTGGTCCTCAAATGGTAGAACGATTCCCAGTTATTTTTGGTCAAGAGACTGCGTACTCCTTCCATTTTCTTTTGATGTTTCTTTCCTTTGTCGTTCAAGATTTTGCCCATAGAATCCATCAATAATCAAAAAAAGTCAAGGGCTGAGTTCTCTCTCCCGTACGTCCAGCTCGAGAAATGCTGAGCATATTCTTCTCTTTGATTTCTGACTCCAGGACTTTGTATCTTTTATCATCATACTTTATCTTCTTGAGCTGCCCTTTGAAGTGTTCTGTTCAGCTGTTGTACTTTATTAGTTCTTCCGGTCATTTGCACAACTGTATGTTCAAGAGCAATTGTCAGTCTCTTCCGACATCCACTTTCATTCTTTCCTGTCTTTTCAATGCCCTTTAGCTTTCTTTATGTATGATGTCCTCCACCTCATCTGGTCTTCCATCATTAGTCTTCAGCACATCAACTCCCTTCTTGAGGTGGTCTATGAACTCAAGTGGGATATGCTTAAGCCTGGGCTTTGGCTAGTGTGGCCATATTTGAATTTTTCCTAGCATGTCCAGGAGCCATTGATGATCAGTTGTGCAGTCTGCCCCCGGCATGGCTCTGACAGTCATGTTGAGCTTCTCATTGTCTCTCTCCATAGATGTAGTCCATCGGTACCCTGTGTATTTCTGCCTAGTGAGGTGCATGTGTGCAGTTTTTGAAAAGAGATATTTGCAACGAATAAGTCATTATTCTCCCCCAACCAGGACAGGAGTCCCAAATAATGTACTGGCCTCTTTCATGGGTTCCTAAACTTATCCTTACAGGTGTAAATTCCATAATGTTTAGGAAAGAGGCATAAAATTGTGTCTCTCTCCCTCCAATCACTGAATCAGGGTAATCATCCCTGTGTGTCTCCAAACAGATACATTTATGAGTGGGAGAGAAGTGATATTTCAATTAGACTTGTACACAGTCCACAGCCTCTCTTTGGGGTGCATTTTTGCACCTATTAAGAGTTATTGACATGTGAATGGGAGTGGAGCAGCAGGACACAAGGCAGCCGTGCTATTTTAGGGTGGGAGTGGGAAAAGGGTTGTTTGTAGAGTGAATTGTGTAGCACACACTTGCCTGATGACTACCTCTGGGAGACAGAGACACGGGTGATTTTGACTTCTTTTCTTTACGTTGACAACAAGCATGTGAAATAAAGGAACAAAATGAAAAGGGGAGATGCCAAAACTGTTTTCATTTCGAAAAGGAGAAAGATGTGGTCACATTAGATTTTATGATCAGTAATGGCATTCTATTATTATTCTAATAATTATTTCAGTATACCTAATAATTATTCTCATGATGACTCTAGTTCTCCTTGTTTCTGGATATGCTGGGTCCTGCGCTGTCTGTGGGAGCAGCCATGAGGTGACTGAAAATAGTTCGGTCAAACGGTAGCTAAGTCAGGGATGAGGGCAACTTGGGTCAAGAGTCTTTACGTCCTGGGAAGCAGCCTCCCCAGGGGAGGGTCCGAGGTCCATTGTTTGGAAGTATGAGTGTGCTTGTACTTCTGGTACTGTCTCCGCTCATTTCCCTTGTGTCTTTTCTAGGTTTTCAGCACATCTCTCTGGCTGTGCAGGCCTGTCTCAGACTTGCTCAGGAGGGCTACCAGAGAACATTTGTGTTCCCATGAAGCTAGAGTTTCAAAGGGAGGTCAGGCCGTTAGGGGGGTGTATAATTCATTCGAGGGAACTCTAAAGGGAAGGAGTTATTCTGGGAAAGAAAGTGGAATGACTTGGCAACATGTCTTTCCTCACCTGGAAACCCTCCTTTCTGGTGCTACTGAGAGGTCTAAGGGAAGCAATCTCCCAAGGAGCTGGACCTTCTGGAAGCCAATATTTCGTCTAGTTGGTGGTCCAAGAGCCTGTTAGCTCCAGTGACCTATCAGCCTTTGCATCTTCAAACCCAAATGGAGAGCTTTAATGACATCTATTTTGTGGAAGCAAAGACGGAAGCTATTTTTAACTTGAGGCAGGAAAGTGTGGCTGGAAAGGAAACATCTGCAGCAAACTATGGGCTCCTGAGCTTTATAGAGAGGCCTTTGCTCTGGCTAAACAACAAAAAACCAAACAAAGCGGTTGGTCCAGGGCAGGCCCTGGAAGTAAAGCACAAAGCCTTCTTCACTTCTGCTACTGCCGTTCTGTTCTTCTGCGGTGGACCGATGGCCTGGAAGGAGCCAGCTTATTTGCAGAACACGGCAGAATGACTCAGCAATAGCCCGATCCTTATGAATTTGTGGGATCCCTCCTAGTTTAGCATCTTCTTCCAAGATGGTCCCACCCTTATGGCTTAAGCTTCGGAGACTCCTGATTGGAGGGTCACCAGAGGCTTCCTGTTGGGAGAGTAAGACATCTTAGTGCCCCAACACTTTTCTGGGCGGTTCTGGTTGTAGGTCCTCTAGGAGAGCAGTTGTTCCTTCTTCCAGGGGCAGCAGGAAAGTCCCCTTCCCTCACACAGCAGCCTGTGCGATCACGACGTGTCCAAGGGATCAGGGATCAGGCATCATCAGAACAAAAATCTTACCATAGTGAATGGAGGGGAGTGCGGAGTGGAAACCCAAAGCCCATTTGTAGGCCACTGGAGATCCCCTTACAGAAGGGTCTGGGGAGGAGACGAGCCAGTCAGGGTGCAGTGTAACAACGATGAAATATACAACTTTCCTCTAGTTCTTAAATGCCCCCCCCCCCCATCATGATCCCAATTCTACCTTACAAATCTGGCTAGACCAGAGGATGTGCACTGGTACAGATAGGAACTGGAAACACAGGGAATCCAGGACAGAAGATCCCTTCAGGACCAGTGATGTGAGTGGGGATACTGGGAGGGTAGAGGAGGGTGGATTGGAAAGGGGGAACCGATTACAAGGATCTACATGTGACCTCCTCCCTGGGGGATGGACAACAGAAAAGTGGGTGAAGGGAGACATCAGAAAGGGCAAGATATGACAAAATAATAAGTTATAAATTATCAAGGGTTCATGAAGGAGGAGGGAGCAGAGAGGGAGGGGCAAAAATGAGGACCTGATGCCAGGGGCTTAAGTGGAGAGCAACTGTTTTGAGAATGATGAGGGCAATGAATGTACAAATGTGCTTTACACAATTGATGTATATATATATATATAAGGATTGTGATAAGAGTTGTATAAGCCTCTAATAAAATGATTAAAAAAACAACAACAAAAAGAAAGTCCCCTTTCTTCTGGGGCACAGCAGCCTCCCCTTTGTCTGGCAGGGGTGGAAATAAGACAAGCATGTTTCAAAGGCATCCTTTGCCTCAGCAGACACATTCGCCATCGTGGCTCTGCACTGTGGGTGTAGTTAGATCCCAGAGACTACAGGGGTTGATTGATGAGTGGCAGCGCTCAGGTTGTGGTGTAGACTGTGCAGGCTGAGAACTCCTCGGGGGGAGGAGCTCCACGCCAATGGACTCCGAGGAAGCGGAGGGCTTGTGCCTGTGGGTCAGCAGTAGATGTCTTGCCTCCCAAGGGGAGTACCTGCGTTGGATTCCCGCTCCATGCACTTCATACGTAGCCACCCTCGGTCAGGGGGTGCTGCTATGATGCTAAACCCCTTTCAACAGAGCTTCCAGACTAAGATGGCCTGGGAGGCTATTCCCAGCGATCTACTTCCTAGAGCCAGCCAAGGAAAACCTTGTGTATCAATCCAAAACAGACCTTGGGAATGGTGTGGCACCGGTCAGTGTTTTCCTCAGTGAGATCAGCATGGGATCACAGTGAGTCAGGGCCATCTGAGCGACAGCTACAACACCAAGGAGAGGCTGGAGGAGAGGAGGCAAGAGGAGAAAGAGCTGGAACAAAACAGGGTGTGCTCTTGTCTGATGGGCTCTTCGTCTTTGTTTTGGAAAACGGACCAGAATATTGACAATGTAGCTCTGTGTTCTCTCTCCCTCTCGTTTTTTCCCCTCCTTGTTTTCCGTCAAAGATGGGCTGGGAAAGTAACTCTAATTTGTGTTTTCCACACGGAGTGTGCAGTTGCCAGGAGAAGGACAAGGAGAAGAGAGGGAAGCATCAAAGAGCCCGTGTGGAAGCGCTCAGTCCCTGCCCGGTCGCACGCCCAGCAGAGCAGCGTCAGAGCATCAGGGCTCAGGCTGGAGGGTGTGAAACAGGGTTGCCAGATTACATAAGACTCTAAAAAGATCCATATGTCTGGGCTGCACCAAGTTTCTGGGCTCAGGCGGGTGGAGGGGGGCGCCGATCACATCATCTGTTGGATGAGAACGCCGTTCTCTTCCTCGGGGCAGGATTAGGTGTCAGCTGCATGAGATGTTATGCGCCTCATGGTGACCTGGGAGTTGGAAACTCAGGGTGCAAGCATCTGCAGGGAAAGGGAGGGGAAAAAGCAGGGAGCAGAGTCGGCAGGAAGGATGAAGTTTGTCCATTAGTCTGGGAAACATTTGGTCGAGACAGAGTTTGGAAGCTCTAGGCCATTGGACTTTCGACTCTCTTGTCTTTTTCCTCATGCCAGCACAGCTCTGAGGCTCACGGCACACTTGAATGCCAGACCATTTTCCCACCTCGTGGGAAGTCTCAAGCTCCTCGCCCCACAATGAACCTTCTAGAACCAAGGAGGAGCCCTCTCACGTCCCCCTCACTTCTTTAACCTCCAAATTCCAGCTTCCTCTGGGGTGGAGGGTGCAGCTGGGGCACAGCTGGGGGACACATCTGGTCTGGCAGGGATTGGAGGAAGACACAGTGGAGAGTTGCAATCCCATTGGTGATGCTGGAAGCCCGTCTCGGAAGAGTCAGCGTGGTGCCCCTGACGCTCTACCCAGCTCTCATCTTGGGCAGACTTCGGCTCTTCCTTGGCCCCTGCAAGCGTCCTCGCCGCAGCAGCTGCAGCTGGAGGGAGGGGTGCCGGCTTCCTCAAAGTAGCCAGGCAGCTGCGTCCCACATGTTCTCTCAAGAAATGGGCACTAGCTCAAAGGGGGAGCTTTGAGAATATGATCTGGGGAGATGAGGGGCAAGGCCTGGGAGGTTCCTGTGAGAAGGGGTGTATTGACCTGGAGGAACAATCAGAGCGATCACGAGAAGGCCCCGGGGTGAAGCCAGAGGATTAGAACTGGAGAGGCAGTGGGAAGGGCCTGGAGTGTCCTCATGTCCTCGGTGTTCCTGGCCAAATATCTGTGTTCAAGCATATGACCTTGTTGTACTTGCCTGATGACCTGACTCAGGGTGTGTGTGTGTGAGTGTGTGTGTGTGTTTGCTTCACAAAGAGAACATAATGTGTTACGACAGCTTAGATGGGTATGGAATCTACCACGCTCCTGACTCCCGCTGCTACCTCTGTTCCCCTGGAATAGCAGTGGCCTCTCATCTGGTCCCTGTAAACATGTTTGAGAGTCTCTTACTCATCTTTCACACAACAGACAGAGCAATGTATTTAGATGAAAACAAAATCAACTCATTCTCTGGCTAAATGCCTTCGGTGACTAGTCTTTGCTCTCATATAAAATCCAAACTCTTCAGCATGGCCTACAAGCCTCCGAAGGAACAGGGCTCTGACCACCCCTGCAGCCTCTCCTCTGAGACTCAGTCCCTGGCCCACTCTCTGCAGGCATGCTGGCTGCTTCAAGGTCCTAGGCCACGCCACGCTTCTGTAAAGCCCGGAGTCTTCCTCCAAGGCCTCCTTTGACCCGAACGGCTAACTCCCCAGCCTACTTTTGGTAAACTGGCTTCTTCTGGTCATCTGGTCTTCCCTGCCCACACAGTGGAAAATAAGTGCCCCCTCCAAACACACTCATTAGCGCCTTCCGTTTTCTCATAATGCCCCGTTTAGACCCTAAGCATAGCTCAGCTCACTTTTTACAGTTATATACTTACTGTC
>NW_022111324.1:53593698-53595802 GCF_000313985.2 Echinops telfairi
CAGCCTCATCTTTCTCCCCACCACCCCGAGGGGGGTGGTGCTTACCAACCTGATGGTCAATAGCCCACTGGGGAGCCCATTCTGCCATCAGGGCTTATATATGAGCTAAACAAATTTGTTTCTTTATTTTTCCTCCCTGTGTTTTCTTATTTCTATTCCTCCTCTCCCAGCCCATCCAAACGTTCTCCTTGGATAAATACTGCCCTTTCGGTTATTCGAAGGTGTGTGTACCACATTGATACTCTTGTTGCCCCGAGAGACCTGTCGATCGCTTGGCTGACAATTGAGCCAGGAGGTGAGTCAGTTCCAGACCTGCAGGGAGGCCAAGGGCTCGAGGGTCCCATCTGACCAGGAATCCTGGCCTCCAAAACATATTTCCAACGGCTAACATAGGATGATTATCTAGTGTAGCATCCCACAAGAGCAAAGTGATCTTTGTAATTTCCAACTTCAGAAGAACACAAACTCTGGTTGGATTCCTGCCAGTGCAGCTCACTGCCGCTGCCACCGTGACGGTGTTCCTGTGATCCAGAGCAGCGTGTAGCAGAGCTTCCACACGAACACAGGCGAGGATGAAAGGCCCGGTGATCTACTTTTGAAATCAGCATGGAAAACCCTATGGGTCACAGTAGTCGGATCCACAATGCTCACAGGGGCCCTGCAGGACCAGGCAACACCCGAATCCATCAAGTGTGCTAGGGGCCAGGCTCGCCTCAACCGCAGCTGAGAGAAAAGGCACAGCGAGCAGTCTTGTTCTAATTCTCCTCGTTTTACTGGGACCCGTGGAAATGTCATCACAGTCAGCCTCTATCTGGTGACTGCTATTTGGAAACCTAAGCTCAGTCTCGACAACCCCACATCCTGTCACCCCACGTAGCATGGATCAGAATTCTAAGCGGAACCCTGAATTGCCATGTCCCCTCTCTGGGGCTCAATCCTGGGATCTCCAAGGATAGAATGGGGCTCTAGAACAAAACTGAGGTCATTTCTAAGCCCCCTGTCCCCCCTCCCACTCTCATTTAGGCATGGACTGACGTGCAAAAGGGAGGCAGATACCAACAGTCACTGCCCACAATCTTCACAGCCACCCCAAGGCCAGAACAACCAAAACGTCCCCCCACGCCCGAATGGGGCAAACGCATTGCCATCGCCATACCCCCAGGCAACAGGGGAGAGCTGCTCCATCACAGGGACCCAAGGGCCCTTGGCTGCTGCAGCCTGGATGAAGCATGGGACCTGGGTGCTGAGCCGGGGAAGGATTTGGTCAAGGGCATGATGAATGTAATCAGTGTCACTGAATGGGACGTGCAGAAATGGTTAAAACAGTGACTGCTTCATTATATATCTTTTCACCACAACAAAGCTTTTCAAAAGAGAGAGGCCAAGCCGGTGCTTGCTATGGGGAGACCGAGGGTTGGCCCCACGTCTGAGCCACAAGCGGCTGCAGACTGGAGCAAGTATGGTGGTCATTTCCTTGTGTGAGGGGCAGCCAAGAGAGAGAGAGGGGGAAGCAACCAGAGTGGGTGGTCAGTTCCTGTCTCTGACCCCTGGGGCAGCGCCTGCCGCCTGCCAGGCTCCCACACCTTGGCTAAGAATAGCTCTGCTCTTTCCTGCTGGCTTGCTGTCCCCAGAGCTGGAGGAAAGAGACCGGACTGTCCAACCTCAGGCAGGGCTGTCCCTTCCGGCTATGCTCTCCTCCGCTCCGGGATCAAAGGGCCGCCTGGGATTTCAGCTCTGGTTTGGAACACTACCACCTAATAATAGCGCTGTGGGGTGCAGGGGAGGGTGGTATGCAGGCCACCCGCTGATGGGTGGGAACAAGAGACCTTGAAACGGAACACTGACCACTCCTGCTGCCAAGGGCTGGAAGGATGTCTGTTTGAGGATAAGGTTGTTGGGGTGCTTCAAGATGAGCTAAGGCCAGGGGGTGGGGAACTACCAGATGAAAGCCCCTGGGAGCAGGAGCTCCTGGTTTTGCCTGAGGACCATCAAGGAGGGGCCTGAGCAGCCGTGCTTACCTGGCCCCGCAGCTGCTCTTGGAGAAACAGTCCAATACCTGTTGGTTCTTCCATCCAGAAAGCAGATCCCTGTGTGAAGACTGATC
>NW_022111324.1:53596423-53598111 GCF_000313985.2 Echinops telfairi
CTTTAGACTGACATGCACACATTGCCCTCAGATTGATTGTGACATAGCTATGCTACAGATGGCTTCTGGGCCTATAAATCTCTCTGGGAGCAGACAGCTTCATCTTTATCTGGAGGAGCGACTGATAATGAGTCTCAAACACTGACCTTATAATTAGTGGCCCTTTTATTTACAAACGGAGGCACCACCGAAATCTGGGGATTATGATCAAATGGCCCTGCATTTCTTAGGTCCTTTCCCTTCCGTAAATCTAGCAGAGGTTAATTATAGACACAAAGGAGCTCCAATCCCAGCAGACAAAGAAAGGCGACCCTCAACCAGGAAGTCTCCGTTCTGGGCTGGAGGACAGAGTCGGGTGGGGGCTGTCTGGGTGTAGAGATAAGAAGCTGGTTCATTTTCGGAAATCCTTGCACAGCCTAGAGAGCACTCTGCATGGTCTTGACATTGCAAAATCATCTTGCTCCCAGGTAACCATTCAGTCCACATTCCTTACCATCCACTCCAACCAATGGGCCTATTGTTCCCTAATGAGCACGGGAGGTGCAGAGTCTGCTGTGTGCCAGGTTCAGTGTTGACATCTGCGCATGTGAAATCAAACAGGACGACAGTGCCTCCTCTCAGTGAGCTCACAGTCTAGCTGGAAATAGCGCGAGGGAGGGAGGGATAGGGCAGAGGGAAAGAGAGAGAGAGAGAGAGAGAGAGAGAGAGAGAGAACTTGTGATGCAAAGGAGTCATGCAGCTGGAGACGGAGAACTTGTACCAAAGCCTTTTTCAGAATGACCGAAGCCTTTCAAAATCTTCCTTTAAACAGAGCATCGTTGTTCATACAGCAAAACAAAACAAACCACCTTGCTGATACAATGGCACTGTGGTATATTTCTTCCAAGCTTAGGGCTATTGAAAGCGGGCTATGCTCACTCACAAAGTGTCCTTTCCATAAACTTCTCATTCAGAATCCCCTAGCCTGTGCCATGTAGATCACTACACCCCCGTGCTTCATAAATCAGTGCTTCCAGAACTTTAATATGCACAGGAATTGGCTGGGGGGATCTTGTTGAAATGTAAGTTTTGATTCAGCAGGTCTGGCTGGGGTCCGAGGGTCCGCACTTTGATCCTCCCTCTTGGGTGGTGCTGCTGCTGCTGGCCCTGGCCAGTGTTTGAGGAGCAAGGTCATTGAGTGCTGAAAGATCAAGCAAGCGCTGAGCTCAGCATTGACAAATGATAAGTTAAGTAATCGCTAAATGTACCCTATTACTATTCAAATGAAATATTAAAATGTGCACTTATCTTCATTTAAATATCTCCCCATATATTACGTATTACCATAATTTAAAAAGGAAATTTCTTATGCCAGGCAAACACTCCTTGTCACATCTCTTTCGTATGACATGAGGTCAGTCTTCTCACAAGACAGGCATGACCTTGGGACAACACCGGAAGAGAGGAATGGAAAAGAGCTCTAGTGCTAGACGGTGGAGTGGTGACTTTACGAGGCCCAGTTCCTCCTTATGGGAGGTGTTATGGATTGAATTTTATACGACCCCCACACTAAATATGTGTTGTAAATCCCTACAGTGGACCTAGTGGTGCAGTGGGTTAAGTGTTGGGCTGCTAACCACAAGGTAGGCTGTTCCAGTCTGTGGATGGCTCCATGGGAGAACGATGAGGCTGCCTGCTCCCAGAAGGAG
>NW_022111324.1:53598508-53599672 GCF_000313985.2 Echinops telfairi
AATAATGGAGTCAGACACATTTCATAGTAGCATGCTCACCTCAGCCTCACTTGATGGTCCATGTGGAGAGAGAGATTTATTGCTCACCAAGGCTTTTATGTTCTCTGGGGACATGCAAACCCCCTAATTACAGGTGAAGACATACTTCACAGGAGAGGGTTGTGCTATAGGTAATACAGTAATGGGAGGGGAGTGATCTAGGGGTATCCACATAATAGGAAGAGGAGGTAATGGGGGCACACATGTGACAAGATGGGTGGATCCTAGATTCAGGGAGGCAGCTTAATTTTGGATGTCACTGAGCCGGTTTGACCTGTTCTCTGGCTCATTATAGAAACCATTATCAGTAGGGTGTGCACTCCACCTACAGGAACCAAGCTAATGGTCACAAGCCTTTAGGGAGAAATAGCCCATTGTCCTTAACAGCAGGGAATGGGCCCTACCTGTGGTGGGACCAGGCAGTAGTCTGGCAGCTGACTCCCTTCAGGAAGGTAACTTGACAATCTTTTACCATTAGCTGCAAACAGTGCCCTAAGTCTAACATCTAAACTTGGGAGAAATCTTTCTGTTTCCTACACTCATACATGTGGTTATAGCCCCATTTGGGAACAGGCTTCTTTGTTATATTAATAGGACAGGTGTCACGTAGGGTGTGCTGGGAGTCCATTTCTTTTGAGATATAGCAGGATCAGAGTAGACCAGCAGCAGGGAAAGCACAGATAGGCCCGAGAGATGCCAAACCACACCAAGATTGCCCGGGAGTAGAAGCTCAGAACCCACAAGGACTTTCTCCAGAGCTCAAGGCAGGAGAAGGCCTGCCCTTTGAGCTGGCGCTCTGCATTTGTACTCTCAGCCCCTCAACTGTGTGAAAGGTGCTGGCGAAAGCCACCCCCTTCTGTGTTAGTAGCGCCAGGCGGGAGGGGTGCTGGGAACCCTGGAGTGGCTGCTGTGACGGCGTCACTGCTCACGGTGCAGACACGGGCGTGCCCATGTCACAAACATGATGCAGTCCTGAGGGCTATGCACACTTTGCTGATGGAAAATTTGGCCCCAGACAGAGGCAGGCTCAGTGTCTCCTTCCCTGACACCTTGTTCGGCCTCCATCACCACAGTCGGATGGATCGCTGCTCTGTGACCTGTGGGGCTCTGTCTGAAAAGGGTGTC
>NW_022111324.1:53600614-53609668 GCF_000313985.2 Echinops telfairi
TATGTCCAACACCAATCCACAAAGTCCTCCTCCATCTCACAAAACAGATACTATGATGCTGACTGCAGGAGGAAAGCTGAATCAGTGAATGTGTAAGCATCTCAGTGCTGGCAGGGGTCTCCGCACGGCTGCTCCAGCACCCAGGGCTGCTTTGGGGTAGGTCCATGTGGCTTCTCCTCAGGGATGTCTTACAGGAAGTGAGCCTTGCCAGCTGAAGCAGGGAGCTGGCTAAGACAGCTTCACCCTGGTCCGACCATCAGAAAGCAAGAGACCCGAGAACTAAAAAGGCGATGCTCACTGAGCCATTTATCCCACCGCCCTTCAATTTACCCCACGTGTGTTTATTGGCCACGTGGACACAATAAACTAACTACCTCAGAAAGCCTTGTCTTTCTCCCTTGGAGCTGCTGGTGGACTTGGACTGCCAACCCTGTGGATCACAGCCCAAGGTGAAGCCACAACACCACCAGGGCACCATATCTTCAACTTACAGATAGTAAAATTTTATATAAAGTTAATTGTCCATTAGGTATTAAAAATAAACGTTAAAGCTATCATACATTCAATTTCAATTCCATGATTTGGGATGTTATTGTTAGAAGAGAAGTAAGTAGTGAAAAAAAGAATAATAAGGCTTTGGATGTAGACAGACCTAGATTTGAGTTCCACCTTCAAAAAATACTAGCTGTGTGAGCTCAGGCATGTATGGGAGTGTATTAGTATCATTATCTTGAATATCTGAATTTCCTCATCTGTTATATTGGATGATAATGTTGCGTACTTAAGGATTGTGGGGGAAATGGAATAAACTCAATGTTAATCCATGAATCACAGGTGTTATTATTTCAGGGGTCTCCAGGTGGGATAGGGACTTCACCTGCTCACTGCAAAGTTGGATGCCGGAGTCCACTCAGAGGCACCTTGAAAGAAAGGCCTGGTGATGCACCCCTGAAACATCAGCACTGAAATCCGGAGGGAGCACAGTTCGACCCTGACACCCGCGGGGTCGCCGTGAGCCAGAGCAGGCTAGATGGCATCTATGTGTTATTATTATTCATTAAAAAACAAGGCTGAAGAAAGCGGGCACCGAAAAGACAAGACCATAGGAAGTGAGAACCCGAGCAGCCAGTGGGGACAACGACAGGAAGGCTTCAGAAAGAGCTGCTCCCCAAGGGAAAGCTTCAACGGGGCAGAATCAGTCGGGTAGCTTAGCAAGCCTGTTAGAATTTTTTAAATGAAAAATAATTTTTTGGGGTGGCCAATGTGGGAAAACAAAGATAGTAAACCAAACCATGTCAACAACAATAAAAAAGTAATTAAACAGGCCAGTAAGAGCCAAGACATCTCAAAGAAAAACCAGGTTGGAGCTCCGTAACTATCAGATAAAATAACATGCTCTAACGACCTAGCGATAAGGAGAGTGTTGATCTTGAACAAGGACAGGCAAATGGACGAAAGGACCAGAATAGAGCGTTTCAAAGCCCACCCACCCGCGTTCAGTCATCTGGCTTATGACAAGGGTGACAGGGCAGAGCCTGTGAAGGCAGAAAGGGACCGGGGATGTGCGAAGGACCTGAGATCCACGAAGGAGGGCGAGTCAACAGTGTCAACTACAGCAGGGGTCTATTAAGGTGAAAGCTGAGAAATCACACTGAGTTTGACGTTCAAAAAGTTGCTGAGACTTTTGGTAAAGAAGAAGTCAGATGAGAGTGTTGGCAGAGTGATCATAGTGATGTGTAAGAGCGAGGCTGCTCCTTCAGGACAGCTAGGTGAAAGGATGGCGTAGTGGGTTATGCCTTGAGCTGCTAGCTTATAAGGTCAGTAGTTCGGAACCACCAGTGGTGCTGCCGGAGAAAGATGTGGGAGTGAGGTACAGTTTCAGAGGCCCAAAGGAGTAGTTCTACTTTATCCTATAGTGTCTTCTGGAGTCAGAATAGACTCGAAGGCAGTGGGTTTGGTTTAGTTCATCTTTACAGGTGGAACCATGGTGCTATAGGGCCATCATGCTCACCCAAAGGATGGCAATTTGAACCCACCAGCTTCTCTGTGGAAGAAAGATGCTTCAGTAAAGACTTACTTTAGGGTCACTGGGAGTTAGAACAGACTCCATAGCATTGGGATCATCTTTAGGAAATGAGACTGCCACAGCTTTCCCCAGCCAAGCCACCGATGGGGTCAAGCCACGGACATTTTTCGTATTAGCCAGGAACTTGGCTCCTGGACCACCAGTACCCTTCCAGTTAGGTAAGCAAAAGGTCAGCCTTTTTGCTGGAAAAGACTGGAAAAACTCCTTAAAAGACTCCAGGGAGAGAGCCTTCCTGGTCTCTGAGCTTCTCCAAGCCTCAGGCTTTCCTTGACTTGCAGCAACAACACAATTCCTTCAGCGATATCCTTCCTGTCATTTCTCGGTCTCTTCCCTTTTAAAAGGACCATGTTTCCATTGGATTGGGACCCACACTGTCCAGCAGGAGTCCTGGTGGGTTACAAGTTGGGCTGCTCACCACAAGGTCAATGGTTCCAACTCACCAGCTGTTCCTTGAGAGCAAGATGAGGCTTTCTACTGCGGTACAGCATTACAGTCTTGGAAACCCACAGGAGCAGTTCTACCCTGTCTTAGAGGGTTATTACGAGTCAGAACTGGCTTTGTGGCAATGAGTTTTTAAATTTCTGTTCCAGTAGGATCTCATGTTGACTGATAACACCTTCAGAGAGCCTATTTCCACATAAGGTCCTACTTACAGGGACCAGGATTCAGGACTTCAAGTATATTTGGGGGGACACAATTCATTTCAGATGTGTTTGTATATGCGTGTGTGCTTAAGAGACAGAGATAAATAAACAAACAGGCATCTAGTTTATGATAAATTTGGTTTGCTAATATTTTGTTGTGAACAATGTATCTCTATTTGGTACTGACTTTTCTCTCTTACTGTCCCTGTGTATTTTTGCTTTAGCTATTTCAGCCTGGGAAAGTAAGTGTGCTAGCAGTTCCCGTCTTGTCTTTTGTGATCTGCAAGTATTTTCCTAGAACTGGAATGGTCTGTCCCTTCCCTGTTCCAGAGCCTGTATGTCTGAGTGGGGGGGGGGTGTACGTGTGTGGGGGTAAGTTTTGAACTGCTCATTCAGTTTACCTAAGAGTTATAGGAATATGCGGAGTCTCTGTTTCTTTGGTATGTAGTATTTTCCTTTCATCTAAATTGTAAACTCGAAAGCGGTGTAATTCTCTTAATTTTTGAAAATATCTTCTATGTATAGTTATGGGTGATTTCACATCCAAAATATTAATTATTTTATTTTTAAATCAATCTAGTCAAAGATGTCAGTTAATAAAAGTAATGGCTCGGTTTTATGTGTGTGCTCCAGTGTACATTCTGTAATTTCTTAAGATATCTATCATAGTGGTTTTTAAACTTTATTAATATCTAAAATAATCATTCATTCTATAAAATCCTCCAGGAACAATTACTTTCACGGCCTCACATACATGTTGATAAGTACAATGTTATCATTGCTTTGGTTTAAGTTATTGTCCAGCTTTTATGTAGATTTAATCTTTTACTGATGGATTTTTTAGTAGTGCGTTTTAAAAATATATTTTATAAACTTAATTCCATTTTGATTAGAAGATAGTTTTTCTGAGATAATAACTTTTTACTTGTAAAAAGTTACTTAATGACACCATATATATTTAATTTTCATGCATATTCATGTGTGTTTCAGCACAATGTTTATTTGCCAATTACTTATTTCAGAATTCTATATCTAGTAACTAGAATAAGCTTGTTAATTATGTCAATCAAATATTCCATTCCTTGTTAATATTTGCTAAGTTGCTAAGGTGATTTTGCTATTTCTTTTTGTATTTTTCTAAATTTTTGTTTTATATATTTGAAACTATACTATAATGAATGGAAATGAACATAAATACATTGTCCATGGTGAATTAAATCTTATCAATCAATGATTTTTCTATTAATATTTGCTTGAAACATCTTTCCTCAGATTTTTTTTTCATGTTTCTATATCCTTATATTTAAGTTGTATCTTTTTCAAACAACATAAAACTGATCTTTCTTAAATCCATTTGTATAATCTCTGTTCTTTAGTTCTTTCTCATACATTTATATTATGACTGCTGATGCAAGTGGATTTATTTCTGTCATCTTAATTTCATGTTTTCTGTATGTCCAACTTTTTCCATTAGTTTTTCTCTCTCAAGCCCCTTTGAAATGTTTTTCTTTTGATTGACCATATCTTGTTTTGTTGTATTTTTAAAATTTTAATAAATCATTTTATTTGGGGCTCTTACAGCTCTTATAACAATCCATACATCAATTGCAGCAAGCACATTTGTATATATGTTGCCATCATCATTTGTTTCTAATTGAACCCTGGTATCAGCTCCTCTTTTTTCCCCTCCCTCCCCTCCCCTCTCACCCTCATAAACCCTTGATAATTTATAAATTATTTTAATTTTCATATTTTACACTATATGCTGTCTTCCTTCACCCACATTTCTATTGTTTATCCCCCCGGGGAGGTGCATGTCGATCATTGTGATCTGTTCCTCTTTTCATCCCCTTCTCCCTTCATCTTATGGTATCGCTACTCTCATTATCGATCCTAAAGGGCTTATCTGTCCTGGATTCTGTGTGTCAAGAGCTCTTATCTGTACCAGTATATATGCTCTGGTCTAACCAGATTTGTAATCTAGAACTTGGGTCATGATAGTGGGGGTGGGGGTGGGGGAAGGAAGCATTAAAGACCTAGAGGGATGTTGTATGTTTCATCGGTGCTATACTGCACCCTGGCTGGCTCATCCATTGACTATGTTTTAACTCAGTTTTTCTCATACACTCATTTGAAAGCTACATACTCTATTTTATTTATCTACTAAACAGTTTAGATAACATCTCTTTATTATATTGCAATTAAGTCACAAGGATATTTCCGTGATTTTAGAGGTTAACTTTAACAAAAGCTAAAATTAATATCTCCGTTCCTCCCACATAAGGATTTCCCCTTTTGTTACATGTGATGTAAATATTTCAAACATATCTTCATTCATTTAACAATTACTTACAGAATGTCCTGTGCTACTGGCTTGGGATTCATCCGTGAGGAAAAGCCCTCTGAAAATGCACATTCTTATCATTTTGAGCCATCATTACTTGCTAGGCTCAGCCACAGGTTGCTAACTACTTTCCTGTATTCTGACCTTTCTGAGAACATTTTCCTTCCTGCAGAATTGCAACATTAAGGGATTTATTTTATGAGGATCTATTGACTCTAGTAACCTTTAATTTCTTTACAAAATGTGTATTTTAGTTTCATTTAAAAATATTAGTGTTACTGTTCTACCTCCTTACATTGTTAATTACTTTCAGCAGTTAAGAGTTCATTATTCCACTGTATTCTCATGTTTACACTTGCTATTTTTCTAAATAAGGAGCCTTGGTGGCACCGTGGTTACTTGTTGGGCTACCGTCTGAGAGTCTGTAGTTTGAATCCACTGTAAGATAGAAAAAGCCACTCCGAGGGAGAAAGGCTGTCTACTCCCATGCAGAGTTACAGTCTCAGACACTCACGGGGAACTTCTCCACGGTCCTATCCGTCATCAGCAACTCGATGGCAATGAGTTTAATTTGGTTAATTAATCTCAGTCTTGTTTCTTTCCTAGGTTGATCTATTTTTCTTTGGAGGGTGTTGATTTTAAAACACAAATGATCTGGCTTGGTATTAGGGGTGAAATTGTGTTCCTCCCAAACAGGTGACCATCCGGCTCAGCCATCATTCTCAGTCCTGCATGAGGAGCCTCCATTTTGTGGTCTGATGGAATGGCCCTGGATATTGTCAGTCTCCCATGGTTCTAAGGAGGCAGGAGGGGCCGCAGTTACATCAGTGAAGTTGAGCATGATCTCATGAGTCGATCTCTCTTAAGATCTAAACTACGTTAAAGACATGAACAGAGATTAGATGGGTTTGCTGCCCCCAAGCATGAAGAGTTGGACCACAAAGTGTTCTTCAAGCCCAGGGTCCTTGTGCTAGGAACTGTCTAGACCCACGGAAAGACTGACGCCAAAGACATGGTATTCCAGGTATGTCGGGCTTACGGCTGCTGCCAGAGGAAACCAGGACTTCCCCAGCAGGACACAGGAAGCCTTCCATTGCAGCTGGCTTCCTGAACCTGGACTTCCTGAACTGTGAACGCTAACTGAACAGTGCAAGAATACATTTCTGTTGGTTCCGACTATGCACTTGTGGTATTTCTGCTATATCAACACGAGATGGCTAAGCTGCTCGGTTTTGTTGGTTTTAAAGAATTATTACTGTCCTTAATTGTGGAAAATTCTGTTATTCATAATCTATTCGGTTTCTTTCATGATTCTTTCTCGAACTACAATGAGATAAACTTGTTCTTCTCATTCTATTTTTCTTGTTTCTTAACCCATCATTTATATTTTCATGTGTTCGTCTCTCTTTGCTACATTCTTAGTAATCACCCAGTTCACTAACTCTCCATTCGGTTAGGTTTAAAATGCTGCTCATTTTATGAATTCAATTTTTATTTTAAGTACAATAATTTTATTAATAGTAGTTTCTTATTTTTAATATATACTTGAAATATTTTCTTGAGCCTTATTTTGATTTTCTTATTTCTTTATACTTAAGCATGCTGGTTTTATTTTGTTATACAGTAATTTCATTGTTTATTGGGTCTCACTATGAGTCAGAATTGACTCCATCCATAATTTGATTTGATTTGGTCGAATGTGCACTAGGTTTGGTAGAGATTAAGTTATTATAAAAACAAAAAAGATATTGCTTCTTAAATCTTAGACCAGCATTTCCTAAACTTATGTGCATATCAGAGTCCTTGCATCTGAGGGCCTTTTTAAAATTAGAAACCATGGCTCATATTTCAGGAGATTAGAGCCATGGCATTTTCTTTCAATAGCCTCATCCGCATGTGGAATTTGGACAATGGATAAGGGAGTCTGAAGGAGAGTCAGTGCATTGGAATTATGGTGCCGGCAAAAATTATTGAAAAGACCATGGACGACCAGAAGAACAAACAAGCTTGTCTTGGAAGAAGTACACCCGGAATGCTCCCGGGAAGCGAGGGCAATGAGATGCCACCTCCTGTCACTGGGCACGTTATCAGGAGAAAGACCTCACGCTTAGGAAGTAAGGGACAGTGAAATCGTGTGAGGCGCTCAGCAAGACGGGCTGCACCGTGGCGGCAGCAATGGGCTCGAGCAAACACTGACTGTGAGGCTGATGCGGGCAGGGCGTCTGGTTGTTACCCATGGGCTCCTGGGAGTTGGAGCCGACTCGAGGGCACCTATCATGTTTGACAAGGTTTTACCTGTAAGAAACCAGTGAGGCCTGAATTGGGTCTAACTCATCCATACTGAGGCCTTTTGGATTATATAACTAATGAGAATTCTTAACCCACATTTCTATGAGGGCAGATCGATCGTTACTAGTTTTAGGGAGACTTTTTGTTTCCCCCTTCAACTAAAGCCCAGGCAGAGACGGGCAAATCCCCTGTGACTTATCTTTGTGCAGAAGCTCACACACACACACACACACACACACACACACACACACACCTACATAAAGGAGCTTTAAACCATTCGTGGAAAAATGTAATGAGAAGATAATGGAATTTTTCTATGAAGGGTTTTGAAGCACCCTCATATGTCTAAAGATACATATAGCTAGCAAAGCAATACATAGAAACTGCAATAGAGATAGATATGGTGCTATCAGTTAAGACGGATTTAAAACACCCAGGTTCTTGCTGGCAAGTGAATTCTGAA
The DNA here is from genome assembly GCF_000313985.2 of Echinops telfairi. Taxonomy (NCBI): domain Eukaryota; kingdom Metazoa; phylum Chordata; class Mammalia; order Afrosoricida; family Tenrecidae; genus Echinops; species Echinops telfairi. Next base: position 53,608,441 of record NW_022111324.1, read on the forward strand.
TCATGGCTACCTATGTGTATTAAAGCAGAGCTGATCCATAGAGTTCCCTTGGCTGTTATCTTATGAAAGCTGATCCTCAGGGACTGAGGAAATATATATGAATACATACATTGCAACTGAGGCAATTACATATATATGTAGAGAGAGAGATTATAGAAATCTCTTTGTGTATTTAAAATAGGGATTATTACAAAGACAAAGCAACAACAACAACAAAATAAAAGCAAAACATAACTCCTCTGGCATTTCCCCTTATTCAGATCAGTCACTTTGGTCTCTTTCAGCTAATTATTTTGGCACTTAACTCTGTATCTCTAAATAACATGTTAGACTACCACTGGCTGATTTTTTCATGTGAGTGATTACACACCAATTCCCTTGATTGACAGATAATACTTTCACATCACTCCCTCCATCGTGCCGTTCACACTCTTTCCATACAAGGCTGAACCCAGGAAAGACAACAGCGCGGTGTCTTGCACTTAAAGCTGCAGGGTCCTCAAAGAACGAAATCGCACACTCTGTTAGCACTGAGAGAAACTTAGTTTTATTGAGGAATAATAACAACTGCAGTTGGGCAGCTGAAAGGAAGGTTCTCAAGTATATCAAAAACGAGAAGCACTTTTTAAATAGAGGCTTAGGTCAACAGAAACCGTAAGTCATTCGTTGTCAAGCAAAGTGTTAAACCATTAGTGTTTAAAAACCAAAAATACCACCTGAGCACCAGGGTACACTGGTGCGGCCATCCTGCTGTTGTTCAGGGCTGACGGGTCAGTTCCAACACATAGCAACCCCACGTGCAATCTATGAAACATTACCTGCTCCTGCACCTTCCTCACAGTTGTTCCTTATGTAGAGTACCGCTCCACCTGGCCAAAGGCCTTCCTCTTTTTCACCACCCATCTACTTTAGCCAGCATGGTGTCCTTTTCCCAGGACTGCTCTCTCTTGGTAAGATGTCCAAAGTGCTGGAGACAAATGTTCCTTGCCTCTAAGGAGAATTCTGGCCATACTTCTTCCAAAATAGATGTGTTTGTTCTTTTGGCAGTGCGCGACACTTTCAATGTTCTTCATCAGCACCATAATTCAAATATATTGATTCTTGTTCGATCTTCTTATTCACTGTCCAACGTCTTCCTGCGTTTGAGGTGACTGAAAAGACTATAGCTTGGGGCAGGGACACCCTAGTCCCTAAAGTCACATCTGTACTTTGTAACATTTTTTTTTTT
>NW_022111324.1:53610934-53613121 GCF_000313985.2 Echinops telfairi
GAGTTTCTGTGGATTTGTGTCTCTAATGTACCCAGACTAACACACTACCACACCAATGCAATGTGACATTTTATCTCTTCACTGCTGCTTCCATGAGCATAGATTGTGGATCCAAGCAGAATTAAATCCTGGACAACTTCAATTTTTTCTCTGTTTATCGCGGCACGTATTGGGCTAGTTGTGAAGATTTGGGTTTCCGTACAAGGGGTTGTAATCCACACTGAAAGCTACAAACCTTGAACTTCATCAGCAAGTGCTTCGGCTCACTTTCAGCAAGCAGGGTGGTGTCATCTGCGTATGGCTGGTTGTTAATAAGCGTTCCTCCAACCCTCATGCCGCACCCTCTGCATGTAATCCAGCTTCCCTGATGATTTGTTCCGGGTACAGAGTGGGAAGTTCGATGAGAGACTACCAGCCTCATGCACACCTTTCCTGATTTTAAACCCTGCCGTGTTCCCCTGCTTCCCACACATAAATGCCTCTTGATCCATGCACGGGTCCTCGTGAGCACAATGTCGCGCTCTGGGATTCCCATGCTGCTCCAGGCTATCCATAATTTGCTATGATCCACACATCGAAGGCCCTGGTCTAGTTGGTAAAACCTAAGTAAACATCTTTCTCATATTCTCTGCTTTGAGCCAAGATCCATCTGACATCAGCCGTGATATCCCTTGTTCCACATCTCCTTCTGAATCCAGCCGGAACCTCTGGCAACTCATTGTCAATGTCCTGCTGCAACCGTTGTTGGATGATCTTTTGCAAAAGTTTAATTGCATGTGATATTAAAGGCATAATTTTATAATTTGCACATTCTGTTGGGTCACCTTTCTTTGTCATCATTTCGAAGATGGATCTCTTCCTGTCAGTTGGTCGAGTAGCTGTCTTCCAAATTTCTTGGCAAAGACCAGTGAGTGCTCCATCAGCGCTTGTTGGAACCTTTCAATTGGTACAGAGCTTGTTTTGGGTCAATGCTTTCAGTGCAGCTTGGACTGTTTCCTTCACTACCATTGCTTCTTGCTCATATGCTACCTCTTGAAATAGCTGAAGGTTGATTAGTTCTTTTTCGTGCACTGACTCTCTTTATTTTTCATATTCTTTTGATACTTCCTACAACATTCAATATTTTGGCCATAGTACCTTTCACTATTGCAACTAGAGACTAATATTTCTTGAGTTCTTTCATTTTAAGATATGCTGATTGTGGGCATGTTTGGTGGCACGTCCTCCAGGACAGAGTTCAGGAATAACTTGCACCAACAGTGATGCACACTTTGCACAAGAACAAGACCCTTTGTGCAGCCTTCCCATGCAGTGGCTGATTGTAGGAGGTTCTCTTGGTCTTTGTGAGTTTTCACAAATCTGATATGATGCTGTGAAAATTAAAATTGATCCTAAATTGGGGAAAAAAACACCTGAAAATGAATAAAGTATCAATGGAGTCAGAGTATAGGAAAACAAAGGAGTCCACTCTCGGTGACTGGAATAATGTTTGAGGACCCAGGACTTGGGCAGGTCCCAACCTCCTCCAAGGACAGAAGTCAGAAACCGTGAATCGAAGACAACCTGATTAGGTTGATTCTAGATTTTTAGTTTCATTTTGTTTTAATTAAAAATGTTTTCAATCAAACTTCCCACAATATGCTCCTATAGAGTGGAAGAGAAATTCCAGAACTGCAGAACTCTGAAGAAAAATAATGAGCACTCAGACGGGACTAAAAAGGCAAAGGGAAATCTTAATATTTCTCACTATTTCATTTGCAAATAAAAGTAGCACTATTGACCACATGTAGGTTGCACCTCTCAAGAAAAATGTAAAGAATGCTAAAAAAAAAAAAAAAAGATATGCTTTTGTTTTCTAACGCTAGACATTCACACAGTTAGTATGATATTTGACTTTGTCTTCTTGGGCTGCCTGGTGAAATTTCTGTGCGGCTCTTTGCCATCATCATTTCTTCCGCTCACCTTCACTAATCTATGATTGAGGACCAGTTTCCGAGTCGGATGTGACATCCACTTTTATATTTTCTTTAGTTCTTGTCTTTTTAACGCCCTTTGCTTTCCTCACCTTTGATGTTCCTGATGTCCCCCCACAGCTCATCAGCTCTCCTGTCATGAGTCTCCAGTGTGTCAAATCTATTCTTGAGGTGTTCTCGAAATTCAGGGGGCTAGACTCAAGGCTGTATTTTG
>NW_022111324.1:53613557-53615069 GCF_000313985.2 Echinops telfairi
CCAATTCTTCAATTTCTGCATCACTAGCTTTAATGGTTGGAACATACATTTGAATGATAGTTGTATTGATTTGTTTTACTTGCATGTGAATAGATGTTACCTTATCACCACAGCACTGTACTTCATTCATGATAGACCTTGAAATGTTCTTTTTGAAAATGAATGCGATGACATTCCTCTTGAATCTTCCGTTCCTGCCTTAGCAAACCACATGGTTTTCTGATTTGAAATGGTCAATACCAGCCCATGTGTGGCGATTCCATAATCCCCTGCCGACTTGAGCGAAGAGGTGGGTCTAGCCTGTCAATCAGGTCATAGCCAATGATGCCTCTGTGTGGGCATGGCTTTCTCCTCGGCATTCTGGGAACTCCTGTATTCTTCCCTGGAGGCAGGACAGGCACATGCTCTGCTTCACATTCCTGATGACAAGCCAGATGGAGCTACGCTGGGAGCCAGAGCCCTGGAACTAGAGGAGCCATGTGGAGACCCATGACAGCACTGAGATGCTTCCATTATAACTGGATTCCCAAGACTTTCCACCCACTGGCCTGTGATCTTCCGGCATTTGGCATCATTGCCTATGTTGTGTGAGTCTGAAGAGGAATTTATAGACTGGAATTAGACAAATGGGCTAATTTCAGACTTAATGGACTTGGTCTGTACTGGGCTTGGATCTTTTCTTAATGCACAATTAGTCTTTGATGTAAAACTCTCTCTTACAAACATATGAGTGTCTCTGGATTTGTTTCTCTAGTCAGTCCGGACTGACACCATGTCAGCTCCTTGGTGCCTAGATCATTGATCTTTATGCAGTCCATTTCATTTTTGAATACTTCCAATTTTCCTATATCCGTACTTCATTCTAAGATTCGAATATCAGTTCATCGGCTGATATTGCTTCTCATTTTGAGTTGTGCCCTGTCAGCAAATGAAGTTCTTTATGGCTTTACTCCAACCGGCTTCCGCTCTCCATGCCACTATAATTGACTCTACTTTGAGAAGACAAAATTTCCTCCATCATATTTTTAGTGCCTTCCGACCTGAGCGGCTCAACTACCGGCACTGTCTCTGAGAATGTTCAGCTTCTATTCATGATGTTTTCAAGAACTGTCAGTGTTTTGAGGCTATTCATACTGCTTTCAGTCACTGCTTACCCTGAAATGGACAGCCTCTTTTTCCCTTCACAGCCTGTGCTTGGTCTGGAAGCTCTGCTGAAACCTCTTCCCTTTGGAATTTGAAATACCAGTGTCACGGTCACACGCAAGTCACCACAATCTGACCAGATGACTGACAAGTGGCAGTACCCAGACCACAGTATGTTCAATTACCCCTACGCATGCAGGCATGTGAAAACTGGACAACGAAGAAGAATTAATGCTTTAGAATTTGAGTGCTGGTGAATAATATTGAACATGCCTTGGATAGCCTTAGGAATGAACAAATCTGTCTCAGGAGAAGTACAGCCAGAATGCTCCTTAGCAACAAGGATGGTGAGCCTTTGTCTCTCGTACT
>NW_022111324.1:53616120-53626826 GCF_000313985.2 Echinops telfairi
GACAGATGAAGCACGACCTTCCTCACAAGGGTTACTAGGTTTGAACCCATTGTTGCAGGCACTCTGTCCATCCATCTTGCTGAGGGGCTTCCTCTCTTTTGCCCAAAGAGGGTGTATGGTGTGTCCTTGGCCACTTGGTTTCTGTAGCTGATGAATGTTGGAATTCTGCTTTTACTTTGATGTTATCTCCCAAAAAGTACTATATCCATAATCTCTAAAAGCCACTTTCATTGTCCCAAGTAGATCTGATTCAACCTGAGAACCCATCTCCAATGTGCTACTTATAATAAATATATTCTGTTCTGCTAACTTTTGGCATTTCTATAAGCATCTAGGTCGTTGACAATATATGATAGCCGCTGAGAGTCTGCTCAGATTCACCAGCTGGATGCTAAGAAGCCGATTGCTAAGATGCCCTGAAATAAAGGTTTGTTTTGTCCACTAGGTTTCTGCTGTGGGGTGGCCTGGCTGAGATATTTCTTTCAGGAACTCTTGGTATAAGTACTTTTCAATCTATCATCTGGTTCTTGTTGGGGGTCCCAGAAACTTTTCTTTTTTGAACCACTCTAGGGTTTTTATTCTTCTCTGCATTTATATGGGGAACGAATGTGAGAAATGGCCAGGGAGCTTAGTATTCGACTTGCTCCCATCCTAGTTGTCTAGTGTGCTGTAGCGGATGTACCACTGGGAGTGCCTTTGACAAACAGAGATCGACTTTCTCATGGTTCCGGGAACTGTAAGTTAAAATCCAGGGCACCAACTCCCGGGGAGGGTTTCCACCTCTGTGTCTCCTAGGCATCCGGTGCCTGGTGCCCTGCAGATGCCTTGGCATCTCTCTCACCCCATCACTCCTCCACTTGCTCACTATTCTCCTCCAACGTTTTCTTGTGAATAAGGTCAAGGTTGCAGCGCAAAGAAGATTTTCATTCAGCAACACAGATGCCTCCCCCCCACATCGATTGCAGCCCCCACAACGAAACAGCTCTTATCTCACTTCTGCCTGTGTTTCCTGTTTCCAGCCCTCCGACTCTCCTAACCATCTCGGCGTTCTGAACTTTGTTTGTTCTTGGGCAAATGCTGCCCTTTAAATCTCAAATAGTCAATTGTTCTAAGAAGTGTGTACCTTCTTATACTCTTCTCTGACTGTTCATATAACAGAACACAATATTACTGGGCTGAAAATTGATCCATGAGAGTGAGTTTAGTTCAATACCTGGAAGGTCATAATCTCAGGAATTCCATCCACTTCGGTCTGACTGGTAACTGGTCTTTTTTTTAAATGATTTTGAGGCTTGCCTCCCAGTCTATTTAGGCCCTTCTGATGTGATCCATTTCAGAGTGGTCAGCAGTGATAGCTGAGCACCATCTAGTTCTCTTGATCTCAGGGTTGTGGAGACAAGGGTGTGAGTAATGGATGTATCATGACTCTTTGATTTTCTTCACTCCTGTTTGCTCTGGACAAAGAGAAACCGATAGCTGCACCTTACGGGGCTTCTAGCTCACTTTTACAAACCTAGCGTGGCTCACCAAAACAGGTAGAGCGTTGTCTTTGTGGACTATGTGATGCCTGCTTACTTAATGCCTTTTCTACCTCAAGAGATCGACTCACCGTACTGTTGTTTTTATTAGGTGTTGTCTACTAGATTCCATCTCATAGCAGCCCGGTGTACAGCAGAATCAAACACCTCTCCGTGCCGTGCATCCTCGCCGCTGTTCTATGTAAGTCCATGTTTCCATCTAGCTTGTAAGGGTCTTCTTCTTTTGGGTTTCCCTGTTGGTGTATGGAGAACCAGCGACTCGGTTTTCAGTATCACAGCAACAGGAAAGATACCACTGTACAACAAACTGACAGACTCGTGGGAAGCTCACCATATATCCTACATGAATCCTGGCTCATTATCATAACAAAGACAACCATTTCCAACTGTAATTACCACCGTAAGCATAGCGGTTAGGCTTCACGATGTACATATTTTGGGGAGCCACAATTCAATTTCTAGCAATTCCCCTGTTTTCAGGATGATGTTCATGTCTCCCCGACTCTTCAGCTGAACTCACTGCCATGGAGTCTCTTACAACTCATAGTGACCCCGTAGGACAAGGTAGAACTCCCCTGTGAGTTTCTGAGACTGTAAGTCTTTCATGAGAGCAGGAAGGCTCATGTTTCTGCCACAGGGTGCCTGGTGGCTTCAAACTGCTGACTTTGCAGTTAGTAGCCTAGCTCATAACCACTACGCCGCAGGGCTCCCTTCTGTACCCTTAAGAGACTAAATAACCAGTCAATTTGTAGTGATCGGGAAAGGATTGTCACCCATGATATGGCAAGTGTGGTAGTTACATAATTTCATGGCAACGTAAAGTGTAGGGGCGGAGTCTAGCCTGTCAGTGAGGTCACAGCCTGATGATACTTCCTTGTAGGTGTGACCTCCTCATAAGGAGGGTGATGGTAACCTCCCTGTCTCTCTCTGCTTTACCTTCCTGCTGGCAAGCCACACTGAGACCCCCTCCATGAGCCCTGCGATGCATCCACCACCATTGGATTCACAAGACTCTACATCCACCAGCCTGTGATCTTCCTGCATTCTGCATCACTGCATGTGGCTGCCTGAGTCTGAAGAGGGATTTATGGACTAGTATCAGACTTATGAACTTGTTCTGGACTGGGCTGGGATGTTTGCTTGATATATAATTACCTTTTGATATAAAGCTCTCTGTTACACCTATAGGAGTGTCACTGAATTTGTTTCTCTGGTCAACCCGGCCTGTCATAGGTGAAATGCAGATTCTTGAATCCAATGGCTTCATATACTGACCTTCAAGCGTCATTTTGTTTATTTGTTTAAATAGTTCTATTGGCATATAATTCATCTATCATAGAATTCAATTATTCAACCATATCAAGAAGAGTTGTACAATCATCACCACAATTTCAGAACCCTTTATTCTTATACTCATTGCTAGCTTCCCACTTCCACCCCCAAATCCCCCACCATTTCCTAGGCAGTTATCAAATAGTTATGGTCTTTACCTATCCTGGATTTCGTATACAGCAAATCACATGAAACACCAACAGGAAGCAAACAGTGACAAAACAAAGCAAAGAAAAACCAGTTAAAGGAAAAGCAGAAAATATTAGAAACTGAAATAACTTTAAAATGGGTCAAAGGGAGAGCAAATGTTACACTTTCACCTAGCAGCATCTGCCACAATAGACTTCATCGTAGTTTCTCTCTGATAGCAAGGTTATTCACATCCCTGGACTGGGGGGATTTAATCCATGCACGGACCCTGCAAATGAGTCTTGGACTTCCACAGTCATCCATAGCCTTCTGCAAACAGGTGCTCAGAATTTAAGGGCTGATACAGTTCCCTCCTTCAGATTTGGATTTTATTTACAGTCCTTGGATTATATAGTCTGGTGGGGCATCGTGTCATGTTTGACCCCGGAGTGGGTTTTTTTCTGATTCAACCTTCAGAAAGCTCGCCTCCTCTGGCTGAGACTCTGAGGGTCTCGGGTCCATTTCCACACAGTGTAGCCTGCAGGGTTTTCCCCACATCCCCCTTCAAACCAGAGCCTCTGTCTGCAGACAGTTCTGGGCAGCTGTGCTTTGAGCACAGGATTAGCACGGATTTCCTGTTCCGTGAGGATTTCACTTCTTTCTTAGGACTTCACCTTTACGTCTAAAAGGCTGTTCGTTAGACTTTATTTCATCATTCGTTTCATGAGAAACACATTTGGATCCCTCTCATGTGCTTTAGGAACCCTGGTGATGCAATGATTAAGCACTCAGCCGCTGAACAAAAGGTTGATGGTTGGAATCCGCCAGCAACTCTTTAGGAGCAAAATCTGGTGATCTACTTTCATTGATTACTACCAGGAACCACCCGGGACAGTGCTGGTCTGTCCAGTGGTGTTGCTAGGAGTCAGACCAACTTGATGGCACACAACAGCATCCTGTGCCTGAAGCTGCATGAAGATGCCAGTCTGTGCCACACGCACCCGGGAGGACGAAAGCTCCGAACAGCACAAGCCAGCCTGGACCAGTGTCACCTTGAACACAAGAGGCTTTGCCATCCCAGGAATGCTGCAAGGAACATCCACAGAGATGACAACATTTCCAGGTGACGTGGTAAAACTGACACCGGGTAGTTCTGAGAGCATTGTGCTGACCAGGGGCTCAGGGAGGGACAGAGGGGACTAGAGAGAGAGGGACCAGCAAGGAGCCACTCCAAGAGTCCATGGAATGACTACGGCTTCAACACGAATTGCCCCCTCCCACCACCACCCTTTCTGGGAAAGGAGAATTTGGAAAGATTGGAAATATTTTAATTGTGTACTTTTTAAGATTGCATTTTAGGGGGCCAATTTTCCTTTAATACTAAAGGACTGCTTTGAAGTTCCTGTATAGAACATTATCTGGGGTTATTTGCTTGCCAAGTATCCCTAAGAAACAACAAAAACATTTTGTTCTTTGTCGTTTAGAAGGCTGTTCTAGATATGGAAATGAAAACAGATTTATTTATAACGCCATCTACTTCGGTGACGTCAGAAATCCTGCCTTCTCCGATGCCAAATTTTGGCCTGAAAATATTGTGGATACAGACATTTAAGATAGCTTGAGCTTATATTTAAATGAGAAATATATAAGAGAATTCCTTAAAGCTCCAAACACCCTAAATTAAGCCCTAAGGCATTTCCAACACATATAAAAGATTTAAGACACAATTACACTTAATCAACCTTTTAGTGAATATAACCAAATGGTAGGTGCCATACTGCTCAATATCTAGTGTACATAATGTTGTCCTTCCGCCTTGCTTTCATTTAAAAAAGTATTCTACTTGCTAAAAATACTTTATTTCACTCGTAATTTTTATTCTCGGCACTGGGTCTTCCTAGGCCTCTTATCCCACCCATCTGTCAGTTTATCTCACTGTGGTGGCTTGAGTGTAGCTGTGATGTTAGAAGATATGCCACCAGTATTTGAAATACCGGTAACTTCACCATTGCAGCAGGGCCTCCAGACTAAGGACGGATTAGGAAGAAAAAATGAGAGAATTCACAACCGAAAACTTTATCAATAGCTATGCAACGTAGATACAATGCCAGAAGACGAATTCCTTAGGTTGGAAGGCACTCAAAATATGATTGAGGAAGAGTTCCCACCTCAAAGTAAAGTTAACCTTAATGACAAGAGGGAGCAAAGCTTTTGGGAACTTCATTTGCTGGTGGAGCATGACTCAAAATGAGAAGGAACAGTGGAAATATCCATTAATAATACAAACACTGGACGACGAAGTATGAATCTAAAGAACTTGGAAGCCATCTAAAATGAAATGGAATGCACAAAAGACTGATGTCCTGGGCATTAGTGACCCGAAATGGACTGATATTAGCCATTTTGAATAGGACAAGTATATGGCTTCCTATACGAACTTCGACAAATTCAAGAGAAATGATGATGCATTTAAGGAACTCTGGTATATTAGAACAGCTTTCTAAATTACAATGTCAGCAGTTCAAACTCTAAAGGAGAAGGATGAAGCAGTTTTCTCCTGTAACGATTTAGACCCTGGGAAACCCTGAGAACAGTTCTATTCTGCTGCATAGGGTTTGCCATGAGTTCACTGAATGGCAGTTGGTCTGGTATCCAATTCATCACCAAAAGAACATTCCAATTTCCATCTTAGAGTGCAATGTTGGCTGTGATAGGACAATATCCATAAGCCTACAAGGAAGACCAGTTCATAAATTATTATTCAAATGTACACATCAACCACTAAAGCTAATGATGGACAAATTGAAGAATTCTACCCACTTCTTCAATCTGAAGTTAATCAAACTTGCAGTCAATATACATTGATAATTACTGGTGTTTAGAATTCAAAAGTTAGAAGCAGAGGAGAGGCAGTATTTGATAAACATGGCCTTGGTAACAGAAACAAAGCTGCAGATCACATGATAGAATTTTACAAGACCAATGACTACTTCATTAAAAAGTACCCCTTTTCAACAACATAATTGGCAACTATACACAATGTGATAGATTTATTGTGCCAACTAGGCTTCCATAGCAACATGTGAACAGAGTTTAAGCAGGTGGCAGCTTGATTGAAGGGCAACCAAGATAAATGCTTTCTGAGACCACGCTTCCCTCTCTTTTTCTCCCTGGAGATTGGACCAGCACATTGCTGCTTAAGCTAGTCCTTTGCCTCAGCTGTGTGCTGCACTACCTGTGGGATGAGTCAACCCATGGAACTTGTCCCTTTGGGGTGCACCAATAGAGCTTGAGACCCCTTCAAGGGCCTGCTTCACTATGCTCCCAAGCTATTGACTGTTGCTGCCCCACTGTGCTGCCTGCTGCCGGCAGGCTGACTTCGCCTCTCTTACCTGAAGGCAGGCTCCTCTGTCTGCTTCCTTGACCTTGGACTGGCAGCCTGACTGAGCTGAAGGACCTTCAGAATATTAGCTGTTCCACAAAAGTGAGTTGAACGGAGCCCTCTGCACTGCTGTGCGGACTAACGAGCTGTTATGTTCCTTCTTGATCTATATATAATCGTAAGTGCCCTGGTTTTGTTTCTCTCGAGAACCCTGCTGAACACACATAGGGCCTTGCTGGATGGAACACACAGCAGCCAAACTGACTGTATCTGTGGGGTAAGGGGACAGAGCTCAGTATTACCAGTCCAAATACTGTCGGCGACCGACTGTGGAATAAATTATCAATTACTCACAGGCAATTGAGTTGAAGAAAATGAAAACAAGCCCACAAGAGTTTGTATGTATGTTCCAGGAAGTGGTTCCATGTCCTCATGCATGGTGCCCACGACACGTATCTCTCACCAGGAAAATGGGGATACTGTGACTCATTTCCCCAGCCAACAAAAACTCGTCCCAACCAAGACCAGCAAGTCATAATAAACAATGAAGTATTGATACTAATACTCTCCCAAATGTGAGTATTAAAATAAGAGCATGGATTATTCAGGGCTTATTACTGATCATGGTGTGTAATTATTATAGAATTTAAAGCAAAATATAAAGAAATGAACACCCATAGAGGTGTGAACACCACTGTTAATTGAAGCACTGGTCACAATAGCCAAACGGTGGGAACAACCCCAGCACCCACAGACAGATGAGCACATAAACCCAATGTGGTGCGTGCCTGCAGTGGAATCTTTTCATGCATCCAGGGGAACACAGAGAAATGAAATTCTGTCACATGCGACCATGTGGATGAACCTTGAAAATACTACACTGACAAAAGTCAGTCTGGCATACATACTGTGTGATCCTCTGTATATGAACTATCTAGAGTAGGCGAATGCAGGCTCAAAGCTTATGAGAGGTTCCCAAGGAGAGCAGAACAGCGAGCAAGAGCTACTAAAGGCGATGGGGAAACGAGAGCGGACAGTGGCGAAGGCTGTAACACCTGGTGAGTGCAATTCGTCTCACTGAACGGTACACATAGAGATGGTCAAAATGCTGCTGTATCTGTTTCATCACAATGAAAAAAATACGTAGGGCAAGTTCAATTTCCACTTATAGAACTAATCACTGTTCACCCAGCCCTGCTTTTCCTACTTTGTAAAGGTTTCCTTATATTAACTTTCCAATGTTGAAAAGTCCTAGTTTTTGAAAACGTCCCAAAAGCTCAGAGTTTCTCCTTTTCTGTACTCGGAGGCTCTTGATAGTTCTGGAGTCGAAATCCAGGGCCCACGTACTTACACATATTTACACAAGTGACAGAAAAGGCATTGTATTTACTTACTTAGTGAATAGGCTTAGAATAGACTCTGACGTATTGCAACTGGACAGCTTGCCTTCCAGAGGAAATCTGGCTTCAAGATTTCAAAAGTGACCTCCCTCTTTCTTTTTCCTTCAAGGTTAGAAGACGAAAGAGCAGGAAGACGATGACAAGCCCTGAGAGGCACTGATATTATCAATGGAGCCTGCACAGAACTCTGGAAGCAGTCAGGGCTGTAGCTTCAGCCAAACTGACTTCCTCCCCAGCTTGTTCCTTGAGCTATCTAAAAATTCCCGTCCACCAGCCCGTTCTGACCCGTAGCAACCTTACAGGGTAGAATAGAACTTCCTCTGTGGGTTTCTGAGGCTGTACATTGTTGTCGGAGCAGACTGCTTCGTCTTTCTCCCACTGAATGGCTGGGTTGGTTCACACTGCGGAACTTGAGGGCTGGCCTCCACATGGGTAATGCCCGATGCCATCAAGTGGAGTCTTTAACGAAGAGGCAATGTGCCGTCTGATAGAAAAATCATGTGACCCATACATCAGATTAGGTGATTTGAAATTTTCTAATACCCTGGTGCCATTGAGTTGACTTTGATTTACGGCAACCCTAAAAGTTAGAGAGTAGGAGTATGTAAGTCTGTGTGTGTGTGTGTGAGTGTGTGTGTAATACTTACAAAAACAGATTACCAGGCCTTCCTTCCATGTGCAGCTCAAAATCCAAACCAAACTCACTGCCACTGAGTCGGTGCTGACTCATCGTGACCCTAGAGGGCAGAGTAGAAGTGCATCTGTGGGCTCCTGGAACTGTACACCCTTATGGGAGAGGAAGCCTCATCTTTCTCCTATGGAGCGGCTACTAGTTTCAAACAGCTAACCTCAAGGTTTGCTGCCCAATATGTAACCTACTGCAACACCAGGGCAAACCTTCAGCCTTTTGGTGAATAACAATCTGAATCACCCAGAAAGTATTTAACCCAATATACTCAAAGTATTTTCTTTCGACATATAATCTGCATGGTAGTTACACAATTTCATGTCAACTTGATAAAAGAATGAAGGGGTGGAGTCTAGCCTGTCAATCCGGTCACAGTCTGATGATGATCTCTCCTTGTGGGCATTGGCTTCTCAGGGTGATTCTGGGAACTTCCCCTCTTCCTCCCTGGGGGAGGCACACTCTCTCTCTGTTTTACCTTCCAGTTGACAAGCCACATGGAATCACACTGATGGCAGCCAGAGCCCTGGAGATGGGTCCACTGCCAGTGGATCCACAGGACGTCCCACCCACTGACCCGTGATCTTCCTGCCTTCGGCATCATTGCATGTGCTACATGAGTCAGACTGATATGGGCTAATATTGAACTTACAGACTTGATCTGGACCTAGCCGGGATGTTTTATTGATGCATAATTACTTCTTGATATAAAGTTTTCTCTTACACATATATGAATGTCAGTGAACTTGCTTCTCTAGTGAATCCAGTCTAACACAATCAGTATGAAAATATGAATGAGAAAGTTTAGATTCCTTTATTTTCACTAAATGTATGTTATACATATAAACCAAAAATTGAAACTCAGTGTCAATCAAGCTGCTTCTGACTCATAGCGACCCTATTGGACAGGGTAAAATTATCCCGGTGGGTTTCTGAGACTGTAACTTTTTAAAGGAGTAGAAAGATTCATTTCTCCCACGGAGTGTGCTGGTGGCTGTTCAGGGTATCGCCCTAGCAGTTATATATAGCCCGATAGCCGATCTAAATTCAAACATTACGTTTTCATGGAGACTAATGCATCTGTATGATTTTATGAAATCTATAGCAGAAAAAGTATATCTGTATGCTTAATGATATATTCCAAATACATTGAAAGGTTTTTTAATAAGTGAGAAATTCTTTTCTTTTTAATATTTGTATCCATATTGGCAAAACAGGTTCTTCTTCTTAAAAACTAACTACTTTGACTTTCAAACAGAATGAATCAATTTCAAAACATCTGTCCAAGTTAAGTTGAGGTATAGTCAATTAATATAGCCCATCAGTCTTAAGTCCTCCTGTGATGTATTACAATTCTACACTCTATGCCTGTGTCTCTAATCCCATTTTTGACGGGGTTCTCTGCTATGCTAATGGGGACAAGGTGAAGGTGAGAGTTAGACTAATTTAGCAGAGGCTATGAACCAAGTCAGACCCTTTATTACCTTGGAGGTCTGATCTGCTGAAAGACAGAAGCCACACTTCAAAGCCATCCCTCTGTGCATAGGAGGCATCTTGAACACAAAGAGACCTTTGTGATATCTCTGGAGCGAGGGAAGAGCTCCTTTTGATATCTTTGGAGCGAGGAGACTGAGAGACGCAGCAGTGCGAGACTATGGGTGTCTTCTCCTCCTCTGGTGGAGACCATGGGACTGAGAGACAGGGCAATGGGCAGTCTTCCTGGTCTACAGAGCAAAGGACAGGGACCTGGCTGAGAACCAGAGAGAGGCTGAGGAGCACTGTCTCCGTGGACCAGTGATTGCTTCCTCACTACTTACTGATCCTCACTCGTGGCAGCCCATTCCTCCCCTAGCAGACCCCTCGGTCAATAGTGCTGTGTGTGAGTTCTGTGTGGGCACTGGATTATCCATCCCCGCCTAGAGGCAGAGTGCCATGGTAGGAACAGTTGGTGTCAGACAGGGAAAAGGATGGAGAGTGAAGACATGTCTGACCCCTGCCTTGCGGCAATGAGAAAGACAGAGGAGGTCAGATAAGGTCTCTCCTGCCATTTCCAGCATAAGTGAAATTCGTGAACTTTGTGTCTATTAACAGCAAACTAGAAAAAGGTACTGAGAGCTGGAAAAGCAACTCTGTCCATATAAACAAGTTTTTCACGTTTTTCTTGTAGTTTTTGTAGCAAACATAATGCTCTCAAATTGAAAATATTTTGCAATGTTGACAGTATGTTAGAAATTTATATA
>NW_022111324.1:53628742-53645258 GCF_000313985.2 Echinops telfairi
CATATAACCCCTTCCCTGGAAGATAGACAACAGAAAAATGGATGAATGGAGACATTGGACAGTTGAGACATGAAAAAATAATAATAATTTATAAATTATCGAGGGGGAGGGAGGGAAAGAGGGGGGGGAAGGTGAAAAATGAGGAGCTGATACCAAGGGCTTAAGTAGAAAGAAAATGTTTTGAGAATGATGATGGCAACAAATGTACAAATGTGCTTAACACAATGGGTGGGTGGATGGATCGTGATAACAGTTGTATGAGCCCCTAATAAAATGATTTATAAAAAAAATAAGAGAGAGGGATGGGCTCAGGACACTACTCATCTTGCCTCTTGCACATAACAAAGGCAGCCCATTCTGAAACGGGATCACAGCCACGCGGACACTCACACTCACTGCCGCTGAGGAAGTCGGGGCTTAGAACTCATGCTTTGGGGGCACATAAGTAAATCGACAACAGGGATAATAGACTGAACCTGCCTTCAGCTACTGGGTTTTGGAAGCCAAGAAGAAGTTTCGCCCTCCCCACCCTAATCTTTATGTGTCCCGGAAGAGAGAGGGGCCTCCATGGCTTTACTTCCCTGGGCTATCAGAACTGAAGTCTGAGGCCGTGGCTCGGTCCCAGCTCTTGTTACATTGGTCAGCCGTGTCTGCTAATGGTGTCCTAGCTTCCAGGAGTGTGAAGGAGGCGTTAGCTACGTTAGCTACGTTCTCGTTAGTTGCTTTTGAGTCCGTTCCCACTCCCAGCCACGCAATGAACAGCAGAATGAAACACTGCCCGGTCCTGTGCCATCCACAAAGATGTTCTCAGGCTGGATCCGATCAGGTCACCATCATGTCAGTCCATCTTGTCCAGGGTCTTCTTTTTGTCTGCTAACTACTTTACCCGGCATAATGTTCTTCTCCAGGGACTGGTCTCCCCTGACAACATGTCCAAAGCACTTGGGACAAAGTCTCACCCTCCATGCCTCTAAGAAGCTGTACTTCTTGAGGAGAGATTTGCTTGTGTTTCTGGCAGCCTGTGGTACTTTCAATATTCTTCACCAGCTCCATAGTGAAAAGACATCATCAATTCTTTGTCAGTCTTCCCTATTCAATGTCCAACTTTCACATGCATATGATGCAATGGAAAATACCATGGGGTAAGGTCAGGGGCACCTTAGTCCTCAAAGTAACCTCTGTGCAGCAAGGTCACGCAGCGCAACACATTTTGAAATCACTTGACTGCTGCTTCCATGACGATTGATTGTGGATCGATGTAAGATGTAATCCTTGACAATTTATCATTATGCCGCTTACTGATCCAGGTGTGAGGATGTTTGATGCAGAATCCTGATGCAGCGTTTGTAGCATTTGGGTCGGCAAATACCTGACCCAAGCCGTGTATGTTCAGTGGCCTCCCATGCATGTGAAAATTGGAGGTTGAATAAGGAAGACAGAAGAAGAATCAATGCATTTGAATTGTGGGGCTGGTGAACAATATTGAAAGTATCATGGACTGCTAAAAGCACAAAAGGATCTATCTAGGAAGAAGTACACCAGAGTGGTCCTTAGAGGCAAGGATGGCGAGACTTCGTCTTACATACTCTCTGGACATGTGGTCAGGAGAGACCAGTCCCCGAAGAAGTCCTAAGGTCACTATGGGTCAAATCTGACTTGATGGCACCTAACAACCACAGCAGCAGCAGTCCGGAAACCTTGCTCTTCTTCATATAATCCAGATTCTCTGATTATTTGCTCCATACAGATTGAATAAATATCATCATAGGATAAAAACCTCATACACATCGTTCCTGATTTTAAGCCACGTGTACTGTATTCCCTTGTTGGATTCTCACAACTGCTTCTTGATCCACATACAGCTTCTACTAGAGCCGGAGTGTTCTGGGAGTCCCATGCTTCTCAAGGCAATTCATAGTTGGTTTTGGTCCAACAGTCAAATGCCTTAGCACAGTCAATAAGCACAAGTAAACACCTTTCTGATATTCTTTGCTTTTAGCCAAGAGCCATCTGACATGAGCACTGATTTCTTGGTTCCTGGTTCTGGCCTGAACCTCTGGCAGCTCTTGGTCAATGTACTATTGCAACCTTTATTGAATGACCTTCAACAAAACTTTACTTGTATGTGACATTAATGATATTGTTCTATAGTTTGAGCCTTCTATTGGGTCACCTTTCTTTGGAATGGGTACAAAAATGGATCGCTTCCAGGCTGTTGACCCAGTAGTTGTCTTCCAACTTTTCTTGGCATAGGTGAGGGAGTGCTTCCAGCATTTTATCCGCTTGTTGAAACATTTCAATTTGTATTCCATGAATTCCTGGAGCCTGGTTTTTGGTTAATACTCTCAGAGTGGCTTAAACTTCTTCCAGTATCATTGGCTTTTATTTATATGCTACCTCCTGAAATGGTTGAATGTTGATCAATTATTTTTGGTATGGTGACTGTGTATTCTTTCCATGGTATTTTGATGTTTCATGCATCATTCAATATTTTGCCCATAGAATGTTTCAATATTGCCACCCGAAGATTGAATATTTATCTTGAGTTCTTTCAGTTTCACTCACAAGCTGAGGGTGTTCTTTCCTTTGGACTTTCATTTCTAGGTCTTTGCATATTTTATTATAATGTTTGTCTTTGTCTTCTCAGGCTGCCTTTTGAAGTTTTCGGTTCGGCTCTTTGACATCACCATTTCTTACATTAACTTTAGCTACTCTACGATGAAGAGCAAGTTTCAGAGTCTCTTCTGACATCCACTTTCATCTTTTCCGTCTTTCCTGTATTTTTAGTGACCTTTTGCTTTCTTCGTGAGTAATCTTCTTGATGTTCTCCCATGACTCATCAGGTCTTCTGTCATTAGTGTTCAATGCCTCACATTTTTTTCTTGAAATTCATGTGGGATAGACTCCAGGTTGTATTTTGGCTCGTGTGGGCTTGCTTTCATTTTCTTCACTTCTATTCTGAACTTCTATATGAGCAGTGGGCGGTCCGCGCAGTCAGTCCTTGTCCTGGTCTTAACTGCTGACAATGAGCTTCTCCATTGTCACTTCTCACAGATGAAGTCAATTGTTTTCTGTTTATTCCATCAGGAAAGGTTCAGGTGACTCATTCCCTTTTGTCTTGTTGAAAAAGAGAGTTGCTATGATGAAGTCATTAATCCTGCAAAATTTGATCACATGATCTTCAGATTTGTTTCTATCACCAAGATAATATTTTCCAACTGCTGTTCTTTTCTCTGTTTCCAACTTTTGGACTCCAATCACCAATAATTATCGAAGGATCTTGATTGTATATTTGATCCATTACCACTGAAGACATTAGTTGAATTCTTCAATCCCTTCGTCACTAGCTTTTGTGGTTTGGTGCATATATTTGAATAATAGTTGTATTGATTGGATTTCCTTGAAGGTGGATAAATATAATCCTGTCACACACAACATTGTACTTCACGATTGAGTTTTCAATATCCATTTTGACAATGTATGCCATGCAATTTCTCTTGATTGTGTTATTCTCACTACAGTGAAGCATATGATTTTATAATTCAAAATGGCCAGTACTAGTGCATTTCAGTGCACTGATGCCTCAGATATCGATGTTTATGCTTTCCATTTCATTCTTGACCACTTCCAATTTTCCTAGATTCATACTTCACACATTCCAGCTCCCAGTCATGAACAGGTTTTTGCGCTATTTCTTCTCACCTTCAGTTGTGCCCCGTCACTCTCTGAAGTTTTCCCAGACTCACACGGCCATGCTTCCCTCCGCTCTGAGCAATCCGCTCCGACTGGAGGGGCCCATCCTCTTGCATGATCTCTGAAACTGTTCTCATTCCATTTCTTAAGTCTTCAGTATCTGACAGTGTTTTGAAGTTTATGTATAATGTTTTCAGCCGCTCCTTCCTTCAAAGTGGGGCATTGAGTTTATGGGAAACAGAAAGATTTCTCCCAAGTTGTCTCCCCCAAATATATGCCAAACTTAGCTGCTTGCCAATGACTATACACTTGAAGGTCATCAGGAGTAGCCATCTAGAGCAAGCAGACACCACTGTTTATCCCACAACAAGTAGGGCCCTTATACATTCCCTTCTGATAAGGATAGTAGCTGTCTGTTTCCTTGTAGGAGACACCAGAGTGGTCAAATCCGCCCAAGGATGACCAAGGATAGGCTGCCATCATGAATCTAGGGTCTGCCCATCTTGTCACATGTATACCCCTAGACCTTTCCATTCCTATGGGCACACTCCTAGCTTATCCCCTTCCTGTTACACTTATGCCTATCTTACATCCCCTTCCTACAATGTGTATGCCTATTGTACTGCCCCTTCCTGTGCCATGTGGTTACCTGTAATCATGCCCCCCTAATGAGATGTAACCCTTGGTTAGCAATAAAGTGGAGGCTTTCCCTGATCCCTGCCCCTGGAGGCTCTCCCCGGTCCTCAGGTCCTCGAGGCCGGGGGATCTCCCGTTCTCGCTCCTGAGGCTCTCTCCTGCTCTCACAGCCGGGCTCCCCCCACGAGGATCACCAAGCGGGGCTGAGGTGAGCATGCTACCATGAATTGTGTCTGACTCCATCATTCCAATCTCTTCTCTACCTCTCATGCTCTCTATAATCTTTACTTATTATTACTGTACAATTGCACCTACTGGATCTGTGATGATTTGTGGGGGACCCTCCTCTCTCCACATGAATTCTTCATTGTCTGTCCTTAGTCTGGGAGCTCCACTCAGACCCATTCATTTTGGGTGACCCAGCTGGCATTTGAAATATCAGTGGCATAACTTCCAGCATCACAGCAACCTATGAGCCACCAGAGTAGGACAAACTGACAGACAAGTAGTTTACCATATTCTAGGTATTTCACTAACCACCAGAGAAACATTAGACAGGGCTGTTTTCATCCTAAAATTTGAGATAACCTAAGTTCACTCAAAGATAAATAACTTGCTTCAGGTAAGCAAAGGAGTCCTGGGCAGAGTGGGTCAAGTGTTGGCGTGGTGACCTCAAGGGCAGAGTTCAAACTCATCAGCTGCTCCATGGGAGACTTTGAAAGAGTCTTGTAAAAAATGTACACTCTTGGAACCCTAAGGAGCAGTTCTCCTCTGAACTACAGGGTTGATATGAGTCAGAGTTGACTTGATGGCAGTGTGTTAAGGATATATAACTGGTGAGAATTAACCCAAGAGTCAGACTGCCTAAGCAGCCTGTGTCTGAGATCTTTGCTCTTGTGTAATATGTGCCTAGATAAAAGTATATTTTGCTTGTTTTTTTTAAACTTTAGACTTACATTTAGTCTACTGACTCAAAATGTTCAGTATCTATTGGTTAGTTTGCTCACATTTGCTTATCATATGCTAAACACTAAACAAACTGCCATCGAGTTGATTCTGACTCGTAGTGGCTCAGTAGGTCCCAGTAGAACTGCCCTTGTGGGTTTCTGAGATTTTAACTCTTTACAGAGTATGAAGCTTCATTTTTCTCCTTGGAGAGGCTGGTGGTTTCAAACTGCTGACCTGACAATTAGTAGGTCAACATGTAACTCCCTATGCCACCAGGGCTCCTTTTTCTTATACTAAGGACTCAGTATTTTCATTGGTGTTACTATCATACGGTTGAATGAAGCTTTTATTTTTATTTTTAAATTTATGGTTTGCAAATGTTTTGCCTCCTACTTCAGAGAGGATTTCAGGTGAAACCTCTTGCAAGATAAGATTACTTGGACAGTAAAGTCCTGCAGGGCACAAAGGCAGGATGCAAGGCGAGGATACAATTAAGCTCACACATGCAACATGGGCACAGTGGGGCAAGGAATTGACTATAAACTTCCTGGCAGCTGGACCACCAGGCTAAACGAAACACATTGAGTTGCCTAGTTTCCATTTCCTGACAATAAGGAGGCTGCAGACAGCACACGTAGGAATTGATTACACCAGCCTTTAAAGAGCGCAACTCAAATGACCACATGGAAAATAACTAACCCCACTTCTCTGAGGCACAAAAGGGTCATTCAGATAGCTCGTTGTCTGTCATCTTGTTTGTAAATAAGAACCCGATGCCCTTACATACTAACCTCCTCTTCGCTAAAGCATCTGTTTCTCTCAAGCCCTCAAAGCCACAGGCTAAAGATCTAGGAATCTCAGCTGGGCAGACTGCGTGCTTCCACTCTCTCAGCCCTCACGAGCTAAACCCATCACTGCAGATCAGCTATAGTTGGCTTGAGCCACCCGTTGGATTCCCACCCACTGTGACTCCCGAGGACGGTGCAGAATGTCCCCAAAGGGGCTGTGCCCCAGCCTTTCCTACAGCCAATCACCTCGTCTTTTGTCGTACAGATTGGCTGGTGGGTTCAAACCTAGTTAGCAGCTTAGTGCAGAATCACTGCACCACCAGGCCTACTTGTATGAATATTAATACCTATACAAAGGATTAAACAATACCAGTTTTTTTTTCAGCTATTCATTAACACGATAGCTATAAACACAAGGGGGAAACAAAGTAAGCATGCCATTCTACTTTGGAATATTAAGAGCTGAATTTCAATTCCTGCCCAGAAAAGCTACAGGCGTGAATCACAGAGGATCAGGTAGGGGAAACTCACTCATGGCCATTGAGTCAATGCCGACTCGTAGTGACCCTATAGGACAGAGTAGAAGTACCTCTGTCTGTGGGTTTCTGAGAGTGCAATTCTTTACGGGGTAGAAAATCCCATCTTTCTCCTACAGAGAGGCTGGTGGTTTTGAACTGCTGACCTTAAGGGTAGCAGCCCAATGTGTAACCCACTAAGTTAAAACCAAATATTGCTATCTAGCTGATTCTAAATGAAAGACCCTTTAGGACAGAGTAAACTACTTACACAGTTTCCATGATTGTGAAACTTTATAGAAGCTGTCTCCACATCTTTCTCTCATGAGTGGCTGCTGGTTTGAAATTCTGACCTTCAGGTTAGCAACTGATCTCTCTCACTGCCATGACTCAATTCCACCTTACAGAGACCTTATAGGACAGGGTGGAACTGCTTCTGTGGGTATCTTAAACGATAAACCTATCCAGCATTAGAAAGCCTCGTCTTTCTCCTGAAGAGAGGATGGTGGTTTTGAACTGCTAACTTTTCGGTTAGCAGCCCAAAGTGTAGCCACTATGCTACCAAGGATCCTGCAAGGAGTTAACCAGGTAGATTTTACTTATAGTTAAATTATGTGTTAACTAATAAGTCTGGGACTGAGATGTTACTTTATACATGCTTTAAAAGAGGACCACGAGGCTCAAGGCTCAGGAAATGAAAAGAAAAGAAGCAGCCCAGGGGTATAGATCCATCAGAGCACTGACGGTGGACCCCCTGCAGACCTGGTACCTGTGGGGACTCAGAACACTGGTCCATAGGGGATTCTGGGAAAATACCGATGGAGCCTGAAACGCCATTAGTCTACATGTGACTACCTGTCTCCAAGTCTCAAAGGAACCTCCCTTCTGCTTGGAGAAAGACATCTCTCTATGGAGAGCCACATGTGAGCGACTGCATGTTGAACTGTTGACTGTGATTTAGCTACGGTGTGATTAATGTTAATTCATTCTCCTTCTGGCCACAGCTAAGCTACAAATCCAATTGTTCCTTAAGACCCTTCCCACGCAAAGACTAAAGAGCAATGCCATTCGTCCCAAAACCCAAGGAGGAGACTAACCTTCCTGTTTCCTATGGCAGAGAGGCAGGCACCCAAATGTCCCTATTATTGTAAATGAAGATGACAAAGAGCCACGCTGGAGATGGCCCTGTTTGATGTCATTGAAGATGGGTCTGGCATCTGCCCGGAGAATGGTAAGTATGTCTACCTCGGTGGTTTCCCAGAGGTTTCTCGGGGGCCAGAGGGGAGGCGGAAATCTGCGGGACGGATTACATGACGCGGAAGTGCCTTTGGCTTCACAAGGTCGGGGGAAGCTTATTCTTTAAAAGCGCATTTTTCTTACAAAATCACCCTGTAATGGTAACAGTAGGAACATGAAACTAGGCGTCAACGGAGGTCACATTACTGAACTATCAGCATTTGATGGCTAAGGAAGGAGTCAAAGGTGCCTGGGATTTTAAGAGTACCTGCCTTAGAAGATGGTGCTACTGTTAGGTAACTAGATTTAGGGACAGGGGGTTGTCCCTCCCATGCCTGCAAAGGCCCCCATGGAGGGGGTTGAAAAGAAATCAGGCAACCATTGAATCCCTATGAAGACCCCGAACTGAGCAGACACAAGCCCCCTAGGCCCGGGAAAAGCCAATATCTTGGACACACCCACCTCAGGTACGTCACACAGGTGGCCCTAACTCAGCCAATGGGGTCAACCCATACCATCAACCACACCTCCCCAGCCAGAGGTTTGAAATATTCTGGTTGTGGGAAGGCCTTGCTCTCTGACCCTGCTCCTGGTCAGCGGCAGGTAGAGGGTGAGGGTCTCCCTCCCCTGCCTGGGCACACATGTGCCCGCACAAGGCCCACTCGGGACCCACAACCCTGGACCCACATGCCTTTAGCTTCTAGGGATCTTGGGCTTTGGTCTCCTGGGATCCTTCCCCCCACCCCGCCCCCAAAGTTCCACACACATGGGTGCTCTTTTTCACGTGGTTGTTCGTGCCCAGTAGTGACCCCAGTGCAGCTTCCATGGGGCTGGGCACACTTGCCAGAAATATCGTGTACCCTTTTGAGACTGTAAAACCTGAAACGTGCCTTGTCCTTCATAAAAACCCACTCGGATTACGCAGCGTGCTTTGACAGGCATTCTTTCAGCGTGCGAAGCAAAGAACCGAAGTGTAACCCACTCGAGAAGCCTAGCACTGCCATGAGCAGCCGTAGGGACATTAGGAACCAGGTGGGCTTGCATGGCACTGGGCAGAGACTGCTGAGGCCAGGTTTTAGACAAGCCGGGGAAAACTACAGGAAGGCTGGGAGAGTTGTCGCTCCCGGCCCTGCATGAGATGACCGAGAACTAGGTTCTGCGCATTATGCTCACGAGGGGAGGATGCATCACTGTCGCCCTCGTTCAAGTCAACCCCACCCCCACCCCGTAACTCAGCTCACAGCCCTGATCTGCTGGAAGGGGAATTTTTCTAGAATTCAGCCAGCAACCCTTTTTTTTTTCTTTTCTTATAACAGATCAAAGGAGAGAGAAATAAGCAAAGGGAGGAGACTGTGCTGAGGACCTCCAATCTCAGGGGAACACTGATCCCAAGACAGCTGGAGGTCTTCAAGAAGCACTGGGCCCACAGAGGCTGAAAGGGGACAAGGACCTTCCCCTAGAGCTGACAGGGAGAAGCAAGTCTTCCCTCTGAGCTGGCGCCCAGAGTTTTGACTTCTACACTCCTAACGTGTGAAATACTACATTGCTGTTTAGTAAAGCCATGCACTAGTGGTATTTCTGTTACAGAAACACTAGATAAATTAGGGTAACATCAAAGAGGAAAAGGGAAGTTTGTGCTAAGGGGACACTGGGTTTCTGTGAATAGTGGTGGAATAATGTGGAAAGGGATGGCAAGAAAAGTGGCACAACTTGTATGATGCCCTCCTGACACAATTGCTGAAGCCAAAGCGGGTGCGTAAGCAAATGTGGTGAAGAAAGCTGATGGTGTCCAACTATTAAAAGATATAGTGTCTGTGGTCTTACAGACTTGAAGTTAAACAAGCGGCATTCTAGCAGGGAAGCAACAAAGCCCACATGGAAGAAGCACATCAGCCCATGTAATCATTAGGTGTCTAAAGGAAAAGGTATCAGAAGTTCAAAAACAAGCAACCAAATCAATGTGAAGGGGTGGGAATATACTGGAGACCCAAAACCCACCTGCAAGATATTTGGACAGTCCCTCTCAGAAGGGCCACACAGAAGGGATGATAAATCCAGGGTGTGGTAGAGCACTGATGAAGCATAACCATCCTCTAGTTCTTCAATATTTCCTCCCCTTACTATTATGGTTTTCATTTGTTTTATCTCATTAACCATGTTAGACTTGTGTATGCTCACTTGTATAATTAAGATCTTTTGATTCATGTAAGCCAAGATAAATAACCTTTTAGAAATGGTAACAGAAGTAATGGCTCCCTGAGAGAACAGGAGTATGAGGGGTGGAGGGTGGGGGAGCTGACAGGATTGATGAGGGCAGTGAACAGCAGAATTGTGAACAATAGAATTGATGACTGAACAAAAGACTTGATGACTATATAACCGAGGGGAGTGAACAGCACAATTATATGTGACTATATTGGATAGTGTAAGATGCAGCAGCATAAATAAATACATTAGGGTTCCTGGTTGGGGAGGGTGGGGGAGGAGGTGGATAAAGGGAAGCTGATATCAAGGAGTGCAAGAAGAAAGAAAATGTTTTGAAACTAGCTGTGGTCGTAATTGTACAATACTGCTTGATGTGATTGAACTATGGAGTGTTATGAGATCTGTAAGAGCTCCCAATAAAATGATTAATAATAATAATAATAATGAAAATAAATTAAAAAAATAAAAACGGGAAAAAAGGAAAAGTTGTACAACTTGAGGAGTATAATTAGTATCACTGAATTATGCATGTTGAAATTGTTGAACTGGCATTCTTGTGTATATTCTTACCACAATTGAAAACAAAACAAAAGCTAATAAAGGATTTCTCTGGTTTGGAACCTTGTGTATCATTATCATCGGCTCACCTACTATGTATTAACAAAAATATGAATACAGTGTAAAGCTTTCCTTAATGGTCTGATGAAGATTTAGAAGAGGTAAGAGACTTATAGGACCTGAAATGGCCATCTCTAAGATTTATGCAAATTGTAAAACTAATGCTAGTTCACCCACCCATCTCTTCTTCCATTGTGTAAGCCTACCTATCACATCCATCCATCCAATCCACATGTATTCATTCACTCATCTATTCACCTAGCATGTGTTTCAATGAATCAGACACTGAGGCACTGTGCTAAGTGCTGGGCCTGAAATGGTTCACAACACAGTGTGTAGTTTTCTTGGAGAGAGAGTGAGGGAACAGACAATCACAGGGCGATTAAGTACACAGTGACCGAGATCAATAATCAATGATTAGGGGACTAATCATTCACATGGGAGAACCAGACTCTAACTCGGCTGTGGTGAGTCAGAGAAACCTGCGAGGAGGAGCTGATGTGTAGACTTGAAGGATGGTGTTTAGGCTGGATTGACTAGAGAAACAATCCAGTGACATTCAAATATGTGTAAGAGAGAGCTTTATATCAAGAGGTGATTATATATCAACATAACTTCCCAGCCCAGTCCAGATCAAGTCCGTAAGTTTAATAGTAGTCCATATAAGTCCCTCTTCAGCCTCATGCAGCCACATACAATGATGCAGAATGCAGGAAGATCCCAGGCTGGTGGATCCAATGGTGGTGGACACATCTCCAGAGCTCCGGCAGTAACCAGGGTCAGCCAGCAGGAAGGTGAAGGCAGAGAGAGAGCGGAGGTTCCCAGTGCCAGCCTTATGAGAAGGTCACACCCACAAGGAGGCACCATCAGGCTGTGACCTGATTGACAGGCTAATCTCCACACCGACTCTTCTATCTTTCTTCAAGCTCACATGAAATTATGTAATTGCCACAAATGGGCATGAGAGAGATCCATCCAGAAGGGAGGTGTGGACAGGTCAGGGTATTTGGGGCCCCGTTGGGTGTTGTGAGAGCTGAGACTGATAAATGGACCAGATCATAAAGGGCCTTCTTTTTCTAAAATCATTTAACTGGGGCTCTTACAGCTCTTATCACAATCTATGTACACAGCCATTGTGTTAAGTATCTTTGTACAAACGTTGCCATCACCATTTTCAAAACATTTTCTTTCTACTTGAGCCCTTGGTATCAGCTCCTCCTCCCCCACCATGAACCCTTGGTAACTTATAAATTATTATTATTTCCATGTCTCATAACAATTGCTGTCTCCCTTCACCCACTTTTCTGTTGTCCGTCCCCCTGGGAGGGGGTTATACTTCAACCATTGTGTTTAGTTCCCCTTATCTCCCCCTACCTTCCCCTTCCCCTTCCCCTCCTGGTATCGCTACTCTCATTATTGGTCCTGAGTTTATCTGTCTTGGATTCCCTGTGTTGTGAGCTCTTATTTGTACCAGTGTACATGTTCTGGTCTAGTTGGATTGGGTAATGATAGTGGAGGGAGGAAGCATTAAAGAAATAGAGGAAGGTTGTATGTTTCATCAGTGCTATCCTGCACTCCGAGTGGCTCGCTTCTTCCTTGTGACCCTTCTGTAAAGGATGTCCAATTGTCTGCAGATTGGCTATTGGTCTCTACTCTGCCCTCACCCTCAGTCACATAGATATGTTTTTTTGTTCTGGGTCTTTGATGCCTGATACCTGATCCCATGGACACCTCACAATCAAACAGGCTGGTGCGATTCTTCCATGTGGATTTTGTTGCTTCTCTGCTAGATGGCTACTTGTTTATCTCCAAACCTTTAAGATCCCAGATGCTATGTCTTTTGATAGTTGGGCGCCATCAGTTTTCTACACCACATTTACTTATGTACCCATTTTGTCTTCAGCAATCCTGTGGGGAAGGTGAGCATCACAGAATGCTGGATTGTTAGAACAAAGTGCTCTCACATTGAAGGAGTACTTGAGTAAAGGCCCAGTGTCTGTTTGCTGACTTAATACTTAACATAAAAATATATGTATATAGATATATGTTCCTATTGTTATATAAAATATATTTACACATGCACATGCCTGTGTTTAGACTTCTATGAGTGTCCTTTGCCTCCTATTTCTTTCCTTTACTTCCCATAAAGGGCCTTCTAAATTGTTCTAAGAGCAGTGTCCTAGGAGCTGGCTACTGAAGGCTTTGTTTTCTTAAAAAGGTTTTTCTGGAGAAAGAGGGGAAATGGCTTGGGTCTGAGCTAGAGCTTCCAGGACTTGTCAACTATGTTTGATTGGGGCTGAGAGGCATGGGCAGCTCACGCCTCAGGGGAGCATCTGGGAAAACCAGAACCAAGGGCAGCACAGGGCTTCCCTCGGGGACCACTTGGCATGCTCCATTCCGGCCCTCTCCACTTGGCACTGCTCCTTCCCAGGGCTTGGCAGCCAATAACCACTAACACTTTGTACAAGGTGCGATTACACAACTCACCTCGGAACAGTCACCTCAGAACAGCTCTGAGCGGTAAACACTGCTATTATTATCACCTCTGTTTTACATAGGAGCAAACTGGAGCTCAGACAATTTGAGTACCTTGCACCAGGTGGCACAGCCAATAAGCAACAGAGGAAAGATTTGGACGCTGAAGCCCGGACTCTGACTGGAGAAAATAGGAAAATGCAAGCAGCACTCGATTCTCTAATTTTGAGACTCTCACAATGAGGGAAAGCACCCTGCGTGCATACTAGGCTACATGTTGAGCTGCCAATCACAAGGTCAGCAGTTCAAACCCAGCAGTTACTCCTTAGGAGAAATATGAGGCTCTCTGCTTCCATGAAGATTTAAAGCCTCAGAATCCCAAATGGGCAGCTCTATTTTGTCCTACAGGGCTGCTGTGAGTTGGAATTGACTCAATGGTAGTGAGCTTGGTTTTTAAAATGTAATGTTCAGGAGGCTGTGGAAGTACTGTGGACCAGGTGTTGAACTGTTAACTGCCAGTGGTTCAAACTCACCATCCGCTGCGTTAGAGAAAGAGGTTGTCTCCTCCCACACAGCCCGAGGAACCCTCTAGAGAGAGTCCCTCTGGGGTGAGATAGATTCAATGGACAAGGGTTTAGTTTTCTTTGTTTCATATCCTATGAAAGTTCTGAAAGATAGAGCCACGAGATTTTAAAGGTGAAAAATATATTTGTAATTTAGAAATCAGTTACAGTTTTGAGCACCTTATACATTCTTCTACTTAAACTTCTCTAAAACCATATACCTTCCAAACTCAAAACTAAACTTACTGCCATGAGTTGATTCCAACTCATAATGACCCTATAGGACAGAGGATAAATGCTCTGCAGGGTTTCCAAGACTGTACATCTTTGTAGAAGCAGATACCTCCTCTGAGCCAACTGTTGGGCTCCTGTCCCCAACCTGCTGTTTAACATTCCAGTGTTTAACCACCATGCCTCTATGGCTTCTTCTCTAAAATCCTTAAAACAAACAAACAAAAATAACTCCTGAACTCACTGCCATTGAGTTCATGCCAACATGTACCAAGCCTATAAGACAGTATAGAACTGCCCCTGCGAGTTTCTGAGACTGTAATCCTTTACAAGAGTAGAAAGTCTTTCCCACACCTAGGAGCTGGTGGTTCTCAACTGCTGCCCTTGCAGCTGGCTCCTGAAACCCGAGAGAGTGTGTGTTCTTATCCCAGTCTGACAGATCAAGCAACGGAAGTGCAGAGAGGTGAAATCAGATGCCTAGCAGCTACCTCACAAATGATCAATTTGATTATTGTCAATTAACCTAAATCTTTTTTTATTGTGGTGTGATAGGTTCCATGTCAACTTGGCTGGGCCAGGCTTCTCCCATGCTGTGATCTAACATTGTGTGATCACCTCCAAGACGGGTTGTTCAGTGAAGCAGCCAAGCAGTTGTGAGAAGGATGTCATTGTTGGGAGATGCCTTTGAGTTAGTTCAGACTCTTGGCCACCCCATGTACAACAGAATGAGACACCGCCCAGTTCCGTCCCATCCTCACAATGGCGGTTAACTTTGAGCCTGTCCTTGAAGACACTGTCAATCTGTCTGGCTGAGGATCTTCCTCCCTCTAGCTTCCTCCCACTCTACCAAGCATAGTGCCCTTCTTCAGCCATGTTTCTAACCAGCATTCTGGCTGTGTTTCCTCTGAGATTTTTTTTGTTGTTCTTTTGATGGTCCCTGGTACTGTCAATATCCTTCACCAGGACCATAACTACTCAAACACCTTGATTTGTCTCTCGTCTTCCTTATTCATTGTCCAACTTTCACATGTAGAGGGGGCGATAGAAAATGCCATGGCTTAGTTCAGGTGCACCTTAGGTCTCAAAGTAACATCCTTGCTATTCAGCACGCTAAGGAGGTCTGGTGCAGAGGATTTATGCAATGCAATGCGTCCTTTGATATCTTGACTGCTGCTTCCATGAAAATCGATTATGGATTCAAGCAAGAAGAAAACCTTGATAGTTTCAATCTTTTTTTTCTTTCTGTTTATCATGATGTTACCTACTGGCCCAGTTATGAGGACTTTTGCTTTCTTTACATGGATTTGTAATCCGTACCGAAGCTTGCAATTCTTGATCCTCATCAGCAAGCACTTCAAGTGCTCCTCACTTTGAGCAGCAAGATTGTGTCACCTTCAGATAACCGGAAGCCAAACTCACTGCCTTCAAGTCGATGCTGACTCATCGCGACCCTGTAGGACAGGGTAGACCTGCCCTGTGGGTTTCCAGGACTGTAACTGCTTATGGAGTACAACACCTAGTCTTTTTACCTGAGGAGCGGCAGATGGTTTCCAACTGATAACCTTTCAGATTGCAGGTGACCCTATAGGTGCTTAATAAGCCTTCCTCTAGTCTTGACGCCACATTCTTCTTCATATAACCCTGCTTCTCCAACGATCTGCTCAGCACCCAGATGGAACAAGTATGTGCGAAGAATAAGCCTCCCTCATCTGGTCACAGCCTTCATACAACGGAGGAGATGTTTCATTTGGAGTGTGACTTACTCTGAGTAGAGAGAGATTAGATGCCACACCTAATTCACTGTCCTCCTGTCCAATCTCCTGCCAATCCCAGGAGCCAGCGGCTGCTGTCTTAGACTTACTTGGCTGATCTTGAATTCCAACAGCTTGGTACCCACTGACCTATCAGCTTCCTGCTTCCTGTTCATCGGCCCCTGAAGCGACACGATTCAGTTTACATCTGACCTCTGGACTTGAATCAGACTGGATGGACTTACGCACGTCTGCAGTGTTGTGAGCCATTTCTTAATAGAAATCTCTTTCTCCATGCACACCTTTGGGAGGACACTGAGGCTTTCTACTTTCAGAAAGAGTTAGTCTCCGAAATCCACAAGGCAGTTCTACCCTGCCCCAGAGGGTCACCATGAGTTAGAGTCAACTCCGTGGCAGTGAGGTTTGGGGGCTTTTTCTTTTTGGCTGTTGAAAAAAAAAAAGTGTATATATAAAATCTCTGGTCTTACTTCCCTAGGAAACTCAGCCTAAATCACGTGGAGTAATATATACATATATAAAGTGTTTTAGTTTGACCATTTTTAACTGTACAATCCATTGCCACTAATTACATTCACCAAGTTGTGCAACATCACCACTCCATTTCCCAAACGTTTTCATCATCCCAAACAGAGACTAGGCACTCTTTAAGCAATAACTCCTCCTCCCCTCCTGCCCACACCCCTGGGCAAACTAGCGCTCTGTCTCAACCTGCACTCTTCCTGCTGCATGGTTTCCCTTGCTGAAACGTGTTCTCGGTTTTGTCCATCTTCAGAATGAGCTCACATTCTTCTATGCTTGTGAAAGTGTTTAATTACTTATTTTATGTTGTGTGTGTG
>NW_022111324.1:53651907-53657454 GCF_000313985.2 Echinops telfairi
GTAGCTTTGCTGTTTGAAAGCCCACCCCACCCCAGGTATAAAGGTGAAGTACTGCGTCACGTTTCTAACTGCAGGAAGGTTCTGATGTAGCTTACAGAGAAAATGCATGGTGAGTTAAACTTTATTCAGGCACGAGTTATAGTGCTGTTGGCTCTTAGTTCAATACTAACAAATCAACAATACCCATTAAACAAGGTACCCGGGTGGTGTACTGGGTTAGGCGTTGGGCAAAGTCAGCAGTTCGAAAATGCCAGCCGCTCAGGTGGAGGAAGGTGACGCTTTCTACTCCTGGAAAGAGTTACAGTCTCGGAATCTCACAGGGGCAGTTCTACTCTGTCCTGTAGGGTCACCATGAATCAGAATTGACTCGCTGGCAGTGAGAGTTAGTAAAGTGTCTTCACACAGAAGCGCGCATAAAACACAGCTATGTATTGGTGGGTTGGCAAAAACATGGTGACAAGGGGCTCACAGGAACCTAATCCTATATATCACCCTACGAGTAATGGTTCAGTGTTTGCTAATCCAAGGTTTGCAATGACTCCATAGGACATCACTTCTGTGAACAGAGACTGTATACATTTTCCATAGCTGCATAGTCTACTCCTGCAAAGGACAGCATATTTAGCAGTTCAATACAACCTCTGTTTATTGGCTCATGGTTTTGTAAGCCCAGAAGGTTTTCAGTCTGGTAGGGATGGCTCCGTTCACTGCTCAGGGAATCAATCCCAAGGCTGAAATCAAGGTGACACCTGGACTGGGCTCCTATCTGGAGGCTCTGGGGAAGAATCTACTCCTAGGTTTCATTTTTGTTGGTGGTAGAATCCAGTTCCTTGTGGTTGTAGAATTGAAGTCCCCATTTCCCTACTGGTTATCAGTTGAAGGTTGTTCCTATAGGCCACCGGCATTTCCTGACAAGTGGCTCCCTTCACCTCAAGTAAAAAGTGGCACATCAAATCCTTCCCTTGCTTCTAATTCCTGATGTCCTCTTCTGCAACAGGCCATGTGATTAGGTCTGGCTCACCTGCCTAAATTTCTTATCTTAAAATCAATCGTCATCTAATCTAATCCAATCCAATCTAATCCAACCCAAACCAATCCAATCCAATCCAACACAATATAACCTAATCCCTGGGGCCCCAAGCCAGTGTAAATGCTTAATGTGCCCTCCTCGGCCCCTGACTAACAGAAATGCTCCTGGTTCAAATCCACCCAGAGTTACCTTGAAATAAAAGGTTTGTGATCTGCTTCCAAAGTATCAGCTACTGAAAGCAGCGGTCTTGTCATAGTTAGAAGTTGGCCTGCAAACAGGGAGATTAGCCCTTTAAAACCAACTCAAAACAGTTAGAACCACCACCTGTTCAGCATGGGGAAGGTGGGGCCGTCTACTCCTGGAAAGAGTGGTCGTGTTGGGAACCCAGAGGGGCATTTCTACTCTGTCCTATGGTCAGAACTGACTCCGTGGCGGTGAGTTTGTTTGTGTTTGGGTCTTTGGAAGTCCTATGTAGAACAGAGTAGAATACAGTTCTACTCTGACACACATGGGGTCACCATGTGTTAGAATTAACAGCAAATCTCTATCCCCCAGGGAGGCTGATGGGTTCAATCTGTTGATCTCATAGCTAGCAGCCCAACATAGAACACACTATGCCACCGGGGCTCAGGAGGGTGAACCATCTTAGAATCCAGCCTTCCATGGACACTGTCTTCTGGGCACCTGGGTTCTGTTCTTCCTCACCCGCTGACATAACACGACAGTCTGTGCCACCCTGTGAGGGCTGCAGGGATTCCCTCAAACCTTTCAAACCATCAAGCGTTGGTTTCCCCTAGAGGCGTGGCTTCAAGCAGCCTTATTGGACCCTAAGAATTAATACTTCTGGCTCTCCCCTCGCTGTCCCAGAAGCCCGTTTTGCTCCCCAATCCAGAAGATCTCACCCTCACGCTTGTCCTATCTCTTTGTGTTCTGTGTGACTCTTCTGAGTTTAAGTCACTATGCAATACCAGTGGCGTCTGCCTCCAGGGGGTTTAGCATCTTCCCTTAGGGTCTTGGCCACTGTCTTAGCTATTGAGTGCTGAGAAAAGAGAAATCATGGAACTGGACGGCTGTCACATCAGAAAGTTAGTCTCTCACAATTCGAGAGGCTGGACATCTGCGTTCAGGGTGCCAGCACGAGGGGACGGTCCATCCCTCCTTTCAGCATCTCAAAGCTCCGCGTTCCTTGAAGCTCTCCATGGTCTTGGCATCAGTCGTCGCCTGGGACTAGGAGGTTGCCTATGCAGAGACCCTGGGTCAGAGGATGCACCCCATTCCAGGCCCTTCTTTCTTGGTCATTGTGGGTCCCTTTTTATCTATTTCCTTCTCTCTCCTTTTATCTGTTGTAAAATTAGAAGGCAATGTGGGCCACACATCTGGGCTGAGGCCTCCTTCAGGGTATTGTCTCCCACCTATCCTTTTACAACCGATTGGCTAATCACAGCAGCTACATTGTGGAGGATGATCCCCTCATGACACCACTGACTGACAACATCACTACCTGGCTGCCAATGAGAATCACGCCCTAGCCAAGTTGACAACCAGATTGGAGGGGGAAACCATTCACTCTGTGACATCCTGTCTCAAGCTGGCGCTCTACTTCACTTCCACATTCCAGAAAGGATGGCCTTCCCCTCAGCTGAGGTTTAGAAGCTACTTCAGCTTCTGTCCATCTCTTGGTAAAATTAATAGGAATGACTGTGTCCTTTGTCAATTGACTGAAGAAGAACTGCTGCGTTTGAAGTGTGGTGCTGGTGAAGAATACTGGAAGTCCATTGGATACCAAAAGAGCAAACGTCTCTGTCTCAGAAGAATATACCAGAATCCTCCTTAGAGGCAAGCATGGTGAGACTTCCATCAAGTACTCTGGACATGTGGTCAGGAGTGACCAGTCCCTGGGGAAGGACATCATGCTTGGTAAAGTGGAGGGGCAGCGACAAAGAGGGAGGCCCTTGATGAGATGGGTTGACCCAGTGGCTGCAACAAGGGGCTCGAACAGCAGGACAATTGTGGGGCTGGCACCAGAGCAGGCAGTGCTGCACACAGAGTGGCTATGAGTCAGAACTGACTCGGTGGCACCCCACAACAACGCAACGTTGTCACTTGGCAACACCCACTTGCTCTCTTAATCCTGACATCGGGAAAGGTGACCTTCTGTCCCTGCTCTTTCTGTCTCTTTATTTCCCCTAATTGCACTGCCATTCCTCAGACCCATTTGATTGTGGGGTCAGACCCACATAGGCCTTCTAAGCAATCATCGTGTTTGCCTTC
Source organism: Echinops telfairi (assembly GCF_000313985.2). NCBI lineage: Eukaryota > Metazoa > Chordata > Mammalia > Afrosoricida > Tenrecidae > Echinops > Echinops telfairi. The sequence goes on from NW_022111324.1 coordinate 53,655,209, forward strand.
TTTAAAGGAAGGTTCATAAACCTGTTGACTCTCCTTATTTCTCCTTTCTCATGCTAACCCACACGATACATATAACACTTACAATGTAAAGCCTGTGCCTCTGTGTGCTCCTTTTGAGGCATGGTGATGGCAGCAAAACCAGAGGACACGGTCTCCAGGGCCCAGTGAAACATTCAATTCTGGGGTCCCTGAGACCCACAAGCCAATCTGAGACTATAGCTCTTTATGAGAGTAAAAAGTCAGACCTTTCTCCTACAGAGCAGCTGGTGGTTTCAAACTGCTGATGTTGCAGTTAGCAGCCCAACACTTAACCGTTATACCACCAGGGCCCCTGATTCACTGCTTAGCAGGTCTAAATAATAGAGTGGTAAAGTAGGAAGTGCCAATGGTTAGTAGCAGTGTGATAGGCTCATTGTTCAGAGTCCCTGTTAATCCTCTGTGTATTTGTGTTACAGATTGAATTATGTCCCCTAAATATATGTGCTGCAAAACCTAACCTGTGTGCTTGTTGTTAACATTCTCATTTGGGAAATGTTTTTGTCATGTTAATGAGGCATAATTAATGCTGGAGATAGCTTGAGTCAATCTCTTTTGAGACATAAAAGAGATTAAATCATTGAGGGCAAAGAGAGACAAAGGAGGGAAGGAGCGAGGGACAGAGAGAGAGAGAACAAGATACATGGAGATCTCACAGGAACCAGGAAGCGGAGCTAAAGAGACAGATCTTCCTCCAGAGCCAACAAAAAATGATGTCTACCGTCAGCAGCACTCTAAAGTCAGACTTCCAGCCTCCTGAACTATGAAGAATAAACCATTCCTGCTTGCTAAAGCCACCCACTCGTGGATTTATGTTATAGCAACACTAGATAACTGGGAGAATTTGGAACTGGATAATGGGATGGGATGTTGCTCTAACAGACCTCGGAAACCTGGAAGCCGTTTGAAATAGGATCATGGGTAAGGCTGGGGGAGTTGTAACCATAAAAGTCTAGATTGGCTTGGAGAGATTGTTGGTAGAATTATGGGTGTAAAAGATAATTCTAGTGAAGGCCCAGAAAGAAGTGAGGTAAACCATACAATCGCTATCATCTTAGAAAATACAGTGGCAAGCGCAACAGAATGTTCTAGAACTGTGAATGTTAAACGTGCTTCTGGTGTAGCTTTAAAAGAAAACGATCGTGTGGTGTGACAGTGAGGGAAGGGTGATGGGTTTATGCAGTGGCACAGGCCTTGTCTACGTTAGCTTCAAATGTTTGGTGAAAAGTAGTGAGTCCTTGTAAGTGATGATTCCGGATAACCTGCTAAGGAGAGTTCTACGCAAAATCTTAAAGGGGCCACGTGGCTTCTCCGGGTCGCTTATAATAAAAGGCAAGAAGAGGAAAGAGATGTGTGTAAAAATGAACTGTGCAAAATGAAAACAGAAACTCAAAAGCATCTGAAAAATCGTGTTATGCACACTAAGGATACATACCCTAAGTGTTCACCAAAGATGTGACTACATATTCTTTTGCTTAAGCAAGTAAGCCTGCCGCGGACGGATCTCACCAAAGACACAGCCGAGAGCCCCGCCGACGAGACTGCCAGCGGCAGAGAAGGACTGAAAGGAAGGAAAGAATGGAAGCTGCCTCACGAACGCGGCAAGCAGGAAACAGTCCCCCAGGAACAGAGAAGCAGTAGACCCGGGGGAGGAACACCAGAAGCCAGCCCTTCTCGGCCTCAAAGGGTGTGCCCCCAGGCCCCCCACCTCCACCCCCACCCCGTCTCCTAGGTTTGAGAGTCGAATCTTCACCAACTCAATCCCAGAGTGTGGGGCAGCTGGTAAGGTGTTCCAGCGCCGTGGGGCCATTGCCCAAAGCAGGAGGTGGACCAGGTTGTCTCAGGACCTGCTGGCACCGAGGTGATGGGATCACCACTCCAATGGAGTCGGAAAGTGCTGTAGGAGCAAATAGTTTGTGTTCAAGAGGTCCTGGAAGGAATAGCTGAGGCCTGAGAGACCTCCACCCAGAATCCAGAGTGTATAGCCAACACCCATAGCCTGAACTGCCAGCCCATTGCCTCAGAGTCCACAGGATTACTTCCAAGCCTCGAGAGCTAATGTCATTTGTTCTGCTGGGGTTTTTTTGGACTTGCTTGTTGCCTGTGATCCTTTCTTTCCCTGCAATGTCTCCTATTTGTCATGGAAATGCCTACCTTGGGCCTGTTTCACCACAGGACTCTGAAAACAGATAACTTGTCTTCTAGACTTC
>NW_022111324.1:53658523-53659754 GCF_000313985.2 Echinops telfairi
ATCATCAGGCTGTGACCTGATTGACAGGCTAGACTCCACCCCTGGATTTATTTATCATGTTGACATGGCATTATGTAACGACCAGAGTTTGTTAAAGCCATTCACTCCCGAAGCACTTGGTACTTAAGACAGTGTGTGTATACACAAGCACACGTTTGGGCCACATAAGATAATGGAAAGGATGATGACTGTTAAAACCACAGAACCAAACCAAACAAACCAGTTGCCTCTGAGCAGGGTCTAACTCGGGGGCAGCTCCGCCGCGCGGCCACCCCCTCCCGCGGGCGGCTCAGTAGCGCTATGCTTCCCTGGGCCCTCGAGACGCTGCCCTCACAGAGGCATTTGCCAGGCTGGTCCTGAGTGACAGCTCTGGGCAAGGTGGGTTTGAACCAACACTAGTGAGGCTCGGGTGCTCTCTCTCTGCCCCTGTGTGTCTATGCTCGTCTTGCTCCCAGGTGCCCAATTCTTGTTATAATCTCCGGCTCCAGAATCCAAGAAGGAAAACCTTGACCTAGTTAACTGACGGGGGAGAGTGCTTCATTGTCAGGCCATCTCATAGGCCCCGGCTGTCCGTGACCAGAGGAGCCCTGGTGGTGGAGTGGTTATGCGTTGGGATGCTAACTGCATGGCCACCAGTTTGAAACCACTAGCCACCCTGAGGGAGAAAGACAGGGCTTTCTTCCCCAGTAAAGAGTAATCTGCTTGGGAGCTCCCAGGGGCAGTTCTACGTGGCCCTATAGAGTCAAGTCACTATAGATCTGCATCAACTCATTGGCAGGGAGTTTGGTCTTTGTTGTTTTGGTTTGGTTTCGTCCTTGAACATACACGCCCTTCACCTGCTCTAATCAGCCCTGGAAGGAAGGAAGAGACAGAGTATGGCCAGCCTCACTCTGCTTGAGGCCCCAGGAGACATTGCGAGCAGGGAAGTTTCTCTTAAAAGAAAACAATGCTCTTGGCAGGTACAATGATTGCCTTGCCAATAGTGCCTTCACAGGGATCCATGGAATGGCAGTGCTGAGACAAGCAGGCTCAGAGCAAAGGAATCCAAGCCTCCCACAAGCCCTCTCTGCTGTAGATCCATTATCCATAATGTTCCCCCCCACACACACACACACAGACACACCAAAGCAAGGAATGCTTGGCCTAATACCCCTGTCGGTGCCTCCATCTGTCCCAAACACGGAGTTGCACTGCTCAGAAAACATCCCAGCCATGTGGAGCACACCCGCCC
>NW_022111324.1:53661660-53663916 GCF_000313985.2 Echinops telfairi
CAGACAGGGAGCCTCTGGCCACATAGTGAGCAGCCAGGAGATTGTAAGAGGCACCCTTAAAGTAGCACTTGAGGGGGGAACACTGTGGGGACATCTGTTTGTATATTTGATGTTGGCTCTATCTCGGCACTGTTGAGATCGTTCTCCACTCTTTAACGGGAGCCCGTCTTCCATGTCTCCTGGCAGCGAGGGCAGAGATTCAGCTGCATCCATTCTCTTCTAGGTCCTCGGTGTCCCACAAGCTAAGCTCTACCAGAAGCCGTCATGCAGAGAAAACACAAATGAAGAAGACTTTCAAAATGCCTGAGCAGAGAAGCACTGACCCAAAGAAAGAGGAGACCACTCTGAGAGGTGCAGGGCCTGCCGGACAGAGAGGGGAAGTCCGAGCTAGAGTACTTTCCACTACGTTTAATCCACCACCACCACAAAAGAGGTGAGAGAGAGCGAGAGCGAGAGAGAGCTATTGGGAATTCCCTCCGCCCAATGTCCAGCCCAGGCTGAAACCAAAGGAGTATGAAAAGGTATTCAAACAGGAAAGTGTAAAACGAAAACCAGGGAAAGGGTGGTTACTAGAGTCTGCTGTGTTGGAGATGGGTTTACACAGAAACTACTGACATGCAAAAGATTCAGCAAGTCAATGGGCGTACATTCCAAGAAGGCACATGCTGGGTACCCTGAACTGAAAGCCACCTCTTGCTGACCAATACTTGGTCTGAGGAAGAACTCCTCATCCCCACTGGGTACACCGTTGGGCGTTTTTACCAAAGCTGCGGTCACTGAAGTGAATATGGCACAAGAAGAAAGCCAAGTGATTTGGGGGAAACGTGCCCAAGTTACCAACAATCCTGAGAATGGTCCATGCATAGATGCAGTCTCAGTGGTTTGATAGCAGTTTCATACAAGAAACTCCTTTATTCTTTGGGAGGGCGGCAAACCATCCCAGAAAACCACCACTGCCTTGTGTTTCTGAGTACCACCGGACAGTCAGCAAGAGAACTATTTCTATTATGTTTAGAAAACAAAACACCCAAACATTAAAATAGCCCAGCTTTAAAAAGGAAAAAAGAGTTGCCATCCCCATAACGCACAGCGGCAGTTCTACCCTGCCCTGTTGAGTCGGCATGGGCTCGCTGGCAGTGTGTTTGGGAGCAGCGTCCTGGTGAGTCTTGGCTGCCGGGCTGGCCACTAGCTTCCACAGAGGCGCTTCTACAGCTCTGCTTCTGCAAACGCCACTGTGCATCACAGAATCACCTAGGAGACTTGTGACACGCACCCACACGGCTGGGTCCCAGCTCCAGAGTTTCTGAGTCAGTAAGCGTGAGACCGGTCCTGAGAATTTGGGATCTCCCACAAGTTCCCAGGTGCTGTTTATGCTGCTGCTCTGCGGACAGACAGCACTTTGGGAATCCCCACAGCACAACGGCTGGCAAACTTCCTTCCAACTGGCAGGCATCGGAGGAGGCTCCTGAAGCGATGCCTCCAGCAATTAGGATGGACGCTTCCCTGGACCTTTTTGACACCGCCCCTCCACTTGGCTGTGGCTGGGTGGCATCATTCTGCAAGGTCAATCGTTTAAAACCACCAGTCGTTCCGGGAGAAAGATGACGCTTTCTGATCACACAAAGAGTACAGTTTCAGAACGGACAGGGGGAGTTCTACCCTGTAGGTTTACAGGGTCACTAACAGCTGGCATCGACACGATGGCACTGAGCTTTTGGTCTAAAAGTCAGTAGATACCAACTGTCCCTGATTCCCAGGAGGCTTCTAAGGATAACCAGGAAAGACAGTTGAAAATGTCTTGTAAAATACGCTGTCTTTCGTGTTTACCTGGTGTTGAGGGCTCTGTGTCCATAGGGTTTCCAAGGGCACCTCTGTACTTGAACTGCTTAACTTTTCATTAACAGATGACATGAGAATTAACGAAAATAAGGAATGTTTAGTCTGGGCTGAGGTCAAAGGCCCCCCAGAATCAAAGGCGTCAGCGGGTAGCTGGATTCTTCTGTGCTTGTCCTTAAACCTGTTGGCTTTTCTTTGCCTCCTCTTCCCTGCCAGCCAGTCTCAACGTCCCTGGTTGATGATGGCTTGACTTAGACTGGCATGGCTCGTGGTTCTTTTTCCCTTTGTCAAGAAAAAGACTTTAGGTCCCTTCTTTGCCTTTGCTGGTCAACCTGGGCATCCCGGTGACTCAGAGATCGTGGACGTCCGGCCTTGGCGTCCTGGAGGAAGTTTGACTTTCAAGGCTCTGGCCTAGGCGGC
>NW_022111324.1:53665387-53673860 GCF_000313985.2 Echinops telfairi
CCAGAGCCCCATCTATGGAATGATCTGGAGGCTGGCAGTGCCTCAGCCTCCCCAAGAACATTCAATCTGCTCTTGAGATGTCCTTGAAATTCAGTGGGATCGACTCAAGGTCCCATTTTAGCTCTTGTGAACTTGTTTTCATTTTCTTGACTTCAACCTTGAACTTACATATGAGCAATTAATTGATGGTCGTTCCAAAGGCAGCCCTTGGCCTTGAGATAGCTGCTGATATTGAGCTCCTCCATCATCTCTTTCCACTCAATCAACTCAATGCTGGCTCATAGAGACTCTATAGAACAGAACTACCCTATGGGTTTCCTGAGGAGCAGCTGGTGGTTTTGAACTGCCAACCCTGAGGATTGCAGCCTGTCTTGTAACCACTGTGCTACCAGACGCCTTTCTCTTCTAACAGATGTAGTCAATTTAATTTCTGCGTATTCCATCTGGAGAGGTCCATATGTGTAGCTGCCTTTTGTGTTGTTGAAAAAAGGTATTTGCTATGAACAAGTCTTGCAAATTTCTATCATATGATTTCTAGCTTTGTTTCTCTCACCAAGACCAAACTTTTCAGGAATGATTCCTTAATCTTTGTTTTCAACTTTTGCATTCCAATAGCCAATAATTACCAACGGATCTTGGTTGCATGTGTGATCATTTTCTACTGAAGACATTGGTAGAATTCTTCAATTTTTGTGGTTGGTGCATCAACTTGAGTAATAGTTACATTGATTGGATCTTCTTGAATTCGGATAGATCTAATGCTCTCACAGGCAGGATTGTACTTCAGAATAGATCTTGAAATGCCCTTTCTGACAATGAGTGCAAAGCCTTTTTTCTTGAGGGTGTTATTCCCGGGATGGTAAGCCATACGATTTTCTGATTCGAAATGGCCAATACCAGTCCATTTCTGCTCCTTAATGCCTAGAAAGTAACTTTCGATGCCTTCTACATTTTCAGACGATTCATACTTCATACATTCTAAGTTCTGATTATTCGATTTTTACAGCTGTTTCTTCTGCCCTTGAGTCGTACCCCTTTAGAAGATCCCCGGGGCTCTCTGTCCATAGGCATTCGTCTGTCGTGGCTCCAGGGTGGACTCAATTTGAGAAAGTAGCTCCTCCTCAGTCACACTTTGAGTGCCTTCTGAATCAAAGGGGCCGGTCCTCCAGCACTGTCTCTGACCAGGTTCTGCTTCCATTCATGAGGCCTTCGGTATCTGACGGGGTTTTGAAGCTATGCACCAGGTTTTCAGTGGCTACTTCGTCCATAGTAGGCAGTCCATTCCTTGTTTGTAGTCTGTTTTCAGTCGGCAAGCTCTGCTCAAACGTGCCCCCTTTGGGTGACCTTGCTGGCATTAGAGATACCAGTGACATCGCATCTAGCATCACAGGATCACACAAGCCACCACAATACAGCAACCTGACAGACAAGCGGTTGCTTCTTAAATTAAGATCTAAGAATATCAGTTTTCTATATGCTATCCATCACATATTGGGCTACCACGGAAGGAGAGGCAATGAGTAACTACAGGCATAAACTCAGAAATCCCACCCCTATAGAGTTGATTCTGAATGATTATTTGTTGGGCTGCTAATGGCAATGTGAGAAGTTTGAAAGCACCAGCCACTTGGGTGAAAAAGATGAGGGTTTCAACTCCTATAAAGAGTTACCGCTTGGGACACTTACAACCTCAGAAACTCACAGGGGCAGTTCTGCGATGTTGTGTGGGGCCACTATGGGTCAGAATTGGCTGCTTGGCAGTGAGTACAGGTTTGGGTACAGGGCAGATTTTCAAGCCACTCTTAACTTCCCTGCCGTGGAGTTGATGCTGACCCATATTGATGCTGTAGGACAGGGTAGAACTGCCCCCTGTGAGTTTCAGAGACGGTAACACTTTACAGGAGTAGCAAGTCCTGCCTGGCTGGTGGTTTTGAACCTTGTGGATCAAAGCCCCACAGGAACTACTATACCATCGAAGCCTCACTAGAAACCACTAGGCCACGAGGAGGGAGTAGAACTGTGTCTTGTGTTTCCAAAGCTGCAGATCTTTACAGAAGCAGCCTGCCTCATCTCTGTCCAGTGGAGCGGCTGGTGGGTTCAAACTGGAAAGCTTTCAGAGAGCAGCTGGCACTGAATAACAGAGGTGCAACACCAGACAGAGCCCCCACATAAAAGGGAGGAGCAAACCTCCGGACACTGTGGCAGCTGCTCAGGTGGCTTTAGTGTAGCGGTTCTAAACCTGTGGGTTGAGACCCCTTGGGGGTTGAACGACCCTTTCACAGGGGTCACCTAAGACCATCGGAAAAAATATTTCCGATGGTCTTAGGAACCGAGACACCGCTCCTCTATCCTCTCCAGGCTGGTCAGTCCACATGCAGATACGCCCTCATAAGAGTATCCAGCGTGAAGACTGTTACCCATGCTACACCATGCTTCAAGACAAAATTTCATTTATTTGTCATTAGAAATAAATATTTCACAATATATAATGACATATTGTTTTTGTGATGAATCACTATGCTTTAATTATGTTCAATTTGTAATAATAAAAATACACCCTGCATATCAGATATTTACATGACAATTCATAACTAGCAAAATTATAGTTATGAAGTGGCGACAAAAATAATTTTATGGTTGGGGTCACAACATGAGGAACTGTATAAAGGTTGCACCATTAGGAAGGTAGAGAACCACTGCTTTAGTGGGAATGCAGGCTTCAGCTCTTTGAAAGGATTCGCTGTTAAAAATGGCCGCAGCTCTTCTCAGGTTTTACGGTACAATCCTTTAGAGCAGTGGACTTCAACACATTTTCAAAGCATTACTAAATTTTCAATTCTCTTTCTTTGTTCAAATACCTACATTTAAAAAAATTGGAACAGTTTAGGCTGAAGTGGGTACAGGCAGCCCCTCAACACCTCTCAAACCCTTGGAACATGGTTTAAAACCTGTGTTTTGGACTCATTTCACAAAAGTGAAATAATAACAATAATTTAACAAGTTAGAAATAACCCTCTAGACTACACCGGTAGGAAGAACAAACACCATGTTAGGAAATGCACTCCAGTCTACAGAAGCCAGAAACAGCATCATCGCTTAAGAATGGTGTAGTGGGTTACCTCAAGGTCACCGGTTGGAAGGCACCAGCTGCTCTGACAAAGCCGTCTGCTCCCATAAAGGACAGTCTGAGAAACCAACAGAGGGAGTCTACTCTACCCTACTGGGTCGATCAGTGTGAGTCTCAATCGACACACTGGCAGTGAGCGCGTGGCAATGAACCTTGGATAAGAGCAGCCAGGCTTTCCAACACGATACATATGATTGGAGTAGCAGGAGTATAGTGGCCAGTGGGTAATACAGGAAAAAAAGGACAATGGCCCAGAAGCTAGGATCTGGCTGGACTAGCTGCCTCTATCATGGCTTCTCACTATTGGAGATGCTGGGGACATAAGGGAACACAGTGTTCCTCCCTGCAAAGTCCTCTACGCAAACCCACCAGCCCCTCCTTGGGAGGAAAGATGAGCTGCTTGTGTTCTCCTCACGATTTCCAGCCCAGGAAACCCTACATCGGGTCACCGTGAGTCAGCATTGACTTGATGGCCTGAGTTATTCTTCGGTTTTGGTGTGGTGCATCTTTTCCAGTCACGCCATGGTCGTAGGGGAGAGATCAGAGAGATGGGCAAGCCGGTGTTGTTCTGCTGGCTAGGGTTCTATACGCAGGGCATGGACAGGTCTTGGAAGCCTTCTAGAGAAAACGGTGCCTAAACCAAAGATCCCGACAAGCAGGTGGTGGGTAGATGGGCAGAGTTTGGGGCTTGGGCAGGCTGAGGCAGGCGACTAATGAGGAGTGGGGGACGTTGGAGAGTGCACCAAAACCCAACTTGGTGGCCAGCATGTCAGTTCTGACTCATAGCGGCTACAGGACCGGGTAGAACTGCCCCTGTGACTTTCCGAGATGGTAACTCTTTCAGGGAGAAGAAGTCTTATGGATCTCGTGTGGAGCGGCCGGTGGTTTCGAACTGCTGATTGCATTCACCAGCCCATTTTGTCACCAGGGTTCCATGGGGGGAGAGTAGGCAGGCTATTATCTGCGGGGCCTAGAGGCCGGGCAGGAGTGTCCGCGTTCTCCTGGGAAACCGTCCAGTCCCCAGGACCTCAACAGAGGGGTGACTCAGTCTGACTGGCTCTTAACGTAGCGACCTCAGGGACCTTAGACCGTGCGCTCGCCCTGGCTTCCCATCTGTGCCTCAACTCCGCAGGCAGTGAGCGCAGGGAGCACACAGCCCCATTACCAGGCGGACACCTCTCCAGAAGGGCGCCCCTCCCCAAGGTCGTGTGCCATGCCCTTGGGCCTTCTGGTCAGCGCTGGTTTCTCTAAGTAAAACTTAGCGTCTAAGGAAAACCATGGAGGCGGCCCGGCTCCGGACTGGAGCCAGAGAGGCGAAGGGTGGAGCCGAGGAGGGGCGCTGGGGCCGTCGGAATAGGAGTCGCCCTGGCAGGTTGATGGATGATTCTGGCCAGCGCGGTGCGAAGGCGCGCTGGGCGGCGGCGCCACGGAGCTCAGGCCTCCTCGCCCGCTGGGGACTTCTTCCCAAACACCCAGGCGCAACCGCAGTTCGCAGCTTCTTATCGCGGCGCGGTGGCCTCGAGACCCGCCCATCGTTCCCTCCCGGCGAGGCCAGGCACCGCTCTTCCTCCGCAGCCACCAGCCAGCGCCAGGCGCGAGGTCAGGCCTGGCCTTGGAGGGGCGCAGGCGCAGGTGGGGCTCCGGAGCGCGAGCTGGGCGAAGGGGCCGCTTGTGCGTCCCGCGGTTGCCCTCTGGTGGAAGGTGGGCGCCCAGGCAAGGCCGCGTCCTGCAACGAGGCTGGCGCTGTCCAGAAGGGGACAGGCAGTCCTCACTTCGAGGAGCGAGGAGCGTAGCCAAGCGCTGTGATTTTCCAGGGCCACTCGGGGCCAGGGGAGCACTGCGTGTTTGTTTGGAGGGAGCGGATTACTGGGAAAGGAGGCGGAAGGTACCATGCAAATCGGCATCAGCTGTATTGTTTGGAAGTCAACAGCCCGTGAAGTACATGTCAGGTGATGGTAGTGCTGGGAACAGCGGCCCCTTCCTCCTGGCCTTGACTGCCCGCTCCCTGACCTTGAACACAGCGCTGTTGGCAAAACAGCTCTGATGGCCAGGGTGGAGGGGACAGGCGGCGGGGGAGTCCAGACACCAGTCAGAGCTGGCTCAGGCACTGCCCACACATACCACGGGCGGGGAGTCTGTAAGCAGGGGGACCACTCCTGCGGCCCACCAGAGGCATGTCTGGAAGACAGCACCCATAGCAAGCCCTGACATGGCGCCCCTGCCCAAACATCTGCCGCCCATCTTTCATAGCAGGGTTGTACCCTCTGGACAACTTACCCAGCTATCTCAACTCTGCCCTGGGGAGTCAATTAGTCATTTTCATGCAACAAAGACTTAAAAAAAATTGTTTTGCTCCCCCCGCCCCCCATCACCTTGGTCTTTCTCCAGCCTCAAGCAACGTTCCCCTCTGGCTTGGTGGAAATGGTCTTGAATGCCTGAACGTTTTCATGGGAAAAAGGGCTTTTGACCTGCGGGTGGGAAAACGGGAGGCTGTGACAAGGAGACGCTAACGTGGGTGTGTGTTGGCATGCAGGGTGGGGGGTAAGGAGGTGGGGGGATGGACCTGGTTGGAAAGGATCCTTGGGGAGGCAGCAGGAGGAGAATGCTCTGCATTCAGGAAACGGCTTCTCAATAGGAAACTATTTTAATTTGCTGCATAACCCTCGCAGTTGAGGATGGAACTTCCATGTGGAAGAGAAATGGCTCAAGGGTGACCCAGGCAGGTGCCACACCTGTCATCCCTTCCTTATGCCTCTGAGCCCACCCCACCAACATGGTGGACACAGCCAGCAACCTTTCTGCCAGCCAAGCTTTCCCTGAGGGGGGCAAAGGTCACCATGTCTGAACCACCCCAGCCACAAAAGGCGCAGCGGGACAGAGTGAACCCAAGCTTTGGGAGGAGAAGGGCATTCTTCCACATTGGGAATTGCCCACAGGTCTCTTTAAATTCAGCTCCTGGGCTGGGTGTGGCCGAGTCCTCCGACCTGATGCTGAGCTGTCCTGGATTCTCTGGGGTCCACCCTGTTCTGTCTCCAGCAGTCCTCATCGGAATGCTTCCTCTCATCCAGGGTTGAGGGATTAATCATGCACGAAGTCGCTGGCCACCCCCTGCCCTGGCTCCAATGCATATAGGTTATTTCCTGGTTCCACCTGGGTGTCTATCGGGCAATGGCTTCTTGAGAGCATCCCTTCCTCTCCTTCGCTCTTCCTTCTCCACCCCAGCACTGCCAAGGGAGAAGGTTATAGTGCCTACAGTCTCAGAGAGAGGAGAGCAACTTCAAGGATGCTGCTCAGTCAGAGAAAGGAAAGGGTAGAAAATCCACGCTCGAGTCCCACTTCTCAGCCTTCCATTCTTAATAATATTTAGAAAAGCAAGAAAAGGGGAAAGAATGTGGGCATGGCCTGACCCTGGTCACCATTTTGCCTGAGTTCCATTCAAGTGCATTCCTTCCTGGAGCCTCCAAACTTCCCTCCTGGCTACAGACACCAGGGGTTGGATGGAGCCAGCCCTTCCCGCTGCTGCTGCATAGACTGTCGCGGCACTGTGAGATGGGATGGAGGTAGAATTCAGTGTTGCCTGTGGAGGAAGATGCTGGGGTCTGGAAAGCATTTGGTGTGGACTTAGCTGGGTAACACTGATGTCCCACGTTCTTCAAGAAATGTCTAGAGTGTGTGACCCTCCTAGTGCGAAAACCTCATTATCCCAAACCCCAGAGCCCAGTTGACTCTGACTCCTCTCGACCCTAGAGGACAGAGTAGGGTTTTCACAGGCTCTGAATCTTTACACATCTTTCTCCCAAGGAGTGGCTAGTGGCTTCTAACCACTGACCTTTGGGTTGGCAGCCAAGGCCTTCAGCCACTGGGCCAGCAGAGCTCCAGCCTTCACTGCACAGAGGGGCATTTGAGACCCAGAGAGGGCCAATGACTGGCCAGGGCCACTCAGCAAACCAGGGGGCCAAGTTGGAATTAGAACTCAAGCTTGCTGACACCTCGGCACTCACATGTATTGAGGGCTTGCTGTGTGCCAGGCCCTGTGCTTGGCTCTGGAGATGCAGCTGTGAGCTGAGCCAAGTTCCTCCTGGGCAAGAGTGCACATTTTCTGCTGAGTCTCTGGGGAGGGTGTGAACAAGTGAAGAAATGCACTAACCCCTAATTTCATGTGGTTGGAAGTGCTATGAAGCACTGTCCATCCTTTCCTCGATGTATCTTTGGGGCATGGGGGGATGGGTTTGAGGCTTGGAAGGAAGTACTCACTCTCACGTGTACAAATTGCTCAGTGTCCGTGGAGCTCTCACTGTGTGCCAGGCATGATGGGGGACACAAAGGTGTCATAGAGTAAGACCTGCCTCCAAACGCTTGCACTTCAACTGGGCTGGCCTCTATGCATACACTTCTCTGATGTTTACGTCCATTCTGTTTCTTTCCAGATCTCTTCTGGAATGGAGGTGTGCGAAGAAGCGCACCAGCCTGTGTGATCTAAGGGTTGTAAACAATAAAATCCAGATCCAAAGGAAGGTAATGTATCAGAGCTTACATTGTGAGCACTCAGTCTGCAGAAGGCGATGGAGGACAGCGGAAGCTCAAAACCCACTTGCAGGGTCCCCACAGGGATTAAGCCTCCGGTGAATCCCCTCGGATCATAGTCCAGGGATGTGAATAGCCTGTGTGTTAGGCCAGGTTGACTTGAGAAACAAATCCAGTAAATTTATAGATGTGTAAGAGAGAGCTTTATATCAAGAGGTAATTCTAAATCAACGTAACATCCCAGTCCAGATCAAGTCCATAAGTCTGATACTAGTTCACAAGTCCCTCTCCAGACATACACAGCCACATGCCATGATGCAGAATGCAGGACAATCCCAGGTAGCTGGGTGCAAAGTCATGTGGATCCAGTGGCAGTGGCTCTGGCAGCAATCAGGGTCAGCCAGCAGGAAAGTGAAGGCAGATGGGTAGGGGGTGGGGGGAAGTACCAGGGCCCTTCTTATGAGAAGGCCACTCCCACAAGGAGGTACCATCAGGCTGTGACCTGATTGAGACTCACTCCTACACTTCTGTATATCCAGTTGACATGAGATTATGTTCCACCACACCTTGCTATCAAGACAGCAAGAATAGAAAAGTCAGCTATGACAATTGTAGGGAAGTTAAAACGTAATACCTTATCAATTGATTTCCCTTTGACCCATCCTAAAATGGTTTCAGTTTTTAATATATTTTGCTTTCCTTTGGAAGTAAAGCACCTGCAAATGGTTAACCACTGGCTGCTAACCCAGAGCCTGGCACTTCAAGTCACCCAGAGTTGCCTGAGAAGAAAGGCCTAGGGATCAACTTTTGAAAAACCAGCCA
>NW_022111324.1:53675499-53676920 GCF_000313985.2 Echinops telfairi
AGCCTTTAAATTGAGGCACAGAACAAGCAAGGCAGCCGCACACTGGTCCGATGATCACAGAGCGAGAGACAAGAAAGTCAAGGCTCACCAAACCATTTATCTCTCTGCCCTTCAGTTAATCCCAGTTGTGTTTATCGGCCAGGCTGGCACAATAAACTATCTCACCCACCATCCCCAGGGGGATGAACAACAGAAAAGTGGGTGAAGGGAGACAGCGGACCATTAAGATATGAAAATAATAATTTATCATTTATCAAGTGTTCCTGAGGGAGGGAGGGAAAAATGAAGAGCTGATATCAAGAGCTCAAGTAGAAAGAAAATGCTTTCAAAATGATGATGGCAACATTTATACAAATGTCCTTAACACAATGGATGTACGTATGGATTGTGATAAGAGCTGTAAGAGCCCCAATAAAATGATTAAAAAAAAAAAAGAAAGTAATGAAAATAATTTGCAAATAAAACTATTAAAATATATATTTTTAAAGAAGCCTATTAGAAAAAGGCTTCTGCAATGCTGTAAATCCCTTCCCCAAACTGTACCTAAGCCCTAGTGGCTGTTGCTGACGTATTGATGGTCACTGTACAGTGGTGCTGGGAAGGTGGTGTGCAGTTCAGCCATAGATGTAAGGAGAGGCGAGACAGCGTTCGCCCTGCAGTGAGTAATAGAACAAAAAGCTCAGCACCTGCAGGATCACAGCACAAGAGCACCTCTGGGTCTCTGGGTTAAAGAGAGCAGCAGAGGTGGGCGGGGTGGGGTGGGCCAGGCCAGTGGTGGATGCCATAGAACTCTCTGGAAGGGGAGACTGGAAACATGCAGCGAGGGGCAGATTCTCTACTTCACAGGAAGCTCTCTTGTGGCTGTGTCCTGTCTACTTCCCTGAATATGAGATTTCCCTCCATTCTCCTACTTTTCCCCACAAACCCAGAAGATGGAATGTGGGCAGCAGGAGGTGATGAGGAAAAGGGCTCTGTACCAGAAGGTAGAAGCCACTTGAAGAGCGAGCTTTAGTGGGTTATGCATTGGTCTGCTAATCCCAAGGTCAGCAGTTTGAAATTGCCTGCCGCTCTTTGGGAGAAAACACGAGACCTTCTACTCCTGTAAAGAGTCTCGGAAACCCACAGGGGCAGTTCTACTTGACCTATAGGGTCACCATGAATCAGAGTCAACGCGACAGCAGTGAGTTTGAGACTGAAGTTTGATGGATGTTGAGAAGGTGCCTGGTGGAATGTTGGGTAAACATTGGACCGCTAGCCCCAAGGCCCGTGATTCAGACCCACTAGCTGCTGCTCGGGAGGAAGATTTACAAAGCCTTGGAGACCCTAGCTAGGGGCTTTATAGACCAGACTGGACTTGATGGCAGTGGTTTGGCTTCCTGCTGGCAATTGGTTAGGACTCCTGGTGGGCCATGGGTGTCAGA
>NW_022111324.1:53677935-53679178 GCF_000313985.2 Echinops telfairi
GTGTGGCCATTGCAATGACTTCTCAAACCAGCACAGGAGTAGAGAGCCATGGCAGGAAGGGTTGGCGTGAGAACAGGGAGCGAAGGCTGGAGCCTGGAGGCATGTCTCAGTCCTGCCTCACGGAAATGGGGAATCGAGGGAAGGTCAGACAGGGCCACCTCCCATTGTGTCTGACCCCATCCAGGACACTTCCAAATGTCTCCTATGCCCGTGAGAGTTGGACACTGAATCAGGAAGACAGAAGAAGAATCGAAGCATTTGAATGATGGGGCTGGAGAAGACTCTTGAAAGGACCATGGACTGCCACAAGCACAGACCATCTGTCTGGGAAGAAGTAAGGCCAGGGTGCTCCTTAGAGGCAAGGATGGCGAGACTTGCTTTGAACATCTTGTGCTTTGAACATGTGGTCAGGAGAGCCCAGTCCCTCAGGAAGGACATCGTGCTTGGTAAAGGGGAGGGGGGCAGAAAAAGAGGAGGGCCCTTGATGAGATGGATTGGCACGTGGCTGCAGCAATGGGCTCAAAGGTAAGAACAATCATGAAGATGGTGCAGGGCCGGGTGGTGCTTTGTCCTGTTGTGCACAGGATCACTGTGAGATGGAACCAGCTCCATGGCACCTAACAACAACAACAACAAAAATCAAAACCTTGCCGTTTACTGCAACCCTATCCAGTAAATCATTTTTATGGAATCAGACAGCCTCATCTTTCTCCTTAGGAGCAATTGGTGGGTTGGAACCACTGACTTTATGGTTAGCAGCCAATGGATAACCCACCATGCCACGAAGGTTCTTTTCCTGTGAGACGAGGTAACACTTATTCCCTCAGTCTTAGTTTCTATCTATAAAATGAGAAAGTTAAAATAGGTCTTGAACTTTGTCAGCTTTGATGAACTATTTCCTTAAATGGAAATTGTAATAAAATAGTAATAACAGTAATGATCCTAATAAAACTGTCACGAAATTATTCCAGTTAGGAATAAAATCATTACTATTAATAAAATAGCAATAATAAAAGAATTACTAAAAAATCTTTATAATAAAACTGTTACTATTAATGATAACATTATTACTAATAGCCCTAAACTGCAAACAGCCCAAACAGCCATCCACAGATAAATGGATAAACAAAGTATGGTACATTCGTACGATTAAATACTACTTTGAGATTCAAAATAGCAACAACAACAGATGAAGAGACTCCCAAGTAGTGTGCTAAGTGAAAGAGGTCAGATGCATGGGGGG
>NW_022111324.1:53680447-53687244 GCF_000313985.2 Echinops telfairi
CAATATGTAGTTATATATTGTGAAATATTTATTTCTAATGACAAATAAATGAAATTTTGTCTTGAAGCACGGTGTAGCATGGGTAACAGTCTTCACGCCCGGTACTTGTACGTGGGCGTATCTGCATGTGGACCGACCAGCCTGGAGAGGGATAGAGGAATGGGGTCTCCATTCCTAAGACCATCAGAAATATGTGTTTTGTGATGGTCTTAGGTGACCCCTGTGAAAGGGCCATTTGACACCCTCCCCACAAAGGGGTCGCGAACCACAGGTTGAGAACCACTGCTGTAGGAGAAAGTGCTCCTTTGAGTTCCAGAGGCTGTGGAGCAGTAAGCCTCATCTTTCTCCTTCAGAGTGGCTGGTGGTATTGAACTGCTGACCTTGTGGTTAACAGCCTATTTGTAACCCCTATGCCTCCAGGAGAGAATTTTCATTGGGGAACCTTACTCCATTCACTATACAGCCTTGATCTTATCCCATCAGACTTTTGTTTTTATTGTTCCTAAAAATCAAAGAGCACTGGGAGGGGGTGGGGGGTACCATAACGCGAGTCCTACAAGAAGGCCCAACCTGCCATTCTGACATGGTGGAATTGCAGAGTATGGACTTCTGGGAAAGGGTAGAGAAATGGAAATGCTACCTTCAGAAGTGTGTAGATGAGGGTCTGGAGAGGAACAATAACTTGCTAAAGTTTGTTTTATTTTGTAGCAATACTTTGTGGCTCCCCTCCTATCGACCAATGGAACAGAACTGAGTCCAGAAATAGACCCGTCCTTATATCACGAACTGACCTTTGACAGAGGTGCCCAGTACTTCAATGAGAAAACATTTGTCTTTCTGACAGATGATGCTGAAACAACTGGATGTCTGTATAAGGGGGACCTAATTCATCTCCTCCCTCAACTCCTACACGATGATTAACTTCAAATGAATCATACACTTGACCATCACACACTAACACTACAAGAAAATACAGGTGAAAACAACCTCGTCATCTTGGGTTAGGCAAAGATTTCTGATGATACTAAAAGCCCAAACCACAAAAGAAAAAGCTTTGTCAGTGCTTTCAAATCTTCAACAGACACCATTTGTTTTGTTTTGTTTTTTAAATGTGATTTTGGCTATTCTAAATTATTTCTATTTCCATACAAACTTTAGAAGCAGATTTGGTAGATTCCCACAAAAATACTTGTTGGGATTTTGATTGGGATTGCATTGAGATCTTTCTATCAGTTTGAGAAGAATAAATACTGTACTTACTTGAGTAGAGGCCAAATTTTTTAGCACATTTTTAATGAGGTTTTTGTGATCAGATTAGGTGCCTCGGCAGATATTCGGGTCGGCTTCTACAGTACTGAGACTTCCAACGCATGAATATAACAAGCACCATGACCATCGCAAAGAAATCCACGACCTTGAGTCAATTCCAACTTAAAATGAGCAGATAATGGTTTCTGAGACTAAAATTTAAAAAATCATTTTATTGGGGCTTGTACAACTCATCCCAATCCATACATCCATCCATTGTGTCAAGCACTTTTGTACATTTGTTTCCCTCATCATTCTCAAAACATTTGCTTTCTACTTGAGCCCTTGGTATCAGCTCCTCATTTTCCCCCTCTCTCCCTGCTCCCCCTCCCTCACAAACCCTTGATAATTTATAAATTATTATTATCTTGTCATATCTTACACCATCCGATGTCTTCCTTCATCCACTTCTCCACTGTCCGTCCCCCAGGCTCTATATAGATCCTTGTAATCTGTTCCCCCTTTCTCCCTCACCTTCCCTCCACCCTCCTGGTATTGCCAGTCTCACAACTGGTCCTGAGAGGTTCATCTGTCCAGGATTCCCCGTATTTCCAGTTCCTATCTGTGCCATTGCACATGCTCTGGTCTAGCCAGATTTGTAAGGTAGATTGGGATCATGATGGTGGGGGAGGGGGACAGGGAGGAAGCATTCAAGAACTAGAAGAAAATTGTATGTTTCATCATTACTACACTGCACCCTGACTGGTTCATGTCCTCCCCGTGGCCCTTCTGCAAGGGGATGTGAGACTAAATTTTCATGGGAGCAGACAACACCATTTTTCTTTCACAAGTAGCTGGTGAGTTTGAACTGCAGACTTTGCGGTTAGCAGTTCAACATCTAGCCTACAAGGCTACCAGGGTTTCATGCTGATTAGCCTTAATCAGCATTTCTTTTTTGGTAGCATTCAGTTTAGAAGCTTTAATATATTTTCTGTTAATTTTATTCCTAAATATTTTATTGTTAATGTGATTGAAATTTGTATTGTTTTTCCATATGAGTTTCCCAATCACTTGACACTAGCATGTAGAAATTAAATTGATTTTTGTATATTAGTTTTATATTCTGTTTATTAGTCTAGGTACACTAGAAAAACAAATCCAAGGAGATTCACATATGTGTAGGAAAGAAGTCTATATCAAAGGTAAATTGTATATTGAGAACACACTCCAGTCCTGTCCAGATCAAGTCCATAAGTCTGATATTAGCCCATATGTCTGAAACCTGCCTATAAATTCCTCTTCAGACTCACACAACACATGAAATGACACCGAATTCATGAAAATCACAGGCCAGTGGGTAGAAAGTCTTGTGGATCCAGTGGCGGTGGAAGCATCTCAGCACTGGCAGGGGTCTCCATGTGGTTCCTCCAGCTCCAGGGCTCTAGCTCTATCAGTGAAACTCCATGTGTCTTGTCAGCAGGAAGATGAAGCAGAGAGTGTGTAGGTCTGGCCTCCAGTGAGCTAATTATCTCCATAGCATCTCCAAACGAGGTCATCAAACTGTGACCTGATTGACAGGCTAAACTCCACCCCTTCACTCTTAATAGTCTCAAGTTGACACCAGATTTTGTAACTACCACATTCTGTAACCTTCTTAAATTTAGATGTTCCTTTTAGTAGTATTTGTATAAGTTCCTTATGATAAGCATGTCATTTGTGATTATACATAATATTCATTTTCCTTTCCAATAAGTTTTAATTTTATTTTTTCTTGCCCTGCTGCATTGGCTAGAATGTCAATATTATATTGAAGAAGAAAAGTGGGGGGTAGGCATCCTTTTGATTTTAAGAGGACGTCATTCTGCCTAAGCCCTTGGTGGTGTAGGGGGTTGTGGTTTGGGCTGCTAGCCCTAAGATCAGCAGTCAAGATTTACCATTTCAGCTATCCAAAGGGGCAGTTCTACTCTGTTCTACAGGACAGAGTCAGAATCAGAGTGAGTCAGAATCCATTTGATGGGAGTGGATTTGGTTTTGGGGTGGTCAACCCTGGACATTCTGGAGAGAGGCAGAATTGTGGGCCAGCTTCAGTCTAAGTATGCAAAATAACCGGCAATAGTAAGACCACCCTCTTGGAGAGGCAAGTCACACAATCATGGAAGTGAGCTCACATTGACATCATCCTCCCGGCCCCTCAACAACTGTAGTGTTAAGTCCCCGCCATTTCCTTTGGGAGGAAGGTGGGTCTGAACAGATGATAACATAAAGCCAGCTGACGATACTGAATAGAACCTTCCAGACTGCGAACTCAAGGAGCCCTGCTTGATCTGATCTGCATTTTCTCTCTTTCTATCTCCGTTTTTCTTTAACACGCAGCATTTATATATATTTTTACAATCTCTCCTTTCTATCCCTTCATATCCCCATGAACACACCCAGAGACCGTAAAATCAGTACACTCCTTATCAGAGACTTGAGAACCTTGGGCCAGTAACTGATGGAAACAGGGGACCTAAAAGAATTGCTCTTTCTCTCCTTGGGGAGCTTATAACCATTGAGGGAGACAGTGATGGTTAGGAAAAGGGTAGGAGGAACTTTACAAAACCAGTCAGGGGAAAGGTACCTGCCCAAACATGTGTTGTTCTCATTGGGTGCCATTGAATTGGTTCTGACTCAGAGCGACCCCACATACAACAGAATGGACCACTGTGCCATCCTCATGATTGTCCTTCTGTGAGAGTCCACTGTTGCAGCCACTGTGTCAATCCTAAAAATAGGGCAGGGACATCTGGGACCTGGAAGGGTTCCATATAGCCCTACGGCCCAGTCTTTGGCAGATACAGGAACCCCTCCTCTCAGCCCAGCTTTCCACCTTAGCTGTATAAGCTATGGAAGTGGAGATAAAGTCATTGGCTTCCCAAGCATAGGCATCAGTTCTCATTTGTCCTAACGATGAATGGTTATCGGTTTTAGATAGAAGTATCCACATTCTTTGATTATGTCACCCCTCCTTCAGCCTAAATACAATGACTCCAAGATTCTTAAAACTTCACGAAGATGCTCATCCATCCCTCTCCAGACAACTGGCCCTTATTTATCTTCCCAACCTCATGTTTTTGGACATCTCCACTTAAACACTGTCCTTAAGTCATCTCCAACTCCTTAGAGGAGCTTGAACTTGTCATGTTGTTTTAATACCCCGTGTTCTTGAACTTGTTGTTCTCCTGTCTTGTGAACTCCTCCTTGTTCCTCAGGACTAGACTCAAGTACTCTCTCTTTCTGAACCTCCAAGCAGCACTAACCTCTCCCTCATGTGCCTTATTGTTTTCTCTACACACACCCATGAGAGCCCACAGCCCAGGGTATTACTATTATTATTATTAGTAGTAGTAGTAGTATTTTGCATGCCTGAATTTTTTTCTTTGAGGATAGGAATTCCATTCACTTAAAAATATTACTTATTTCTTTACTAGTAGGGCCAATCTCAGTGTCTGATACGTAGATGTTCAATAAATGACTTCTGGTCTGAAAGAATAAAATAGTTTACCAGTTCTTTCTTGACAAATGCCTTGAATATGTGAGATAAAGCTTCAGGGTGGAAGACATATTAACTAGAGTCAAAATTATGGAGGCTGTGTGTGACAGAAATGCCGCTCATACCACCAAGCCCAAAGCACATATGTGGGGTCATATGAAAAGTCCAGGGGTTATGTTGGCCATCAGGACCCCAATAATGTCATCAGACCTTTGTTTCTCTCTATGAAGGGCGCACGCTCTCCTCGTGGTGGAATGATGGCCATGGGTGACATACATACGCCTCCCGCGGTGCCAGGTTAGCAACTCTGCAAACAGGGAAGCTTCTTCCCAGATCATTTTGGCAGAGCAGTTCCCTGGAAGGATCTGATTGGCTTGACTTCACAGGACCCTACCTAATCCTGTGAGTGTGGCCAGGCAGATGAGGTAGTCTCTGGGACTAAGCCAGGTTCTTGCGCCTAGGAAGCATGGATTCTCCCCAAAAGAAGCCGTTGGGTGGCTTCTGGACAGGCCACCCAAGAGCAGTCATTCAGTCTGTCTTCGCTGTCTTGTGCGGCTGTAACGGAGGACCATTAACAGAAGGACCATACGTGGGTGGCTTCAAGGAACGGACATTAATTTCTCTCATGGTGGAGGCTCGAAGTCTGAATTCAGGGCTCTCTCTCTGCCTGCCCCGGGGCCTTTGTTTCTTTTCAACCTCTAGTCCCAGGCTCCTTGGCGATGACCTGGCTTGTCTGTTCTCCGTATAACTCAGAAGGGATTGATTTGAGACACAGACTAATACTGTCTCATTCACATAACAAAGAGAACCCTATTCTCCAGTGTAAGTATAACCACAGGTTATAATTTTTGTTTTTGTTTTGGGTGGAGAGACTTATTTAGGGGGAACACAATTTGATCCATAGCACAGTCCAAACCCAAATCCCACCCACGGCCAGCTGGAGGCATTTGCTTACCCTGTTTGTGGTTCCCATGCTGTATCCTTCAGGGGAGGAACGCCCTTGCCCTCTGTGACGCTGACACACTGGCTGGTGAGCGGTAAGGGCAGCTCTCTTCGGTATACACCATGCCACTGATGGTTTCTTTGTGGGGAGTCGTCGTGGAGTGAGGGAGTCCGCTCCTTAAGCCTCATTATCTCAGTCACCAACAGAGGTGATAGATAACCCTTCTTGAAAACACAAAGGGACAGAGATCATCCGAAATAATAGGTCATAGCATGCCCACACCACGCCTCTCCTTCCCGTGGGGTCCCACGACTAAATGTCTGTGCCCCGGAGCATGGCCCTTGGGGGCACAAGGGCAACCATCAAGCAGGTGGCTTGATGACACACACTATATTGCCTCCTCTCCCCCACCCACTCCCACTGCTGCACGGCCGACCGGCAAATAAGATTACAGAAGCCAGGAAGGCGGCGTTCAGAAATTTAAAAGATAAACGTGCACGGGGTAATTGAATAGCGTTCTGGTGAAAAACGAGCACTCAGAGCTCATAATCAAGGCGATACTTTACTGGAGGGGCTCTCTTGGCTCCCTTTGCAAGCCCAAGAGGGCCCCGTGTTAACCCTTTGGGGGCCGGGCACTGCGCTAGTGCAAAGCCCATCTTGACCCCATGTGAGGGGCACTGGTCCTAGGTAGGGAGCCGTCCTCACAGGTAGTGTACAAACAGAGGATGGAGGGGCCACAGGGACCCAGTGATTGCTAAGGACCCTCCTTCCAGCAGCTCTGGGTTCTCAGAGTCTGTCATGATATCTAATGAGAATGCATCATATTGTCAGCATTGGGATCAGCGCTGTTGAATAATAAAATAACAACTAATAATCATAAAGCAATAGTTTATGGAACACTTAGTATGCACCAGGCACTGTTTTAAACACTTTACACATTAGAATTAATTTGATCCTCACACTAATAAGGATCAAATTCCTAAGAGCCAAGTGCTATTATTGTCTCAGTCTTACAGTTGAAGGGACTAGGGCACAGAGAATTTACTGTGTGTACTGAATATATATGTGTGTGTG
>NW_022111324.1:53687574-53697841 GCF_000313985.2 Echinops telfairi
TCATGGCTGGGACTGTTTGGAAGGAGACTCTTGCCAGGCATTTCCCCCCAGGCACCTCTGGATGGGCTTAAACCAAACCACAAATGTCTACCAGTTGAATGTGTTAACCATTTGCACCAACCAGGCTGTGTCTCTCTGTGTGTATAACATACATTTTATATAGAGATAAATCCATGAATAATTTTATGCTTCAAAAGGTTCGTGGGAAAATTCCATCATCTTTTAATTCCCATTTTCTCACAAACTTCTTGAGGCCTTCTCATGTATTTACATATATGCTTACATCTGTACATACATGTGTGTGTACATATACCTGTATATTTATACATTTAACTCTAAAACATAATAACACAATCTGTGCTCACTTGGCGTTCAACATCTTATTGGGAGAGTGTGGAGTCTCAGGGTTTGAAAACTGGGGGGATGGTTGGGCCCCAGGCTGGAGGGACTATCTGGGGTCCGCTTTGCCAATCCCTCAACTCTAAACCCTCTCGTTTCTCCAGGGGCCTTTGAAGGACTGATATGACCCTGGGACCATGTCTCCAAACCTCCCTCTCTTCTCCTTTTCCCTTTCTCTGGTTACTGTAATTATTTGGGAATTTACAGAATAATCCGTCACCAAGTCCTCTAGAACAAATTGAATGTCAGGTTTATAAAACAACCTAATAAAGCAGATGGCATTACCCGCTGGTAAATCTCTTCCCCGTTTCCTGCCCCGCCCCTCCCCACTTCAGTGTCTCAGAAAGCTGACAGATTATCCATTTACAGGCAGATTAATCCTGAACAGTATAAACATGGAGAGAAAATTACACTTTCTTGTCTCCATAATTGATAACATGGACGCATTAATCTATAAAGCCGGGAGGAAGGGCCCATCTGTCTGCCCAGACAGACCTGGGGGGTGTGGTAAGAAAGGCGACCCGTCCATCTCGGGCGGTTTTATCAGACATCAGCCCCAGGGAGGTTGACCCTCAACCCCCACCTGTGCAAACTGGGCTTCCCAAACCTTAGCCCCAGTCCAGTGCCTGTCTGTGAGGCAGGGAGGGTTCTGGTGGAGGTGCTTCGGATCCGCCCCAGGGACAGGCTCTGCCATCAGCTCCCCCCTTCCTCCCAACAACTCCCCCAAACTGAGGAGGGGGAGTCTCCTGGTTTGACCCTGTGGTTAAAAACAAAACACAACAAGACCTCTCACTGCCATCGAGTCGATTCTGACTCATGGCAACCCTGCAGGCTAGGGTAAAACTGCCCCCATGGGTGTCTGAGATTGTAACTCTTAGCAGGTCTAGAAAGCCCCATCTTTCATTCAAGGAGCAGCTGGTGGTTCAAACTGCCGAACTTGAGGTTAGCAGCCTAGCGTATAACCACTATGCCACCAGGGCTCCTTAGACCCTACATTCAGGTGGCCACTGCATTTAGTAGCCCTCAAGGGCTTCCAAGAATTAGTTCAGTGAACATTTGAATCTGACTTCCTTCCTGGTTTTTACTACTGCCTTAAAACCTTTTGCAAATTTACACACTGCTCCCTGCCGCCACCACCCTGCCCCCCACCCCACCCCCGACTTCTTTTTCTGTGGGAAGCAGCCATGAGACATTCATTGTTTTCTAGAGGCCTTTCAGAGCTGCCAGGAAATGTCCAAACTACCAGATCCACTCTCTTGGAGGGATGAGGATGGAAAGAGGGGCTCTGAATACTGATGGCCCCTTCCAAACTCGGGGACACAATGCCTCCCACATGACGGTGTTATTTGAGGCTCCCATTGCCACTTGCCTGAAAGGAACAGCTTGAGGTGGGGATGTAAGTGAGGCAGTGGGGCAGTTTTATCTAGAGTGGGAGAGGGGCTCTGGGAAAGGACAAGAAGAGGCCACCTAGCCAGAAGGGCACCCTGCTAGCCAGTAGAACCCTGACAGAGGAAATAAGGACAGAGGAGGGGTGGGGCACAGGTAGGAGACAGCCAGAAAGCAAGCATGGATGGACCAGGAGAAAGGGCAGATGGGAGATGGTATAATGGAGACCCAGGGAAGTCTCTGGCAAGAGCTCTTGATTTCTGACTTCAGGAATCTCTTGGGATCTGGGGTCTTTTCTCTTTGCCCTCTTCCTCCAGAACAGATTGGCAGGGGGTAGGGGTGGGAGTGGGGGGGCTTCACCTGTGCCCAAGCAGGGAACCTCTCTGGTGCACCCCCACCTTTCTGTGGAGGTACACTGAGTCCAGAGTTTGAATGAGGAGCAGAGCCCTCTATTAGGTTGAGGGCTGTTTAATAGGTAAATAGAAGATTCCAGATGTCTGCTGCAGTAGCAGAAGTATTGGTGGGCGGCTTCAGAGAGCAGAAGTACACTTTTTGACAGTTTAGGAGGCTAGAAGCCCAATTCCAGGGCACTGGCTCCAGGGGAGGCTTTCTGTCTGCTCTGGGGGAAATCCTGTGTTCTTCAGCTTCTCTCAGTGGGCTCCCTGACGATCTCCATATGGAACCAGCCTTTCCCCTTTGTGCTTACTTGTTTCTGTGCCTTGTCTGAAGGAGCCCTGGAAGCATAGTGGGTTATATGTTCAGCTGCTAACCTCAAGGTCAGTGGTTCAAACCCACCAGTTGCTCTGTAGGAGGAAAATGAGGCTGTCGCCTCCCATAGCAATTTACACTATCAGAAATCCCCTGTGTCTTGGCATCTGCCCATGGCAGTAAGTTGAGGACCTGTTCCTTTTATATCTCAGAATTGATTCGGTGTAAGAAACAACAGAGATGTGGCTTCATTAACATAACAAATAAACCCCATTCCCAAATGGAATTGCATTTACAGGTATAGGAAATGGGACTTTAGCCCATATTTTTGAGGGAGATATAATTCAATCCATGCACTTGTTAACAAACTTAATGTTCCCCCTGTTTCATGTTCAGTATTTTATACCTCACTCCCCTTGTCCACTCTGTTTTTCCACCCTCCCCAACCCCAGGCTTCTTCCATGTTTTCTCTCTCAGCATTATAAAGCATTGATTGTGGAGTTGATACAATCCCCAGTGAAACTGTAAATATTAACTCATTTTGGTTTCATGCATTTCTTTTAAAAAATAAATGATTAAGTTCTACACCCGTATTTTTAAATTGACAATTATAATTTCAAGGAGAGAGAGAAAAAATAGTGACTTTGACCCTAAGGTCCTGCAAGCTTGGAGGTAATGTTATTCCATTTTCATTGACCAAATTTAATAAAAACCATCGTAATATGAATTGTAAAGTAATGGTATGTAAATTACCCAGAGAACCCAACAAAGTGCTTAATTTTAGGCCCTGGAATGTAGTAATTAATGCCTTATGAATATCTAAGGTTTGGAGGGTGAGATTTAACAGGCATAAGTTTGGGTGATAAAATAATACTTTTTACTTATTCTGGTTCTGAGAATTTCCAAAGCTTCAACCAATTAACTTGTCACTGTTGAGAGAGGCAGGGGTTTTTTTTTGCTCAAGGAATAGGGGCAACCAGAGTGTCTGGTCGGCTCTCGCATCTTCACAGAATGACAGGGTGGGGATCGGCCTCTCACATGCTGTCAAAAGAGAAGGGTTTCTTTTGGGAGGGGGCCGGTAAGAGCCCTGTCCTAGACACTGCGTGGAGAAGCAGAAGAAGGGGGAGCAAACAACCCTATCCCTTATAAAGAAACGACAGCTTTGCCTAGGGGGCACCGCCCCCGCCCGCCCTGCTTCTGTGAATGGCTGCTGGAATAATTTGGCAAATGAGAGTGGTGACTGTCGCACGCGATGATGAATGTCATCAGTGTCGCTGAATTGTTCGTGTACAAATCGCTGAACTGGCAAGTGGTTTATTATATATATATATATATATATACTTTTTTTTTACCACAATAAAAAGAATTCATTAAGAAAATGAATGAGGCGGGGGAGAGGGGTGTCCGAGAGGGAAAGACAAGACAGAGTGAGAAAATAGGCCCTTCCTGAAGGTGTCCTGAGGAACTTCACAAAAGAAGAAAGGCTCTGACGTGGAAAGAGCCCCGGAGTCGGGAGAGCCGGGCCCCGTGGGTGTCGCCTGCCTCGTTTGTGGATCACATCCTTCTCTGTGCCTAGAACACCTTCCCTCACAGAGTGCATCCCACACAGTCCATCCCCGGAGGCTTCGCTTCACGTCCTTGAGAGAATGTGTTATCCCTCCGCCCTTGCTGTATCTGCTCCTGCTTCTATTAACATTTTAAACAGAGCTTCTATTTGAATGCACAGTCCATACGCTTTGGGCTACTAACCACTGAGTCAGCAGTTCAAACCCACCAACTAGTTCCGAGGCAGATCGGTGGGACTGGCTGCTCCCACTACGACTTATAGTCACTGAAACCGTGTAGAGCAGGTCCACTCTGTCCTATATGGCGGCTATGACTGAACCAACTCCATGCCGGTGGGTGTTTGTGTTTATCTCCATTTTATAGATAAAATAATTCAGAGGGACAAGAATAGCTTCAGAAATAGAAATTGTAGCTATCTTGTGAAGAATCTTTTTGCTTGATAAGGCCACTTCTTCCTGTTTTATCCGCCTTTATTCTTCTCACACCCAAAAAAGGTCCTGGGGGTGGACATGTCCATCGGTGAGTTCCTCTGACTAGACATCTGTCTAGTCTGGTATACCTGCCCTAGTTTGAGTTCCCCCAGAAGTAGACTCAGGGCAAAGATTCGACTCTGGGGAATCCCAGGAAACACTGATAGAGAATAAGGACATGAGCCGGGGAAGGGAGAGGGGGCCTTAACCGTTACCACCACACATCATTAGAGCTCGGGTTGATTGAAGGACAAGGGGATACCTCAAAGTTATCTCAAGCAAAGTAACTATTTCCAGGAACCTTAACTGCC
The DNA here is from genome assembly GCF_000313985.2 of Echinops telfairi. NCBI lineage: Eukaryota > Metazoa > Chordata > Mammalia > Afrosoricida > Tenrecidae > Echinops > Echinops telfairi. The sequence goes on from NW_022111324.1 coordinate 53,692,415, forward strand.
CACATGCCAGGCTGAGCATGTGGTGGAGGCCAGCAGCCCTTCGGCAGGTCTCAGTGCTTGCGTAAGCAGTCCTCAGAGGGTAGAAACGAATGCCCAAGGAGTGTACCTGGGGCATGGACAGCGTCTGCGATTGAAAGTCACTTTCCTGTTTTGAGAATGATGGTGGCGACCTATGTACAAATGTGCTTGACACATGGATGGATGGAAGGATTGTGATAAGAGTTGTACAAGCCCCCAATAAAATGATTTTAAAAAAACCAAAGTCATTTTCCTTCTTTGTGTGTCCTTTTGTCCTTCTGCGCAATGATGGGGTTTCTAGTATAAATAGCCTCTAAGAATATTTCAAGGTGCTCTGGTTGTGTGGCTGCTAAGTGCTCAGCTGCTCAGAAAGGTCGGCAGTTCAAACCCACGGGTTGCTCTCTAGATTCTAGAGTCTAGAACAGTGGTTCCCAACCTGTGGGTCGCGACCCCTTTGGGGGTTCGAACGACCCTTTCATAGGGGTTGCCCGATTCATAACAGTAGCAAAATTACAGTTATGACGTAGCAATGAAAATAATTTTATGGTTGGGGGGGGTCACCACCACACAGGGAACTGTATGAAAGGGTCGCGGCATGGGGAAGGTTGAGAACCGCTGGTCTAGGTAGAAGAACAATGTGGCAGTCTGCTTGTGTGAGGATTTCAGCTTTGGGGCCCGGTGGGGGTCCTCCTCTGTCTGAGGGTGTTGCTGTGACTAGGAATTGACGCAATGGCAATGTTATGGTTGTTTCGTTTAACATTATTTTAACTATAATAATTTGAAGCTGTACACTGAGAATCAAAATGTTGCTATAAGAATTAGATGAGAATTGGATTGAATCAAGCAGTTTTCCAGGTAACTAGTGGGCCATAGGCCAGCTGAAGGATACGTGGATATTGCCATTGTGTTGGAGGACACCTCCTTAAGATTGAATTTTGGAATTTATTTGGGATTCCTACGTGGCTTGGCACATGCTCAATTTATTTGAAAAATAAAACCATATGTGCTCAAGAGAATGTGTATTCTCAATTTGCTGGGCATAGAGTTCTTTGCATGTCTAATAGCTCACATGAACTTGTTCTCCAAATGTTTATCCTGCGTCTATCTTTCTGTTTGCTTAACCGATTGGTTTTGGAAAGGAGCTTGTTGTCACCCTCCACCGTAACTCTGACATGCATTACTCTCTCCAGGTGGCTATTTGCTGGGCTGTTAATTGCAGGGTCAGCAGTTGGAAATCACCAGTCAATTTGAGGGAGAAAGAGAGGCTTCCTACTCCCATAAAGAGCTACAGCCTCAGAAACCCACAGGGGGTTCTGTCCTATAGGGCTGCTATGAGTGGTCATGGACTCTGTGGCAGTGAGTTTATTGTTTGGTGCATATATCTCCATGATGATTATAATGTCTTTTTTACTATTCCTTTTATTTATGTATTGGATCTCTCTTTATACAAATGGTCACAAATTACAGTTGTTACTCCAGTTTTATTTTGACTCATATTTGTCTGGAATACGTCTTTCTCTTCTTTCAGCTCTCAGTCCTTCTGCATCCTTTTGCTTGGATGGTGGCTCCAATTCAAAACAAATCCAAGAGGTTTTGGCTATTTCCTGTTGATTGGTACAACTGGAGAGCCCCATTCCCTTATAACTTTACATTGTGGGTAATTTCAAGCCCAAAGAAATATTGCAAGGGTACATGTGGCAGTTACATAAATTCATGTCAACTTGAATATGTATAAAAGTGTAAGGGTGGTATTCAACCTGTCAATCAGGTCACAGCCTAATAGAGCCTCCTTGTGGGTGTGGCCTTCTCACAAGGGCCCTGGGTATCTCCTCTGTGTACTCTGCCTTCACCTTCCTGCTGGAGGGTCACTCTGGGACCTGCCAGAGACCTGTGACATTACCAGCACAATTGGATCCCCACAACATTGCACCCACCAGCCTCAGATATTCCTGTATTCTGCATTATTGCATATGACTGTGTGAGTCTGAAGAAGAACTTAGGGACTAGTATCAGACTTATGGACTTGAATTGAATTGGGCTGGGATGTCTCCTTGATCTACAATTATGACTTCTTGTTATAAAGTTCTTTCTTAAGCATACATAAGTGTCACTGGATTTGTTTCTCTAGTTAACCTGGTCTACTAACATAGTAGATGAGTGAATACTCATTTATCTTTATTTAAACTCACAATTTGTTAACAAATTGCCCAATGGTTTTAAGTGAACACACACATCCTTTGACTGTTTTAAAATTAATTTGTGGGCATCATGACATGGTGGCAGAGCTGGTTATGCATTAGGCTAACTGAAAGAACAGTAGTTTGAACCCACCAGTCAATCCATGAAAGAAAGATGAGGCTTTTGGCTTCTGTAAATATTTATAGCCTCAGAAACCCAAAGGGACAGTTCTATTCTGTCTTATAGGGCCATTATGAGTCAGATTTCACTTGATGGCAGTGAGTTTTGGAGGTTATCAAGATCATTTACCTTTAAATACGTTAGAGTCTCTATCTTAAAAACCAAGGATGTTCTCTTACTTAACCACAATACAGTGATCTCATGCAGGATGTGTTAACATGGATACAATACTATTCTTTTATATAGGCTATATTTAAATTTACCCAGTAGCTCTCTTATAACTTAACAAATCAGGGGGTATGCATTGCATTTAATTGCCTTGTCTCTCGTGACTCCTTAAATGTAAGGATGTTTCCCAATGGTTTTGTCTTTCATGATACTGATATTTTAGAAACAACTAGACCAGAATGTCCCCTAATTTATGTTTGTCTTGATAGTTTCTTCATGATTATATTAATCATAAACCAGCTTGGCAGTAATCTTAGCTAGGCAATAAGAACACCTTCTCAGAGTTTCACAACAAGAAGCCCATGACACCTGTGTTAGACAGGGTTCTCTAGAGAGATAAAACCAAATTGCTGATAATTTAATATATTTATTTATAAAGATAATTAGATATATAACAAGAAATGAACTGTTAAATCATATACAGTTAAATTATAAAGCACTACAAATGGCTCAGTGCAACTCACGTCCATGAGAGAAAGTTGAGAGACTAGCAGTCCTTCAAGTCTAGTCTGCTGCCAGATCTTCCTCTATTTGTAGAGAGAGCTAGGCTATGTCAGCACAGCAGCCAATCAGAAGGCAGGTCACCAACTGCCAGCCAGGTCACCAACCGGCAGTCCCCAGCTCCAGCGATGTCTTAAAGGGACTTCAACTTACAGCGTCACAGTCCACAGGCTAGGCATCCCACAGGTAGTGTAGCCTTTAAATTGAGGCACAGAACAAGCAAGGCAGCCACACACTGGTCCGATGATCACAGAGCGAGAGACAAGAAAGTCAAGGCTCACCAAGCCATTTATTTCTCTGCCCTTCAGTTAATCCCACTTGTGTTTATCAGCCAGGCTGGCACAATAAACTATCTCAACACCTGTGTGGCTCATTAGTCGGATGATGAGGCTGATTATTTGGTTAGGGTGGAATGCCCAGATTTCTCCCGTGTGGCAGCAACACAGTCACCTGAAGAGGGACACCCTACCATGGTATGATACTCTACTGTCCCAACACTTTTCAACCCCTTGTTTTTGGCCCCATTGAAATTCTTTCATGGACCAACTGCTCTGTCATGGTTGCAACATGATAATTCTTTGATCCTATACTTCTTTTGCATTTATGAATTCTCACTGATTGATAGAGAACATCTTCCCCTTTCCTTTATCCTTCTCTTTTCCTTTTACTATGGACACATAGATATTTAAAATTGTCCTAAGTTTGATCAGAGGGGCCTTCCTCTGTCTCTCTCACACATTCTCCCAGTTGAGAAAACCCATATGTTCTAGCATAAAAGCTCATTTTGTACTTTTCCTAATATAGCACTAGAATCAATCATTTATTCAAAAAACCCAAGTTTCTTTTAATGGCAAATGATAATTAAAAACCAAGATCTGAGTATTAGGTGGACTAATTGATGATGGAGCATCAATGGCTTCTAGTTCCTTTTGATTATGAGTGGGTTTTGCTATGGTGGCATAAGCACAATCTAATCTTATAACTAAAATCTGAACAAAACACAAAAAAACCCAACTAATGGTTCTTAAAGGACTCCTGGTGCCATAGTGGGTCACACGCTCACAGGAGTGTGAACAGCAAGGTCAGCAGTTCAAAATTTCCAGTCACTGCGGGAGAAAGCTGAAACTTTCTGCTGCTATAAAGCATTATGGTCTCAGAAACCCAGTGAGATTATTTCAATGGTCTAATAAATATGTCATTAGCATCCTAGAATGAAAGGAGAAGGAGAAAGGAGCAGGGAAAAAGAAAAGAGGAACCAAGGTTGGTTGAATCCTTTATGAGTTTGCTGAAAGACCAAATATACAGATTCAAGAAGGTTCAAGAAGCTTGGTGAACTCCAGACAGGATCAACTCAAAGAAAATCACACCTTGACTCATCATAACCCCAATGGCGAAAACCAGTGATTAAAGACTCTTGAAAGCAAGTAGAGAACAGGGTTCACAGTTCCCATCACATACAGGGGAAGAAAAGTTGTATTAAGTATTCCTCAATAGAAACTGTGGAGGTCAGAAGACAGTGAAGCGATGGCTTTAAGGTGCTGGAAGAAAGGCAGTGTCAACCCAGGAGTCTATATCCAGACAAGATAGCCTTCAGGGATAAAGTCCAAATAAAGTTATTTTTAGACTAAAGAAAACTAAGAGGATCTGTTCCTAGGGGACTGGTTCTACAATGAAAAACTAAAGGAAACTCATCTGAATAAAGGGAAATGATAAAATGAAAGCTACATCTTTGGAAATGGGGAAAAAAGCCAAAGAAATGAAAAATATATGGATAAATATAAAAGAATCCTTTTTTCCCTTGAAATACTTGTGCCAAGACATGAATGATACATATAGGCATGAAGCAGGGAGCCAGTAGAGAGGCCTGTGGGGCCGGCTCCCAATCCCAACTATGTGGACATGCCCCACCCCCACCCCAGAGGAATTCACTACAGAGGACCGCATTGAAGCTCAGATCAGGAAGAGTGGCGCTTCTGATCAGGAGCAAATGAAGAGGGAAGGAGAGAGAGTGGAACACATCCCAGTCCCCCAAGCCCTGAGGACAATATTCTGGCTCAGAGCACCCAATGCACACAGAGGTTCACAGGGCTGGCCCCACATGACAGGACATCCCTCACTGACCCATAGCGCTATGGGGGATAGCACGGGGGGCACGGTGTGGGAGATGTGCCCTATCTGACCCTACCACATGGGGGAAAACACTAAGGTGTGCAGCGGAGCAGCAGGGGGAGCAAAGCAACAAAGTCCCTGAGGAATGCCAAAGGTGGACTATGGGGCCAGTGTGTGGCACCCCAGCAGACTCAACTGGAAAACATTCATAAA
>NW_022111324.1:53699203-53700489 GCF_000313985.2 Echinops telfairi
AGTAGAAAGAAAATGTTTTGAAAATGATGATGGCAACATATGTACAGATGTGCTTGACATAATGGATATATGTATGGGTTGTGATAAGAGCTGTAAAAGCCCCTAACAAAATAATCGTTTAAGCAAAATATTTTAATGTTATGGAGTTTCTGATGCATGAAAATATATTGCAAATGAAAAGCATAAAATGCAGGTTGGTTGGAGGGGCGGGTAGAGTAAAGGAGTTTATATGGCTGCAAAGCTTGTACATTTTGTACATGTTACTGGAATGTGAAGGTTAGTTATGTGTATTGTAATCATTAGAAAAACTCCTAAAAATAATCCATGCAGATTTAGCCAACTGTCAATGATAAAAATAGAATGTTAAACAATACATAAGTAATACAAAAATGAGTATAAGGGGGGCAGAGGAATAAGATTAAAAGAGAATAATAGAAAACATAGTAAAATGGTAGAACTAAACACAAATATCAATGATTACATGAAATGCTGATGGTCTAGAGGTAAAGGAAAGGATGAATTTTGAAAAGAAAAAACATTTTGGAGTGATGGAAATGTTTGTTTTCATTACTGTGGTTTTACTTTCATTATTGTGATGGTTTTACTTATATGTAAATTTGTTAAAACTGAACAAATGGTATACTTCAAATATGTGCAGTTTCATGTACTTCAATGATACCTCAATATTGTGATAAAATGTGACATTTTGGATTTGAAGGAACAAGTCCAATGTGTACCGAAGGCATTGGTAAAAAACAAGGTTCCAATAACTGACAGAATACCATTGGGAATATATCAACAATGCCTGCAACGCTAGATATACTCATGTGCCTATGTCAAGAAATTTGGAAGATAGCTACCTGGCCAACCAATTGGAACTGGAAGAGATTTATATTTGTGCCCATTCCAAAGAACAATCTAACAGAATGTGAAATTTTTTGAAAAATATCTTTAATATCACATGCAAGTAAAACTTTGCTGAAGATAATTTAAAAACAGCTGCATCAGTATATCAAAAGGGAAATTCCAGAAATTCTATCTGGATTCAGGAGAGGATTTCATTACTGATATCAAATGGGCCTGGGCTGAATGCAAAGGGCACTAGAAAACATTTACTTGTGATTTATTAAATATGCAGAGATATTTGACTCTGTGAATCATAACAATTATGCACAACTTGAGTGACTCAGAATTCCAGAACACTTAGTTGTGCTCATGTGGAACCTGTGTATAGATCAAGAAGCAATTGCTCAGAACAGAACAGTGGAAGGGATGTTACTGTTGTT
>NW_022111324.1:53702206-53703256 GCF_000313985.2 Echinops telfairi
AGTCTTATCCTTTCATGTGAAAACTCTTTTCTTTTCCTTTATAATAATGGTGTCATAAATCGTTTAGCTTTATGAGATTGACTGCCTTTTCTAAGCATAATGCTCGCTAATTTAGACCATGTCTTAATGGGGTTGACAGACCCATCATTGTGTTTTAAGGATGTATAATATTCTATTGTATGATTTTACCAGAGTTTGTTTATCCATTTCTTTATAGTTGGAGTTTTATATTGTTTCCATCTTTTTGCTATTACAGAAATTGCTGCAATAAACATAGGTGTGCATATACGTTTGTTTGGATTGTGTTCTTTATTTCTGTGGGACATATACCAAGTAGAGAAATTTCAGGATCATAAGGTATTTGTATCTGCATTTGTTTAAGGACATGTCATACTGTTTTCCATAGTAGTTTTATGATTCTACAATCCTACCAACAATATATGAAAATTCCAATCTCTCTATATCCTCACCAGCATTTATTATTTTCTTTTTCTTGAGTGTCCTTGAGTTTGAGGTGGTATCTCATTGTTGTTTTAATTTATATTGATCTTATGGCTAGTGAAAGTGTGCATTTCTTCATATGACTGTTGGCCATCTGCATATAATCATGAGTAAGTTGTCTATTCACTTTATGCCCAGTTTTTGATTGGGTTATTTGTATTTTTCTTATTAAGGTGTTGTTATTTTTGATGGGTTTTGGAAATTAGTCCTTAATCTGATATATCATTGCTAAATATTTTTTCCCAATTTGTGGGCTCTCTTTTAACTCTTCTGATGAAGTCTTGTGATGTACATGAATGCTGTATTTGGGGGAAGGTCCAGTCTTCTGTTTTGTCTTGTGTAGTGTGGGCTTTTTCATTATGTTTGATAGTGTATATGTTTGGTATTAGGGCCCTTAAATTTGTTCCTAAGTTTTTATTGATGATATTTATGGTTATAGGGTTTATATTCAGGTCTTTAATCTATCTTGAACTTGTTTTTGTATATGGTGTAATGCATGGGCCTTGTTTCATTCTTCTGTAGGTGGAGATCTACTTTTTTGAGCACCAT
>NW_022111324.1:53704730-53706715 GCF_000313985.2 Echinops telfairi
TCCAAGACCAGATGGTTTCCCAGGAGAATTCTACCAAGCATTCAGGGAAGAGCTGACACTGATACGCCACAAATATTCCAGAGCTTGGAAAAAAACGGCAAACTTCCAAACTCATTCTACGAATTATCAGTATAACTGTGATGTCCAAACAGGGCAAGGATCCCACAGGAATAGAGAACTACAGACTGGCATCTCAAATGAACATAGATGCAAAAATCCTTAACAAAATATTGGCCAATAGAATACAATAGTGTATAAAACATAATATCTATCATGATCAGGTGGGATTCATTTCAAGGATCCAGGGATGGTTCAACATCCAAAAATCCATAAACATTATTCACCACATTGATAAGAAAAAGGATAAGAATCACATGATAATATTGATAGATGCAGAAAAGCATTTGACAGCATCCAACACCAATTCCTAATTAAGACACTCAAGAAGATAGGAATAGAAGGAAAATTCCTCAAGGTAACACAAACTAACTATGAAAAGCCAACAGCCAGCATCATAGTCAGTGGAGAAAACATGAAAACAATCCCACTGAAAAAGAGGACCAGTCAAGGATGCTCCTTGTCCCCAATTCTATTCAACATTGTACTGGAGGTCCTAGCTAACAACATAAGGCAGTGGAAGGACATTAAAGGTATCCAGCTGGGACAGGAGGAGGTGAAACTATCGCCATTTGCAGACAACATGATTCTATACATTGAAAATACCAAAAGCTCTACAGCAGGAGTACTGGCAGGGAAAGAGGAATATGGAAGAGTGGCAGGATACAAGATCAACAAACAGAAGTCTATTGGTTTGCTATGTACCTCGGACAAGACCATGGAAGAGGAGATCAAGAATGCAGTACTCTTCACAATAGCCAAGAACAAATAGAAATATCTAGAGATATATTTAACAGAAAAAAACCCAAAGACATATAAAGAAAACTACAGGATGCTACAACAGGAAACCAAAATCAACCTCCACAAATGGAAGACTATCCCATGCTTGTGGATTGGAAGACTCGATACAGTAAAGATGTCAACCTTACCCAAGGCACTATATAAGTTTAATGCTATCCCGATTCAAATACCAACAACCTTCTTCAAAGAATTGGAAATACTGACCACCAATTTCATATAGAGAAGAAAGAAGCCCAGAATTAGCAGAGAACTCCTTAAGAAGAAGGACAAAGTTGGAGGGCTCACCTTACCTGACTTTAATACCTACTACACAGCCACAAGTGGTCAAAACAGTGTGGTACTGAAATAATGAAGATACTCAGACCATTGGAAAAGAACAGAAAACCTGGAAATAAAGCCATCAGCATATAGACAACTGATTTTCAACAAGGACCCCAAAAGCATCAAATGGGAGGTGTATGCCCTCTTTAACAAGTGGTGCTGGAAGCAATGGACATTCATTTGTAGAAAAGATGAAACAAGATCTTTACCTCACTTCATGCACAAGCTCAAACTGAAGGTGGATCACTAACCTAGAAGTAAAACCCTAAATCATCAGGACCATCAACGAAGGAATCAGGACAAACCTAAGAACCTTGGCTTGGGTAATACATAGGCTAACTGCAATAAGGAAGTGTACACACACAGGTGAACCTGAAATTGACAAGTGGGATCTACTAAGAATAAAACGTTGAAAGTCGTCAATGTTTGCATTGAAAGACTTCCCCAAGAAAGTAGCAAGAGAACCCACAGACTGGAAGAGGATTTTTAGCAACAACACAGGGCTTATTGCTAAAATCTACAATACCCTCCTAGCCTGCAAAAAAAGAAAACATTTAATCCCCTGAGGAAGTAGGCAAAATATTTGAACAGAATTTTCACTAGGGAGGAGATCCATATGACCAATAAACACATGAGGAAATACTCCCGATCATTAGCCATCAGAGAAATGCAAATTAAAACAATCATGAGATACCATCTAACACCCTTGAGTATAACCCAAATCAGAAGATCAGAGAGCATGAAAT
>NW_022111324.1:53708027-53709379 GCF_000313985.2 Echinops telfairi
TGGTAGCCATGGGTTTGGCATATTTGATCTTTATTACGTTGATGAATTTCCCTTCTATTCCTATTTGATTGAGTGTTTTTATCAAGAATGGATGTTGACTTTATCAAGTGCTTTTTATACATTAATTGATAGAATCATATTGGTTTTTGTCCTTTATTTTGTTTATGTGTTAGATTACATTGATTATTTTTCTAATATTAAGCTACTCATGAATACCTAATATAAATCTCATTTGATCACGATGTATTTCTTATGCTTTGTTGAATTCTGTTGGCTATAATTTTGTTGAAAATCTTGGCAGCTGTATTCATCAGGGATATTGGTCCATAATTTTCAATTCTGATGATGGTTTTGCTTTGTCTACGTATCAAGGGTCTACTTGCTTCATTTGGTAGTATGCTGTTTATATATTGTGAAATAGTTTGTGTAAGATTAGTGTTAGTTCTTTGATAAATACGTGGTAGAATTTCCTGGTAAAATCATCTCATCCAGGATTTATAGATGTTGGGAGTTTTTTTATGATCATATCTATTTCTTCTCCTGTTTTGGAGTATTAAGATTTCCTAGATCAGTCTGTGTTAATTTAGGTAGGTGATGTGTCCATTGCCTCTAGATTTTCAAATTTGTTGGAATACACTTTTTCATAAACTCTGTGATTATTTTTTATCCCAGTTGGCTCTGTTGTAATGTCCCATTTCATTTCTTATTACGAATATTTGCTTTTTCTCCTCCTTTTCCTTTATGAGGTTTGTCAGCGCTTTACAAATTCTGTTCATGTTTTTAAAGGATCAACTTGTTTTTTTCGATGACCTTAATTTATTTTCTGTTTCATTTTATTTTGACTCTAATCTTATTGTTCATTTTTTCCCCTAGTATCTGAGGGTTTATTTTCCTGGTTTTGTTCCAATAATTATAATTGATGTGGCATTTATTTTACTTCTCTTTTCCTTTATGATGTGTGCATTTATTGTTATAAACTGCCTCCTGCATACTGCTTTTGCCGCATCCCAAAGATTTTGAGATGTTATATTTTTGTTCACATTTGTTTCAAGGATTTTTTTTATTGTGTTCTTACTTCTTCAATTACTCAGTGGTTTTTAAATAAAGTGTTGTTCAATTTCCATGTATTTGACTTTTGGGGGTTGAACATCCTAAGGTTGATTTATAATTTTACAGCATTGTGATCTGACAAAAATGGTTGGTATAACTCGATGTTGCAAAATTTACTGATGTTTGCTTTCTGTCCTAAAATGTGATCAGTTCTGGAGCAGGTTCCAAGTCACCAGAAAAAAGCTGAAAATGCCTTTTAATTGGAAGCAGTGCTCTGTAGATGCTGAGGAAATCGAGTTGAT
>NW_022111324.1:53710464-53720312 GCF_000313985.2 Echinops telfairi
GTTTTGCTGTTGTCTTGATTGCAGAGATGTTACTTGTGATCCCTTATTTTTGTGCATATAGTTGTTCCACTTTATATTACTTAAATAGGATGTTTTGTCCATCATAATGTCTTTTATGGTGATTTTAGATTGCTGTCTGCTGTTGTTGATTCTCAGTCCAAAGAACCCCTTTTAACATCTTTTTATTTTATGGTGGTGGTCTTGTTCTTATGAATTCTTTTAGCTTTTCCTTAGCCCAAAATAATTTTATTTCTCCCTCTTAATTGATGGATATAGGATTCTTGGTTGGCACTCTTTTCTTTCAAAAATTTGAATATATCAATCGATTACCTTCCTGCCTGCATGGTTTGATAAAAAAAAAAATCTGAACTTATTCTAGTTTGATGCCTTTACATGTGATTTTTCCCCCCCATTGTGCCATCCTTTTCCTTGATGGTAAGATAGCTTAGTGAATTTCTTTTGGGATCAGTTGTCTTTGGGATTCTCTGGGCTTCTTGAATAGTAATTTTGTATCCTGTCATAATATTTTGTGTCTGTCATAAAATCCTCCTTTAATATGCCTCAACTATTTTCTCTGTAGTTAATATTTCTTCTTTCTGTTCTGGAATGTTCATGAAACATAAGTTATTCCTTTTGAGAGTGTTTTATTGAATGCTTGGGTTTTTCTGAGCTTTTTTTTATAGCTTGATATTCTTGCATTTTGTAATTGAAAGATTTGTCTTAATGGATGTTTGCATTTGTTCTCATTTGATGTCATGAACCATCAATAACAGTAAACATGGTCATCTCTACTTTAATGTGGTAGCTCTTTCTAAGTTATATTTTGAATGCTGTCCAATTTGGGGATTCATATTCTTCCGTATATCCAACAATGTTCTACTGCTATCTATATGGTTTTCAGTTGATGATCCCTGAGAAGTGGTCTGCTTCTTTCATTAAAAATTTTTTTAATAAATCATTTTGTTGGAATCTCATACAGCTCTTAGAACAATCCATGTATTCATTGTGTCAAGCACATTTGTACATGTTTTCATCATTCTTTTCAAAACATTTTCTCTTTCTACTTGAGCCCTTGGTATCAGCTCCTTATTTTTCCTCCTTCCCCAATCCTCCCACCCTCATGAACCCTTGGTAAATTATAAATTATTATTATTTTCATATCTTACTCTACCCGCTATCTCCCTTCACCCATATTTCCATTGTTCATCACCCTGGGGGGTTGGGGGTGGTGGTTATACGTCAATCACTGTATATCAGTTTCCCCTTTCTCTCCCCGACTTCCCCTTCCTCTCATGGTATTGCTACTCCCATTATAGTTCCTTGGTGATTTATCTGTCTTGGATTCCATGTTCGAGGAGCTCTTATCTGTACCAGTGTACATGTTCTAGTCTAGCCGGATTTGTAAGGTAGAACTGGGGTCATGATAGTTAGGGGGAGGAAGCATTAAAGAACTAGAGGAAGGTTGTGTGTTTCATAAGTGCTATAATGTAACCTGGTTGACTGGTCCCTTCCTGTGACCCTTCTGTGAGGGGATGTCCAGTTGCCTACAGGTGAGTTGTGGGTCTCCACTCCTACCCCCCTCATTTGCATCGATATGATTGTTTGATTTGGGTGTTCTGATACCTGACACCTGATCTTGTTGACACCTTGTGACCCCACACCTTGTGACCACATGTGCTTCTTCATGTGGGCTTTGTTGCTTCCCAGCTAGATGGACGCTTGTTTATCTTCAACCATTTAAGACCCCAGACACTATTTATTTTATAGCTGGCCACCATCAGCTTTTGTCACCACAATTACTTATGCACCCATTGCATCTTCAGCAATCATATGAAGGTGAGCATCACAGAATGCCAGATTATTAGAATCAAGTGTTCTTGCATTGAGGAAGTACTTGAGTAGAAGCCCAAATTCCATCTGCCACATTAATACTTAACATATAAATATAAGTACATAGACCTTTATTCCTATCATTATATATTACAATATTTACATATGTATGTCCCTGTTTTTATACCTCTATAAATGTCCTTTGCCTCTTCATTCTTTCCTCTATTTCCTCTTACTTTCCTTTGTGATAGTTGGCCTAAGCAAAGCCATTTTGTATAAAGCAAACGTGCTGCACCAGACTCTGGATGCAACCACAGGCCTTATAACATTCTCAGAAAAACCAAATAGCCCCTTGTTCTTGGAACTGGCAGCAGACCACCCTGCACCAGGAAATTGGGCTTAACTGCCTAACTGCAAGATCTGCTTCTGTACCAGCTTGCTTGCACAGCTGCACCGCTCAATTGTTTGATGAAACCCTATAAAAACCTCAGCCTGGAAGCAAACGAGGCCAGCCAAACAGCCTCATTTCTTGTAGGCGGCTGGTCCCTGCACAGGTTTTGTTAATAAACTTTTCTTAATTCTTCCAATCTTGTGCCTCAGTTGTTCTTGTCCAGCCTATGTACAACACTTCCTGTCCCAATATCATATGTAACCTTCATTTGGCTCTCAGTAATTCCTCTCGACTACGACTACATTGCACTTGATCAAATCCCACCAGGCATTCTATGCCCTCCTTGCCATCAATTTTAGATCACTTGTTGTCCCCCTTGTTCTCAATCTCTTCTTAGTCTCGAATCTCTTCTGAAACCTTTTCACCATATCACCCTGCTGGATTATGAAACACCAACAGCATAGCTTCGAGCATCACAGCAATATGCAAGTTAGCACAATACCACACACTGACAGATGAGGATGGGACAAGGGCATACTGCATGGTTTAAAATGACAAGTGTGCATGACGGTCCATTCCTCTCACCTTGTTTATTCAATCTGTATGCTGACTAAATATTCTGAGAAAAGGAACTATGTGGAGCAGATCATCACATGAAGATTTGAAGAAGACCCATGAACAACTTCTGATATACAGAAGACACACACTGGTTTCTCAAAGTCCAGAAGACATCTAGCACTTGTAAGCCCAAAGACTGCAACCTTCAGTATACATGAACCCTCCACACAAGGAAAACAAAAATTCTCAAAACCAGACCAATAAACAACGTTATGATAACTCAAAGCCCATGGAGGCAGCAGTCAATAAATCATATGACACATTGCACTAGGAAAATCTGCTGCAAAAGACATGTTTAAGGTGTGCAGAAACAAAGATGTCACTTGGAGTATTAAAGTGTGCTGACTTAATCTCTGTGGTATTTTCAATCTCTGCATATGTGTGTCAGAGCAGGTAAATGAATAAGTAAGGCTAATGAGAATTGCAGCATTTGAATTATCATGTTGTCCAAGAGTACCATTGACTACCAAAAGAAGGAACAAATTTGTCTTGGAAGTACAGCTAAAACCACTTAGAAAGAAGGATGATGAGTCTGTCTCATGTATATTAAACTTAAGAAGAGAATGATCCCTGCAGAAGGATATCATGTTTGGTAAATTAGAGGGTCAACAAAAAAGAGAAAGATCTTCAATGAGATGGACTGATGTAGAGGCTATAAGAGAGGTCTCAAGCATTGGAATGATTGTGAGGATAGTGTGGAACCAGACAATGCTTCATGGTTTCTTATAGAGTGGCTATGAGCTGGAACTGACCTGATGGCAACTAACAACAACGACTAACAACAACAACAATCCTGAGTGCATATGGATACTGATGACCACACGCTAATAACCACAATGCTTTTCCTCTTCTTCTCCCATTACTTAGTTGCATCTCCTCCCACAATGCTTCTTAATAACAGGGCTCTTTCTCCTTGTTCTCAAGAGCATCAATAGAGTTACTTACTTGCTCATTGCTGTAATAAATACAAAATAGGTTTTGAACTTCTACCTCCATACCATTACCAACTGGAGAACTGTTACAGATCATTTAGAATTATCATTCTTTTCCTTCAAACATATCCCACTTGGGATGTACAGTCAAAGTCCTATATTCAAAAGTTACTTGAATTCATTTTTCACCATCAGCATATTAGTCAATTTTATACATAGATAAATTAGAGCGGTTTTGTCTGTTTCCATTCAATCTTAGTATTCTTCTTTCATATTTTATTATCTAATATTATTTTTAATATTAATATTTTTGAGTCAACAATGAAAACTGTATAAAAAGTCTACTTGGAAGATTTCTTTGTTCTTAACACTTTCTTCTTTCAACCTACATACTTCCTAAAGGTAGCTACCCTAAATGGCTTCTGATTTATCTTTCTTTTGTTTATTTTTGCAAAAAATGGCATATATCCATTTTTAAACTTTCTTTCCATATAAAAATATAGCACACTATCAATTTTTTTTCTTAAAGATTTCCTGGAAAGCACTTTGTGCCAGTTTACAGAGACATATTCTATAATCATAGCTTATGCTACTAATCTGCTATATATATGCATAAAGATTGCTCCCAATATGCTATTGTTATAAACAATTCTATAAAGGATAACTTTGTACGTTCCTTTTTCATATTTTCAGAACTGGCTCTTGAAAGTAAATGGAATTATTGGGCAATGGTTAAAGGTACTTGTCATTTTGCTAGATAGTGTTAAATTCCCTCCCTTGGGGTTGAACTAATTTGCACTTCCATCAGCATTATGCACGAGTGCTTGTTCCCCCACAGCACTGCCAACAAAATACTTTTGTCAAACATTTGAAAATTTGCCAATCTCATAGCTAACAATATGGTATCTGTACAGTTTAAATGGACATTTCTCTTACCTAATTATTTAAAAAATAACTTTAACAATTATTTGTATATATTGGCCTTTGTTTGTTTACTTGGTTGGTTTACTATCTGTTTGCAGTCTTACCCTCAATTTATGTGAATTGTTTACATAATAGAGATATTGGGCTTTTTCCTGTGATGTGTTTTGCACATGTTTTCCATATTTGTAATGTGTGTTTTGGTTTTATTTGTGGTGATTTTAACCATGCAAACATCTTTAATGTGGCTGAATTCATCAATATTTTTACTTATTGTAATTGGATTTTGAGTCATAATGAGAAAGCCATTTCCCATTCCCAGAATTTCCCTATTTTCCCTTCGTACTTGTCTACTTTCATTTCTTTAGTACCTCTGTAGTCCATTTGCAGTTCATTCTTGGGTGTAGCGTGAGGAGGAGTTCTAATTTTAGACGTTTGCAAATAGTTATCCACTGGTCTTAACATCATATATTGAAAAGTCTGTCCTTTCTCCAGTGCTTTTGAGTTACCACCTTTATTATATACTCACTCTCCTAATGCCCCGAACTATTTCTTCCCCCTTCACCCCCTCTCTAGCCTATTAGTGCAGCAGCATTACACTGTTTTAATTAGAGAGACCGCCTTTGTGTTTTGATTTCTGCTATCATGTTTCTTATTTTCCACTTCCTTTGCATTTGTTTCACTTTTTCTTTTTTTTATTGGCCAAGTCAAATTTTCTTGTGCTTGTTTCTAAGGCACACCATCTATTTTTATATCTATGGTGGGGACCTATAATACAAGACCCATACTTGTATTTATTTATTTGATCATGTCTCAGATTTTAGCTCTTGGGCATTACAGCCTTGCTCTTTCTTAGCTTTCACTTGATCTTCCCTTTTTCAGACATCAATAGCTTTAGTGAAGGTACAAGGGATTACCTGTTCAGCCACTAGACCAAAGGATGATAGTTTGAACCTAGGCAGAGGTACTTTGGCAAATAGGCCTGGCAACCTGTTTCCTTTTAAGACAGGTCACAGTCTTAAAATCCCAATGGAGCCATTCTACTCCACACACATAGGCTCACGGGGATTGGAATTAACTTGATGGCAGCTACCACCACCACCACCACCAAGTTTTATTAAGTGACTCGGTCATTCTTTCCCATTTCTTTTCAGCAACTTCCTGGATTTCATTCCCTTTTCATTTGAGCTATCTTAAGACCAAGAGTATATACAAAAGAGAATTTTGCGTGGCAAACCTCAGGTCTTGCATACTGAAAATATTTCGGCAGCACGCTTGCATGTAAATGACAGCTTGTCTGGGTATATAATTCTAGGTTCAGTGTTCTTTTCCTTTGATACTTTCTCTGTATCTAATTTCTCTGTATCTAATGAACTGTTAAGAAATATTTTAAAATCCGAGTCTACCTTTTTAAATGACTTGTTTGATTTCTGGGAGCTAGAATTTTTTCCACCAGCACCGCTGATGTTCTTATTTTCCCTAAAATATGTCTGGATGTGGGGTTTTCCTTATCTATCCTGCTTGGCAATTTGTAAGTCCCTTCTATCTGATGTCTTTCATAATTGTGTTTTTGAGATTTTTTCCCTCAGATACGGCCTCTCTTGTGTTTTCAATACGTTCTATGCCCTCTCTCAGTTGGTCATTAGTTTTTGTGCTAGCCTTGCAGAGGTACATCCACAGGGAGCTGCCAAAAGTTCAAGTCCGATTCAGAAGAGGACCAAGAATGAGGGATGTCATCACTGATGTCAGATGGCTCCTGGAGGAAAGTAGAAGATACCAGAAAGCTTCTCAGCTTGTGTTCTAGTGGCTTCAGAGGCATTTGACTGTGTGGATCATACCAAACGTGGATAACATTGAGAAGAATGGGAATCCCAGGACACTTCATTATGCTCGTGCATAAAGTGTACTTGAGCTGTTCAAACAGAACAAGGGGATGCTGCATTGTTGAAAGCCAGGAAAGGTGTGCATTAAGGTTGTATTCTTTCACAATATTTGATCAATCTGGATACTGAACAAATAATCTGAGCAGCTGAACGATATGAGACTAACTTGGCATCGAGATTGAAGAAAGACGCAGGAGCAGTCTGCTATGTGCAGATGACACAATCATGCTCACTGAAAGCAAAGACGACTGGAAGCACCTACTCCTGAAGATAATAGACCGCCGGCTTCAGTATGGAGTATAAAACGATCTAAAGGAAATACACCGCACAACTGAACCGACAGACAACATCCTGATAAACACGGGAAAGACTGACGTTGTCAAGGACATCATTTTACTCGTGTCCACAGTCAACGGTCATGGAAGGAGCAGCCAAGAACTCAAAGGGCATATTTGCATTGGGCACATGTGCTTCACAGGAGCTCTTTTACCTATTAAAGAGCATGTCAGTTGGTGTCCTAAGGTGCGCCCGACCCAGTCCATGCTAAATCTGGACCATGAAGAAGAAGGACCACAGAGGAACTGATGGGGCTGAGTTATGGTGTTGAAGAATATTGGAGGCATCGTGGACTGTCAGAAGAACACATAACCCCGTCTCCAGTGAAGTGAGGCTGGTGTGACCTCTGCTCACCTCCCTGGGTAGAGTTGGTGAACATGAGCATAACCCAGGAGGGGGAGATGGCTGACACAGTGACTACAACCATGTTCTGAAGCCAAGCAGTCGCAAGGATCACACAGGGTTGGGCAAGGCTTAGTTCCATTGTGCATTGCGTCTCTGCGAGTCAAGAACCCACTGGATGGCACCTAGCAAAGAAAACCACACATTCTTATGTACCTTAGATGTATGTAAGCATTACCTATACATGCTTTATGTGTATATGTTATTTTCTCCTGTTGCCTTCTGAAAAATGTCCCAGATCTTCTAGCGGACCAATCCTGTTTTCCAGGGTATGCATTCACTGTTTATCCCCTCTGTTTTCTCAATTATGGTATTCTTCATCTAAAACTTCTCTATTTGTTTATTTGTTGAGCCTTGTTCCACCTTTTCATAGTCTCAACAGCGAGTTTTCTTTGTCATTGAAGGTATTTATTATCCTTCTTTCAAATGCTAAGCCCACCCATTCCCATTTTCCTGCTTCCTGGGATATGTGCTCCTCACTTTGTGGTCTTTCTTTCAGGGCAGTTTTATTCATCAAGGTAAAATTATTCTGACCTGTAAACTTATGTTCCCTTGGGGCTATCAGTTACTCTTTCTGGCAATGTAGTCAGAGGGTGGGTGGGGCCTCTGAAGTCTTGGCTTTTGATTCCTTATAAACTTAAAGAAGTGGAGAGGACATGAATGCCAGGGCAGATAACTATCTGCTCTACCACCATCTCGCCGATTTGTCCTAGTCTCCCCATCTACCTTCCCAATCTCAGGATTCCTTTTAGATCCACTTAAGCTTTGGGCTGCTAACCACAAGGTTCGTGGCGCAAACCCATCAACTGCTCTGAGGGAGGAAGATGAGGCTGCACACTCTCATAACATGTTACAGTCTCAGAAACATGGAAGGGTGGTTCTACTCTGTTTCACGGGCTGCTGCACTTCAGAAATGAATCGAGGCCAGCAGGCAATGGGAGCTTTAGATCCTATGTGGTGCAAAAGGTTAATACACTTAGCTGCTAGCCCAAAGGTTGGTGGTTCAAGTCCATCCAGAGGGGCTAGGAAGAAAGACCTAGTGATTCGTTTCCAAAGACAAACAGAAACCACGGCCATTAAAATGACATTCTCCTTTGAAAGACACAAACGTGAGAGGCAGTTCCTTAGAAGAGCCACCAGCCTTGAGGATTTGGAGGGGCAGGGCTGGCTGCTGAGTGAACCCTCTGCCCCACCAGCCATCACCAAATTCAGGACTGGAGGCTTTTCTGATCATGTTTTTTGGAGACCTGGAGGCCTCGGTTGTGATGCTGCTTATTCTAACAAGGTAACTAATTATCTGTGGGGGTCAATATCAGACATTTAGGGGTCTTCATCATCTAATCTTCCATTGGGGGGTTCTTGGCATTTCGTTCTCATCCACCCATTCACAATAGCTCTCCATGTTCAGGGCCCCTGTCTCCCTGAGGAGAGTTCACAGTCTTCGGTTCTGATCCTGAGACCCATGCCTCTTTTCCTCTACTGGAGCTTCTCCAAGACAAACTGTGAAGGAGAAGGAGCCAATTGCTTATGGAAGCTTGCCATCCTGCCGGGAAGGTGTGAGTCATGATTTCCGGGTAAATGCTAAGTCTTTGAGGTGTCTTCTCCCTCTCTCTGGTTCTCTTCCTTGTGACGCCTTGAATAGAAATGACTAAGAGTTCACTTCACTAAATAGAACACAGCGGGTCTCCTCTCCCCTCCTCAGGATGGTCAGGATGCTCTGTGGTCATGGAAGACTTTCGGTCAGAAACAAAAGGACTCTTTTTTGATCCAGATGTTAGAAGCTTACACTCTTTACCTCCTAGACCAGCCAAGGCCCTTACTGTGACCCATCCAGACAAGGGCATTGAGGAGAATTTACAGAAGAGAGCATTTTAAAAGGGTGGGCTGTTTAAAGAAATCTGCTGGCAAAATACCAGTCCTCACCATAACTGCATTACCTTGTGGTCAGGCCAGTTGAATGTGTGCCATCCCTGGAGTCACTGCCAGCCCCTTCTTGGGAGCACATGTGTGTACACCTGTGGGATGGTGATAAGCTCACTGTTTTCTTTCTCCTTCTGCCCTTTGACATCTCCCAGCAGTGCCTTCCATTGGCCAAACCCAACTGGAAATTAATAAGGCCACAGAGCAAGGTGTGAGAAAGTGGAGTGAGGATCTGTAGGCTCTGTGTCGCCAACCGACATCTCACACTAGCTCTATGAGATGATTATTAGGTTTCTACAAAACCAACACCGAACCCACTACCACTGAGCCTATTCCAACCCAGAGCAACCCAAATAGGGTCTCTGAGACAGCAACCCTTTATAACAGACACCATCTTGCTTCCATAGAGGGGCCTATGGGTTTGAATTGCTGATCTTGTGGTTAGAAGCCCAACGATTAACCTGCAGTGTGCCCAAGGCTCCTTCAGGTCCCTCCCTAGGTGGCACAAATGGTTTTGTACTTGTCTACCAACGGGGAGGTTGGCAGGTCTAACCCGCCGAGAGGCTCCACGGAAGAAAGGCCTGCTTCTGTGAAGATACAGCCAAGACACCCCTG
>NW_022111324.1:53720646-53724254 GCF_000313985.2 Echinops telfairi
GATGGCTTAGGAACGGGGAGGTAAGAAGGCTAGGTCCAAGAAGAGGAGCTATTGGTGACAGGGAGCCAAGAGCAGGGTTCTCAAACTAATTGGTTTCTGGAATCTTTTACATGCTTAAGAATTATCAAGGGGTCCAAAATGCCTTTTGTTTATACCGGTTATATTTATCAGCATTGCTCACATTGGACATTACAACCAGTGTTTATACACCACAGTTATCAATTTATTTTAAAATAACAACTCAGCTATGATGCTAATATAAGTAACATCTTTTAATGAAAAATAATATTTTTCCCAAACAACAGAAAGAGAATGGCATTGTTTTACACTTCCCCAAATTTCTTTAATGCCTGACTAAATAGAAGACAGCTGGATTCTCACATCTGCTTCTGTGCTCAATCTGTTGCGATGTGTTGTTTTGGTTGAAATATGTGACGAAAATCTGGCCTCACTCGGCTGTGTAGTTGGGAAAGGGGTAACGGTTTTTGAATAGCTTTTTCAGATACTTGTGAATGGTCTTCTTTGAGACTCCACTGAAATTCAGTCAACGGGAGTTTCTTAAAAGTGATTTGTAATGCAGAATCTGAATCCAATCCGATAAGCGTTTTATACAATGCCACGGTGTGACAAGACATCGGCGGTTCTTGAGCTTCGAATGGCTCTTTTTTGCTCTGTGTAATCGCATAACCTCACACATTGAGCATTTGGAAGATAGAATTTCACTGAGTTATGCAGATCTTCCAAATGACACATTTCATTATAACCACTGCCATCAAGCTGAATTCCATCTGCTCACGGCCCTGTGGACAGAGCATCACTGTCCCATTGAGTTTCCGAGGCTGTCCGATTTACAGTACCAGGCGGCCCCATTGCCCTCCTTTGGAGTGGTGGGTGGGTTTGAACTGCCCACTTATTGGTTAGAGCTGAGCTTCAGCCGCAGTGCCTTGATTTCATTATGTACTTTTTTTTTTCAAAAAACAGTTACTATTGCACTGACCTCATCACAGAAGATTTTAAATATTGGGAAGCTGTCAAGTTCTCGGTGGTGAATACAGACTTCGCAGTCTTCTCATTTTCACACGAAAGCACGAATTTGATAGTTGTCCACAAACCCTGCCAGATGTTTTTCTCAAAGTGACAGGCCTACTTGTTCATTTTAAAGGTAATTTCTGTCAAAAGCACAAATCCAAATAATTATAACTTATCGGTTGTCCTTTCAAATAAAAAACGGTGTTCTAGAGTGAATGCTGTCTCCTCAAAAGATAGCCTGAAACCCTAACTCCTGGGCCTGTGTACCTGTGGACATGACCTTGTTTGGGGGACTACAGTGCTTCTTTAGAGATATGATCAGCTAGGTTCACGAGGTCCTGCAAGAGTGGGGCGGGTCCTAATCTTACAGAGCAGAGGTCTTGTTCGAGAGGATGGCAGACCAGACACAGACACGATGGGGAGATGTCCTAAGAAGCGCCTTCTACAATCAGCGTAGGAACACCAATCAGGCAGCGGCTGCAGAAGGCTAGCCAGGGACCTGGAACAATTCCTCTCTCGGATCCTGTGAGGAATCAACAGGACACCTGCCCTGATTTGGGTTCCAGGCCACTCCCACATGAGACAATCTATTCCTGATGGCCAAAGCCGCCTGCCCTGTGATACGTTGTTACGGCAGCCCTGGGAGACCATGGCCAGTGGTGTTCCAGGAGAGGAGTGCTCGGGCAGCCGTCACCTCAGATACTTGCTCAGTGAAGCTTTCTCCTTGATTATGAGCCCTGCTATTCAGTGGACAGCAGGAGGCTTTATGCCTGCTTCTCATTTCGTCACAGCGGACGTCCACAAGGGTTGAGATTTTGTAAAATTAACAAAGGACCGTCCGAAGCAAAAAGTGACCAAGGTGTGTGCTTGTGTGCACGCATGTGATTTCTAGTCACAAACACAGTGACTCCTTATGGTAGTGGTTCTCAACCTTCCTAACGCTGCCACCCTTTAAAACAGCTCCTCATGTTGTGGTGACGCCCAACCATAAAATTATTTTCATTGCTACTTCATAACTGTAAGTTTGCTACTGTTATGAATCATCATGTAAATCTCTGATAGGCATGATGTATTTTCATTGTTACAAATTGAACATCATGAAAGCACAGTGATTCATCATAAAACAATATGTCATTATATCTTGTGAAATATTTATTTCTAAGGACAAATAAGTGAAATTTTGTCTTGAAGCATGGTATAACATGGGTCACAGTCTTCACGCCTGGTACTCCTATGTGGATGCATCTGCATGTGGGCGGACCTGACTGGACATGGATAGAGGAGCGGTGTCTCGGTTCCTAAGACCATCAGAAATATGCGTTTTCTGATGGTCTTAGGTGACCCCTGTGAAAGGATCATTCGACCCCCAAAGGGGTCACGCCCCACAGGTTGAGAACCGCTGTCCTATAGTTTGAAGCCAAGGCCTTGGCTCAAGTAGGGACCAGAGTCTAACAACCATTGCCTTTGCACCATCAGGGCGAATGTCAGTGGAGTAACAAAGATGAATAATGTCTTCATCTTATCACAAGAACTATTTTGACCTTGTGGCGCTCCGGCAATGGTCATAGGGAACCCCGAGGGTCTGTGGACCCCACTCAGGATGATTTTCACCCCTCAGTACGCAGGAGCGGGCATGGGTTGTAACGGGAACCGGGAGGCGTCTCCCTTGTTGGAGTGGCCATTTCCAGGGCTGCCCAGGGCTTGAGTCTTGGCTGTCCAGAAGCCCGCTCAAACCACGGTATCTCAGACCTGGGCGTGTATGTGTGGGAGGGGTAGGTCCACTCCCATCTGACACTTAAGTGAGGGCTCCAGGTTGAAAACAAAGGAGAGCAGGGACGCAACGTCAACGGAGATGGCGTGAAGCAGCAAGTACTCAAAAGGAGGACCCAGAAGAGCCTCCAAACCTGCCGGCTTGTTAACAGATGCTGCAAAGAGGCGGTGGGCTAGGGGTATGCTCAGGGGGCTCTGGCTCTCCTCTTGGGCTGCCAGCCCTCACCCCAGCCTCTTGGAGCCTTTGGGGCATCTGCCTCTGGGTGCACGGGTGGGAAGATGCTGAAAAGGAAGAGCGTAATCTCCCAGTGGAGGCACACAGGTGAGAAGGGTTGGGAACTAATTTCAGGGATCTGAATTTGATTCTATGTTACTTAAAAATCGATACACAACAGAGGCCACCCCTTTGAAGCTGTGTCATATGCTTTTCCGTTTTTCGGTGTGTGAAACCCAGGATTGATGAACCTGGAGGGACAGACAGTAGAATAAGGGATTTGGGGGAAGGGGGGAAGGGGTACAGTGGCCATGGTGAGGTCAAAGGGAGTTGGTGTCAAGGAGTCCATGCGGAAAACGAATGGTGGGAAACTGATTGTGGTAGAAATTGTACAGTTCTACTTGACATGGTATGGAATGATGTGTTACCTGAATTAAATCCTCCCCCCCAAAGAACTGTCATAAAACATTCAATACATGTATCATGTATTTATTAAGCCTAAGCCTCATGCAACTTGAACTGGTTTTTCACCGATGACTCATTCTGCCCCCCCACCCCCCAAACCTTCAGCCTATTCCATCCTGCGTCCTATCAG
>NW_022111324.1:53724354-53725803 GCF_000313985.2 Echinops telfairi
AACCTTCAGCCTATTCCATCCTGCGTCCTATCAGAAATTCCTAGCAACCCCCCTCCGCCACCTCCTTATCAATCCACCTCCCTCCTCTCCTTTAAAGCTGGGCTCCCATTGCACCTCGGTGTTAGGCTTCCTGCTGTCAGCCTTCCTCCTGCCCAGACCTAGTTCTCCAGGTGCCTGTGGTGAGCAAAGCCCCGGCCTTTGAGCACCACTGTGCCAGCCACTAAGCTGCATGTCTTGCCTCTGTTGTTCCTAATTCTGATCATGAGAGTCACTCTTAGTGTCTTCCTCCCTCCCTCTGCCTCTCATACCCAACCCAGTGGCTCTGCCTCTAGTACCATCACTGATTCCATTCTCCGTTCTCCGCTTTCACAGCCACCGCTGCCTGCGGCATGGCAACATAGCCTTCTGGTTCCCCTCTTGACATCCCTCCTGCTCCACAGGACATGGGCAGGGACTATGGCAAATGCTCTCCCCACTCTATGTCCTGAGAGCTGACCTAGTTTTGAGCTAGCACATTCAGGTTCCAGGACAGGATCCAGCTAAATAAATGTGTGGTCCTTTCCATGAGTAAGTCCCTCTCTCCCTGGGAGCCTAGTTTTGTAATTGGGAAAGGGGTGGGGTGATTGTGTATATAGCTAAGGAGCCCTGGTGGCTTCGTGGTTACTCATTGGACTGCTAACCATAAGGTCAACAGTCCGAAACCATCAGTCGCTCTGTGAGAAGATGAGGGTTTTTACTCCTATTAGGGGTTACAGTCTCAGGAACCCCCCAGGGGCATTTCCACTCTGTCTTACAGCACTGTTATGAATCGGCATGATGGCGAGGGCAGTGAGCCTGCGTTTTGATGTACTTAGCTCTCGTTGGGTACAGATCAAGGAAGGCAGATGGCCTGCAGCTCAGACTAAGGTGGTGGCCACAACGATATCTGTTGGAACTTCAGTCTTGCCAATACAGAGGGCAATGATGATCATTCTCCACTCAGGGGCAAAGGTTGGCAGTGCAGGCCAATGAAATATTCCTTCTGTCTTTCATGTTTCTTCCCACAGGGGCTGTGCACCTTTGTCTCCCGGTGTGGTGTTGGTGTCCCTGAGACTGCCACACTCCTGCTTTGGGGTAAATAAAGCCCCCCCTCCCCCCGTGGCACCTCCCATCCCCCTTTCCCCTCATCCAGTGTCTTCGCCAAGAGCAGTTGTTCTCCCATTTGGAGCAGTTGCTCCTCCCTGTGCGGTCTCTCCCGGTTGGTACTCCCTCTCCATTCTTAGTTCTAGCACTGTTCCTGGTCTTCCTCACTGTGAGATACTAAAAGGCTTTCCCTCAGCTTTGTCTCCCCCAGAGATATGCCAAACATTAGAGGCGGTTTGCTAGCATGTGGTGGGAGGTCAGATGCTTAGAGATATTCTCCCTGAAGGCATTCAGCCATCAGACTGCTGTCTGGTCCACTGTAGGTGG
>NW_022111324.1:53725903-53730939 GCF_000313985.2 Echinops telfairi
GTGGTGGGAGGTCAGATGCTTAGAGATATTCTCCCTGAAGGCATTCAGCCATCAGACTGCTGTCTGGTCCACTGTAGGTGGGGCTCACACCCTGCTGATAAGGACAGTAATTGTTTCCATGGAGAGCCAGAGAACAGTGACATCCAAAGTTAGGCTGCCATCCTGAATCTAGGATCCACCCATCTTGTCACGTGTGTACCCTAATCCCTCCTCTTCCTATTGCATGTATACCCCTAGATGGCCCCCTCTCATTATTGTATAACCTATAGTACGACCCCTTCCTGTGACATATGTCTTTACCTGTAATCAGAGGGCTTGCATGCCCCCAAAATATATATAAGCATTAGTTAGTAATAAACCTCCTCTCTCCTGCCCTCTCGGCCCATGCTGTGCGTGGGCCTGGCTGGTGAGATCATGGCCGTCCAGGAGGTGAGTGTGCTACCATGAAATGTGTCTGACTTCTTCATTTTACTCTCTCTCCTACCTCTATTATTCTCTATGACTTTACTATAATCTTTATATATATTTTAACCATACAGTTGTGCTGGTTGAACTTGTGATTATTTGTAGGCAGCTGGCTTCCCCCACACCTCAGCTCTGTTGCTGCCCAGACCGGATCATCCTGTCCCTCACTCCTCGTGAGGGCTGTGGATAGAATCCAAGCTCAGGCTTCACTTTCCCCAGTGAATTCTAACCTTCCTTTCTAGACTGCCAACTCTTGTCTTTAGGCCTCACGTCCAAGGCCGAGTTTATTTCCTCACTCCCATCTTCCAAAAGGACCTTTTAAGACTCAGTTTCTGAGAATCTTCCCTCAGGAAGAAGCCTGAATGGCTTAGAAAGCCAGCTTCAGGCATCTGTTCTCAGGTGACCTTTGACAAAACTGTTCCCTCTGGATTGAACCGTCTTCACAGGTCCTCTCCTCGAAGGGGGCAACACCTCCTCCATCCGACCTCCTGCCATTCAAACCCTCCCTGTCCTGCAAGGCCCCATTCAAATGTCACCTCCTCTGGAAAGGACGGACCCAGGATGAACAAAGCCCAACCAAAGAAGAGGAACAAAGTAGGAGATCTCTCAATTCCAGACATCGGAACTACTTATGACACTGCCACGGTGGTCAAAACAGTCTGTTGCTGATAGCAACGTGCAAAGATAGCCACGTAGACCAGAGGAGAGACGCGGTCCAGAATAGAGAACCCAGGAATAAATCCATCCATGGTAGACAGCTGATTTTTGACAAATGGCCAGTAGACATTATGTGAGGAAGACAAGTGTCTTCAACTAAGAGTGCTGTCAAATTTGGATTTCCATTTGCAGAAGAATGGAACGGGACCCATACCTACCTCCTTTATATAAAAGTGAACTCAAGGGGGATTAAAGACCTAAATGTAATCTTTAAAACTGTATCATCACTGACACCAAGGGCTCAAGTAGAAAGAATATGTTTTGGAAATGTTGATGGCAGCATATGTACAAGTGTGTTTAATATAAATGAATGAAGGATTGTCATAAGATTTGTAAGAGCACCCCATGAAATGTTTAATTAAGACAAAATACAAAACAAAAACTATATCATCCATGAAACTAGAGCATCAATGAAAAAAATAGGGACAAACTTACAGCCTTAACACCTGGCATGAAACCTACTATCAAACAATGAAACACACACACATACACACAAACAAAACAAAACAAAAGACAGATGACTTGGACCTCCTAAAAAGAAGAGACTTAAATGCATCAATGGACTTCATCGAAAAAGCGCAAAGAGAACCTACAATTTCCCTGGGGGTGAACTTGGCAATGATATATGGGATAAAGGATTAATCTCTAAAGCAGACAGAACACAGAAAGGGCTCAGTAAGAAAAAGATGAATAATCAAATAAAAAAATGGACAAAAGATAGGAATAGACAGTGCATCAAAGAAGACTGTGGGAATCAGAAAGATTTCTCCCAAGTCGTCTCCCCCAAATAGATGTTAGACTTAGGACACTGCTTGCAACTAATGGTAAATGATTGTCAAGTTACCTCCCTGAAGGCAGTCAGCTGCCACACTAGGTCTGGTCCCACCACAGGTAGGGCCCACTGCCTGATGTTAAGGACAATGGGCTACTTCTTCCTAAAGGCTTGCTAACCATTAGTCTGGTCCCTTTAGGTGGGGTTTACACCCTACTGATAATGGTTTCTATGGAGATCTAGACAACAGGTAAAACCTGCTCAGTGACATCCAAAGTTAGGCTGCCATCCTGAATCTAGGATCCATCTATCTTGTCACATGTATACTCCCAACCTTCCTCTTCCTATTGTGTGTATATCCCTAGATTGTCCCTCTCTCATTGCTGTATAACCTATAGTGCAACCCCTTCCTGTGATGTATGGCTTTACCTCTAATTAGGGGGCTCACATGCCCCCCCCCCCAAGGTATATAAGCCTGGGTTAGCAATTAAGATCGCCAACCTTGGCCTCTGGTCGGCATCCTCTCCTCTCCGGTCCTCTCTCCCCTGTTCCCTTTCCCCTTGCCCTCCTTCCCCCTCCCCTCTCTCCTGCCTTCCAGCATCTCTCTCTCTCCACATGGACCACCAAGTGAGGCTGAGGTGAGCATGCGACCATGAAATGTGTCTGACTCCATTCTTTCTATCTCTCATACTCTCTATGACTTTACTGTAATCTTCACTTATTATCTCTGTGCAATTGAGCCTACTGGACCTGTGATGATGTGTTAGGGACTGGTTAACCCTGACATAAGAAGACATCCAGGTGGCCAGCAAACACAGAGAAATGCTCCAGGACACTAGCCATTCCACAGCCGCAAATCAAAGGTAAGTCTTGATCATCAAATTAAAAAACAAAACAACAGAAAGAACAAATGCCGAAGGAGGTGTGGTGTCTCTGTAGTCCTCATTCACTGCCAGCGGGATGGTGAATGGTTGGACCACTGTGCAATGCCGCCTGGCTGTTTCTCAATGGACCGGGAATAGAAACACCACAGCACACGGCCCAGCAACCCTGGGACTCCCCACATTCCCTAGAGCAGTGGTTCTCATCCGGTGGGTCCCGACCCCTTTGGGGCTCAAACACCCCTTTCATAGGAGTTGCCCAATTCCTAACAGCAGCAAAATTGCAGTGATGAAGTAGCAATGAAAATAATTTTATGGTTGGGGTCACCACAACAAGAGGAACTGTATGAAAGGGCCGTGGCATTAGGAAGGTTGAGAACCACTGCTCTAGAGAAATAAGGAACGGAGCACCCAGAGATGCGTGCACACCCTGGTTTATAGCAGCACTGATCACATTAGCAAGAAGTTGGCCATCCATGGAAGAGTGGATATGTATACCTATACACAAGGGAATATTAGGCACCGCTCAAGAATGCTGACCAAACTGTGCCACACCTCCTGACACGGATGTGCATGTAGGACGTCATGCCGAAAAGGACAGACACTGAGTGAGGCCACTGTTAGAAAAAAGATCAAGATAAAGATTTTCCTACCAAAGGAACCAGACTTTGGTCATTACCAGTGGGAGCGAAGGAAGAGGAAGCAATGGGTTAGAGAGTAGCCAGGTGTTCATTTGGGTGAGGGGGAGAGATTATCCTAGCAGAGGGAGAAGAGGGGCAAGGGGGTTGACAGGGCAGGCTCTTGGGAGGTGTGGGAGGTGGCTAACGTTGATGGGTACAAAACGGATGATCCAAAATGCAAAAGGCCTGCCTCATTCACAGGGAAAAGATTTTAAACAATCCTGCCTCCTCCGTGCGGCTTCAAGAGCCTTCATGGTGCAACCACTTGGTTGGTGGTTTGAAACCGGCTCCCCCCCACTCCCCCAGTGACTGTGGAAGAGATGCCTAGTGATCTGCTCTGTAAAGATTAGACCCGGAACCTCTGCCCCCACCCACCCCGGGACAGTTCTGCTCTGCCACCATGCCACCACATGGGCACCACGAGTCAACAATCACCACCATGCCAGCCAGCTCATGGCACTCCCTTACCTGGTGCCAGGCAACCCAACATGCTGCCACCCAAGACGACGTCTGTCTCTCCGGAGTCTCTGACTTCATACTGCAAGATTCGACCCATCACCTGCCTTTTGGGCTTTGCCAGCCCGAGGATGGGAGAAAGCATTCGGCGTGATTGGGCGTGGTTGGGGGGGTGGGTGCCTTCAGCGAGGAAATGCTCAGTGCCTCCAGGAAGCTGCCGGAACCACAGAAGGACCGTGCTCTTACAGTTGTTCTGTGTGGATAGTCACCTCATCCTTAAATACAAAACCATGTGAGTTTTATTTCCACAACTCATGGGTTATTTCTGTAGTGCAATTTCCCAGGGTCAAGGGTTTGAGCCTAATAGGCAGTTGGTAACTCTTTCAGATGGGCCTGGGAATGGTGGTGTGTGTGAGTGCGTGCAAGTGTGAGTGTCCATGTGTGTGTCTATGTGTGTGTGTGTCTGGACGCAAGCGTGTGCACGTGTTCATCATGAGCGTGGTCAGGGAGGGGGTGGGTGGGGAGCAGGGCTGCGGGGTACATATTGCTCCTGCTGGGCCATGGGCAGTCAGGAGGGGCTGCCGGGCAGTGAGCTTGGCTTGCCCATGGAGCCAGGCGGAAGGCCAGGAGATGGGGCACTCCTCTTTCCTTGGCCTGTGTTGGCCGCCCTCACCTTGTACCGCCCTTCCCTTCCTGTGCCTCTGGGTCTTGAGAGGAGGCCGAGACCAAAGCAGAGGTGCACATGAGGAGTGTATCCAGTGGGGGTTCTTTGTTCTCCCTGCCCCGCGTGCACATACCCTAAAGAGTTGCTTTCTCTGCCAGCCTGGCCTGCCCATTCCTGCAGCCCAGCAGAAGGACTGTCCCCACTTGGCTTCCACAAACCCTGGCCTGGTGACAAGACCGGTTGCCTTCCCAGCGCCTCCCCCTCCCCTCGCAGTTGCCACTTTTCTTTGGCAGGTGTGAAATATTAATTGCCTCACTGGGGACTGGGCTCTTTCTGTCTGTTGTGTCTGACCAGAATATCATTCTCTCCTGCAAATATAATTACCAGGGTGGGGGGAAGGG
>NW_022111324.1:53731287-53736018 GCF_000313985.2 Echinops telfairi
TGCGTTGGGTTGACCTGGCCCGGTGGAGAGGCTCATGGCGGAGGCTGGCAAGGAGGGGGCATTCCTGGGAGCCTGTGGGAGCATGGATGTCGTGGTCCTGGGTCCCCCTTGTGGGGAGCAGTCAGAGCAGGATGGAAGACCCCTCCCAGGGGCTCGAGGAGACGGAGGACTTTTCACGCTGGACAGTGGGGGTGAGTGTGACTGAGCCCCCGATGAAGCGAGTCACCTGACCCCGGGGACATGGAAGCTCGCGCTACTTCTCTCTGCTCTCCAGCTCCGAGGCCGACCGATCCTGGGGGCCTCAGTCTGTCAACTGTCTCCTCAGACTGACTGAGCTCCCACTCCGTTGCGGCTGAGCACCTGGTTTTAGCGGTGCCTGCTCCCCCCACTAGACTGTCAGCGCAGCCACCCCACTGGGTGCCCTGGAAAGGGTCTCCCCTGGGCTTAGTGTAGTGTCCGCTCAAAACCACGCTCAGTAAACCCTCCGATGGCTGCCGGCTCCTTCCGTCTTGTGGCGGCCTTACCGTGCAGCACAGAGCTGCCCTGCAGAGGGTTTCCAAGACTGACTGCTCAGAAGAGGATTGCCAGCCCTTTCTACCAGACTGCCTTCAGGTAGGTTCCACCCCCAGCCTTTCAGCCAGTAGCCAAGCACTTAACCCTTTGCACCACCTAGGGCTTCCTCCTTGCCCACGATCACTTCATCCATCACTCACTGCCATTGAGCTGATGACGGCTCATGACCACCCTCTAGGACAGAGTGGACCTGCTCCTGTGAGTTTCTGAGACTGTGAGCCCTTTACGGGTGTAGAAAGCCTCATCTTTCTCCCTCGGAGTGGCTGGTGGCTTTGAACTGCTGACCTTGCAGTTAGCAGCCCAATGTGTAACCACTCCACCACCAGGAGCCACGAAAGGTTCTTCATATATAGTTGCTGCCTATGGAATGAGTTCATATGGGAAACCGGAAAGACCCACATCCGGAAGCCATGAGAAGGTACAAGACTGTCGGGGCAGTCCTGCCTTGAAAAATGGGCTGAGTTCCAGAATTTCATCTGAGCTAGTTGTCCGAAGCACCCCCGGCCCCGCCCCCCCCCAGCGCGGGCTGCCCAAACCCTGTTTAACCCATCGTATAGATTAAGCACTGTGCATTTGCCGTGGAAAATAGTAGAATGCAATCCTCGTGCAAGCCCAGCAATTACAAGAGAAATGGGATCGTGTTGCATAAAAATGGGTTCAAACTTTCATTCTGAATATTGGCATTTGAGGAGAATGGTTAGGAAAGGGTGGGGCATGTAGGGGCCAGGCCCGAGGACCATCTTAATAGAACTTGCAAGTATTTGCAAGGGTCTCAGAAGTCGATACTGGTTCTCTGCTTTGTCTCATTTCTGTTCAAAGCTCATGGCTGTTTCTCTCCATCCCCGGATCGTTTTAAAATGAGGCTACCTCTTATTGGTCCCAATGAAGGTGATGAGTGTGTTCATGAAAGTAACACCCAGTGTGAGATGGGGTGGGGGTGGGGCGGGGAGTTGGAGGGAGAGGGAGAAACACAGCATGGAAATGCAAAAAGGTGTTTGTGCACGTGGGGATAAGTCGCCTGAGCTGACATTGAGCTCAAACTTAGCGGTGATAAAAGGGAAGCGAGGCACCATGGAGCCAGATATGGGCTGGCGGGAATGTGGAGAAAAACACGCTGAGAGGCAGTTCCCCGTACCCGTCACCAGGAGGCGCTGACGTCCTATTCTAGTCAAGGGTAATCGCAAGAGGAGCCTTTGAGGAGGGGGCGGGGGAGGGGGCGCGTATTTCCAAATGAATCCTGCAAAGCGGCTCTCTGTTTATAAAGATCCCACTAGTGACTAGTGACGTGGATGGCAAATGCTCTAAGAGTCACAGGTAGAAACTGCAGAGCGCGCGAGCCTGGGACTGGCAGTGCAGGGCAGGTTGGCCCAGCGGGTCAGGCAACACTGGCCAGCGGCTGCCTGTGAGGCTGTCCACTGCGCAAAATTCCCCAGGCAACGGTGAGTCTGGGAGTCTGGAGAAAGGGAAGTCGCGGGAAGGCGTTACCTTTGTAAAGGAAACCAATGTAAGCGAGGATGTTAGATTAGGGTGGGGAGAGCAAGACCATGAGGATCTCCCCGCCCCACTCCCGCCCGTTTTCTTTTTAAACATGTTTTAATTTTGATATCCTGCTGGGTGTGTAGAAACGTTGCCATCTGTGTTCCTGTGGACTCCCTCCTCCAGCTTCCCCACACTGTTAGCGTCTTCCAAGACTATGTTGCATTTCTCAGAACTAAGCAATGAACAGCGGCACAGTAAGTATCTACATATACTGGAACTTGACCAGTTTTCCTCTCCGTGCCCTGGTTCTGTGCCCCTTTGCTGCCTCTGGTCTGGGAGTTTCCGTTTCTCCATCCTGACAACTTCGAGGCTCCCTGGTCAGCTTTGAAGGAGAGTGCCATAGGGGGGGACGGTCAGTCTCCTGGCGTCCTATCGGGGACACTCGATGGCAACAGGACTTGCTCCTGGTGAGCCCCCTCAAGGCTCTCTCCAGGAGCGGATGCCATCTCGTCTTCCAGTATCTTCTTGTCCTCCTCATGCCTGGCTCGTTACTCAGGAAACCAGGAATGGTTTTCTGCTCTGCAGACGCGCAGCTGTCTGCCACCTCCAGGGAGCGTGCTCCATGGGTAAGTCAATATTCTCTTTTTCCATACATTGACCATACATTTTCTCACGGATTTAAATCACTACGTCCAGTCCTCGCTCAAGCAATAACAACAACAACAACATGAAACAAAGCTCAAAACAAAATAAATGGTGGCTGTGGAGTTGACTCAGGGGGGACCCCATGGGCACCCACTAAAGGGGATGGAAATTAAGCTCCGCCTCCCTGGGGGGTGCAAAATGGTGCTTTGGACCTCAGGAGATAGGCCTTGAAAACCTGGCAGAGTCATTTCTGTTCTGCACCCAGGTACCAAGCAACTAGATAGCATGCAAGGAGAACAGTCTAGAAGGAAGAGCAGACCCAAGCCAGACTCACTGCATCCAGTCGATACCGACTCACAGTGACGCTGCAGGACAGGGTGGAACTGCCCCTGTGAGTTTCTGAGACTGTGACTCTGTATGGGAGTAGAAGGCCCCATCTTCTGAACAGCTGGTGGCTCGAACTGCTGACCTGGTGGATGGCAGACTAACACATAAGCACTACGCCACCAGCACTCCTTTTTGAAGATGGGAGTGAGGACTTCAGTCTGTGTGGGGTGTGAGGACCCAAAGACAAGAGAGGTGATGGGCTAGAAAGGAAGATTAGGATTGGCTAGGGGAAGCTGCGGCTGAGCTTTGAATTCTGTCCACAGCCCTTTTCTCAGAGGAGGCCACACCTCCTCCATCCTAACTGCAACCTTTCAAATCCTCCCTCAGGGCCCGTTCAAATTCCGCCTCCTCTGGAAGAGAAAGGGACCCAGCAGTTCTTCTGTTTATGGTTCAAGACCACCGCAGGGACTAGGAGATCAGAAAACAGTGAACCACGCCCATCATGGGCTCCCAGTTAGGCTTATAACATGCTGTGGTCTATTGAATGTGCAGCAGCATTCTGAAAAAGTTGGAAATATTATAAGGATGTCCAGAGACGTGGAGTGAGTGAGTGTTGGAAAACACAGCTGTTGGAAAAACAGTGCCAATAGGCTCACCACAAACCATATATATATGTATATCCCACAAGATCTGTGATCACAGTAAAGTGAATCTCTGTACAATGAGGTGTGCATGGATGTAAAACTCAAAAGAAGTGAACTCTTTCACCTCCAGTCAGTTAGCCAGCGACTTGTTTCCTGAGCTGGGGCCAGAATTCATTGTTGAGAATCTCACCGGCCAGGGCCTGAGAGGGTGAGGCTGTGGGGGCGGGGGCGGTGGAATCAATAAGGGTACAGGTTTGGAGAGAGGGGTGCAGGTACTGTTGGCTCTGGATAACATGTTCTCCACTGTGTTCTGGCTAGGGAGGGCTCTGGCCACGCCGCTGGGCCACATGCTGACATGGAGACGCCCTCGGCCACTCTGGGGAATTTCCCCTGAACTGTCACGGGAGCTGCCTGGCAGCAAACTGCTGACAGTTCCTGCTGAGGGGCGCAGCCAGACAGCCCGGCAGTGCCCACCATGGAGTGGGGGTCTGTCCTAGATCCATTGCTCTTACCTCACCCCCTCCTCAGACTTGAGGACCAGATGACAGCTGGGATTCACTTAGCACTGCTGCTATTCCGAGAACAGGAACACACCATGACAGAAGCAGAGCCCCTGCCTTGGGACCCTTGAGGCCATGTCTCAGCTTTCTACCTGCACCAGGGAGCTGCGGGTTCCTATAGAGGGAGGGTCTGCCTTGGCTGCAGGGTGACACTGTCAGAATCAACTGTGTCATTGTCCAGCCTTTGAGGGAGGGTCTGGGACTCAGAGGGCAGCAGCTTCCCCAAACCAGCTCCTAGGATTGCCCGAAGCTGGGCTCCGAAGGTCTGAGCTGGGACCTTTTGTTGCTTCAGGCAGGGAGGAGGCGCTTCACTGCGTGTGCCTGCATGTAACGAACAACATCTTCAGGGCGCCTTTCATTTAGTGGCTCCCACTGGTCTGGGACTGCATCAAGCTGACTTCAGGTTAACCGATTTCAACTCAAAAGGAGCCCTGGTGGCATCGTGGTTACCCCTTGGGCTTTGATCATCAAGGTCAGCAGCTGGAAACCACCAGTGGCTCTCG
>NW_022111324.1:53736979-53749739 GCF_000313985.2 Echinops telfairi
GGGTGCTTCTTATTTTAGTCCCTATGATCAGACTCCACTCCACAGGCTTTTCTTTTCTTTTTCTTTCCTTTAAAAAACATTAGTAGCAGCAGAATTAACCTTCCTTAAAAAGAGTTCCGATAACCCCCCACATACGCTCTGAGGTGATACTCTCCCTTCTCCAGCTCCCGCAGAGAAAGACCGCGGTGCTTAGCATAATGGTACCATGGGCAGGCATTTATATTTGTAAAGAGGGGTGTTCTGCCCAGGACCACCCCCTCCCTGCTTCCTCATTTGCATTTAGTAAGGAAGGGACACATTCTAGAACCTCGCCTCCCTTTTTCATTCCAGGAATCTAATTGTTATTTCTGTGTTTGTGAAAGATAAAGGATTAGCAAGAAGGCTTTGCATTAAGGCACCGTTTGTAAATGCTTTATAATTATTTATGAAATCATCCCGCATTTTATAACATGGGAGATAATAACTTAAATTGATGTCTTTAACACACACAAGCATTATTTTAACAATATTAAATGCACCTCGGTGGAATAGCGGCTCCGTAAATATGAAGAAAGCATTCAGAAGTGGCACCTTCATTTAAGACATTAGAGGGCTCGTGACACCCAAACCCATGACTCCCTTTTCTTGAGAGACAGATGGAGTTTCTTATCTGGCTGCCATGTGCCTCTTTCTTGAAGTGAAAATGAATTCTTAAATTAAAAAAAAAATATTATCGAACGTAATTTTGGCGTTGTGATGAAGCAATGGGAGAGGAGATAAGAAGCAGCATTTCCAGGGACCAGAACAAATTGGACAAGCCTTATCTTTTCTCGTCTCCATCCTCACAGTGCCCAGGGTACTTACTGGGAGAGTCTCCAGCCTTTGGTGATGCAGCAGGACTCAGGGAGGAGTCAGGAACTGGCCGATGGGCTGGGGACACAGCTGCATTCTTCTCTTCTATACCAGGGCATTGGGACTGCTTTGAGCAAGGGGTACCCCAAAAGGGAAGATCCATCCTGCACAGCAGCAAGTCTGCAGCGAAGGCAGAGGTGGGCGGATGGAAGCCAGGCAGCAGCCCTGTGGAAGAAAGGCCTGGAGAACTCCATTCCTTAAGATGACAGCCAAGAAAGCCCTCTGGGTACCACGCGGATTCACCCTGAGCGGGGCACTGATGGCACAGCCAGTCAAAACAGAGCTCTCTAGATCGAGGAGGGGGATCTATGGGAATTTGAAAGTTGATCAGTATGCAAATGGGAAAGAGCAAAAATATGATTTTCGACCTATTATTTGTTGGAAGCTTGTTCATTTAGTTTATTTCCCCCTCCCTCAAGGTTAGCAGCTCCTTGGCAGAAAACCTGATCTTCCTAGCTGAACCATTGCAGACTTCTGCAGAGGCCGCCCTCTGCTGGGCAATGTCAGATTTGATTTTCCACATGTGTTCCCAGTGTCCTCAGTTGGTGGCATATCAATCTGTATCATTCGTCTCACCAGTAATAGGACATTTTCTGAGGTTTAAGCCCTGCGCTGTGTTTTTTGAACATGGATTTATTTGACTCTCATAGTCATCAGTGGATGGAGAAAACGGAGCTCAGACAGTTTAAGTCCAGGCCCAGCCTCGTACCCACCGACTTGATCAGCAAGCTACAGAGCCGACCTGACATCGGTTGCTATTGCCTCTGACTTGGGGAGACGCCATGCCATGTGTGTGAGAGTAGAACTGCGCTCCACAGGGACTTCAGGGGTGCCTTTTCAGAAGTAGATCACCAGGCTTTGCTTCTGAGGTACCTCTGGGTAGACTCGAACTTCAAACATTTGAGCTCACGGTTTGCACCACTCAAGGATCTTAGAGTTGACCGTGTGGGCCACGTTACCCATCCCATGTTCCAGGGACGAAGGCAAATCTATTTTGTACTTGAAGAGCCTGGAGCTGCAGGATAAACATTGGTCTGTTAACCACAAGGTTGATGGTTCAAACTCCTCAGCCGCGCTGGGGGAGAAAGACGAGGCTGTCTGTTCCTGGAAAGATTTACCATCTCAGGAACCCCAAGGAACATTTCTGCTCTGTCCTGCGAGGTGCTTTGAGTTGGAATTGACTTGCTGATGGTGGCTTTTCAGTGTCAGTGATCCGATTTGGAAGTGCTTTCTAGCTTCCAACTGATGTCCTTCCATTGGTAAGAATGGGCCCTACAAATGACAGTGGGTGGATTAAAGACATAGTCTAAGCATCTGGTACTGATGTCTGCAGTCCAAACACCAAAAGCCAAGCAGATTCCTCTTCTTCACACATCATACCCAATGTGTATCAGGGAAACCCCTCATCTCTGTATACAAAATATACTCAGAATGAAGACACATGTCGTCCCTGGGCACCTCATTGATTATTTATATTACTGAAGCAGCCTCCTAACTGTTCTTCCTGCTTCTACTTTCTCCCCCAGCAGCCGATTGGTAACTCGGCATCCAGACTGCACTAGGACCACATAAGCCAGGTGGAGACCCTCTCTCCCTTTAATTCCAGGCAAAAGCCCAAGTCTGCACATCGGTCTGCAGAGTCTCTACAGAATGTGCCTTCTTTGATCCTACTCCCTCTAGGCTTCCCTCCCATTGCCTTAGTCAGCTCCAGCCCACTGCCCCCTTGCCCACCCCACCCCACCGCTGGGTGTTCCCCGAGGGCAAGCACAGCCTCAGGACCTGCACAGGCTGTTGCCCAAAATGGCACGCTCTCCCCAAAGATTACCTTATCAATTACTGCCTCACCACCTTCAGAAGTCTGCTCACACACTACCTTCTCAGCTCAGATGCTACCCAACTCATTCCCACTTCCCGTCCTGCTCCATTTCACGCCGCAGCACGAACTGTATCCGAACACAGTGTACGGGAGCATTGGACACGGAATAAGGAGGGCCGCAGGAGAACCGATGCGTGCGCATGTGGGTGCTGCTGAAGCGTCGTGAAAGGACGTGGACTGCCAAAAGAACAGAGCTGTCTTGGAAGAAGGACCGTCCTTAGAAGCAAAGGTGGTGAGACGTCATCTCGTGCACTTTGGCCATGTTATCAGGAAAGACCAGTCCCTGGAGGACATCAGGCTTGGTAAAGTAGTGGGGCCGTGAAAAAGAGGAAGACTGTCAACAAGATGGGTTGATGCAGTGGCTGCGACGATTGTGAGGCTGGCCCAGGGCGGGGCAGTGTTGCATTCTGTGGTGCGTCTGGTCGTCGCTATGAATCAACTGGGATGGCACTTATCAACAACAACAATAGCTGGCCTTGGGTTTATTATTGATCACCTTCCACTAAAATTCAAGCTCTCATCTCTTGTACCCCTTGCCCCTGGAACAGCACCTGGCACAGTGCTAAATGCAACTTTCGTCTTGATTTCAGAATCCCAGGAAACCTCTTCAGCTCTGGCCATTGCGATGGTTGGGCACCCCGATAGTCAGCGGGCAGAGCACCCAGCAGCAGTGCAGCCATCTGCAGACACTAGTCTGAACTTGGCCCCCAGGGGGAGTGTGTGCCCCATCACTGGAGGATGAGGTGCCAGAGGGGGGAATGGCGTGCTCTTGGAGAACGCCTGTGGAGTTATTAAATGGCAGCTTGTTCTGAAGGCGAAAGTGAGGATGTTTCTCATGAGTGGCCTGGGAGTAGAGAAACGACAGCGTGATGGAGTGTCAGTGGAACCATGACTGTCCTGAGATGGAGCAACATAAAGCATTCCTTCCGTGACGCTTGGCCTTCTTGGCCCGCCCTCTCTGGCCTAGTTTAGTGGGCAATCAATCTCCCCGGAGCCACTCTGACCTGCGGCTGCTGTCTCCATAGGGGTGCCGCGACAGGCTGCTCTGCCACTGTGGGCTTTCTGGGGTGGTTTACCTCCGTGTTTGCTTCTCCACGCTGAAAGAATTCACGCAGCGGAAGCACTTTTGAAATCCAGGTAACTTTTATGCGGGAGAGGGACGTTTCGGGGGATACAGTCTCAGAGAGTACACGCTATCCCTGGAAATCGTGCAAGGCTGCATGGTGGGGGCCGTGGGAAAGTTCAAGACTGAAAATGGTCACTTGAGGGGATCGCAAAAGAGTACACAGCACCAAAAGAATTCCTGGACCCGAGCATGAAAAACCGCGAGAGTGCGGGCCCCATAGAGCACGCAGGAGCCGCGCATGCGGGAGAAATCTCACCCTCCTGCTACCTGCAAGCAAGGGGTCACCTGACCAAGAGGGTGCAGCCTTGCCCTGAGTCTGGTATTTATCCCCTCCTATGCCCATGGGCTGGGGAGGGGTGGTTGAGGGTATTGGCTAATCTTATTGTCTGAGTGTAACCACAGCTGTGTGGGGTCATGTGCCTAGATTGTGGCCAGGTTTAGCTTCACCTGCGCCTAGGTAGACTTAGTCTGCGCATGCTCTGTTCTGGATTTTCCCATCGCTGCCTAATTAGTGTGCCTGATTGCTTTGCAACTCCACTTATGGTGGCAGTGCCAGCCGATTTTCGTGTAGTGTAGGCATTTGGTGGAGACAACCCCTTCATCCCTAATCTAGCTACTTGTCACAACTGCCCAATTGACCCTGCTTCTCCTGACTAAGAGATAGGGTGATTAATCCAGGCTGGTGCAGAGGGTAGAGGGTAGAGGAGGAGGCTGGGGGTGGGGGAGTGAGTTGGCCACTGGAGGACATGGCAGTGACCTTGGGTTCGTGAGGAGGGCCTGGGCCAATGTGGAGAGATGGGGAAAGAAGCAGCAGCCCCACTGAGCTTTTGAAGGGCTGTCTGATCTTGACGGTGAAGAAGGAGAATCAGTCAGAGGGATCTGGACTTGCACCTGCAGGGAACCATAACGCCATCCATCTGTGACGAGTTGTGTGGCTATGCAGGGCAGCTCTTCTCTCTCTTACGCTCGTGTATTCATTCATTCATTCATTCATTCATTCATTCATTCATTCATTCTTTTATTCTCATCAAAATACAAAGAGCACAAACATTTGACCTGTTTCATGTGTGCAGTTCAATTAAGTCAGTTATATCAATATCACTTATTTTCTATGGCCAATTTTTCCATCGCCCCAAAGGTAGAAATAGGCTACATGTCATCAATGGATGAACGGAGAAACAACAGGTGGTATACCCATGCTGTGGTTAGGTGTCCTTGTGTCTGTTCCGGCTCACAGAGACCGGAAACACTGCCTAGTGCTGGCCCATCCTCACAGTTATTCTGATGTCCGAGCCCATTGCTCCAGCCCATGTCCATCCACCTCCTTGAGGGGTGTCTTCTTTTTCATTGCCCCTCCACTTGGCCCTGCCAAGCATGATGTCCTTTCCCAGAGATTGGCCTCTCCTGACAATATGCCCAAAGTACACGAGACGAGGTCTCCCCATCCTTTCCTCCAAGGAGCATTCTGGCTGTACTGCTTCCAACACCATTTGTACGTTCCTCTGGCAGTCCGTGATGCCTTGAAGCTTCTTCAGCAGCACCACGATTCCGATACATTGATTTGCCTTCAGTCTTCCTCATTCAACAGTCAACTTTCACAGGTCTGTGAGGTGACTGAAAATGCGCTGGTGTGGGTCAGGTGCGCCGTGGTCCTCAGGATCACATCCTTGCTTTTCAACTCAATAGAGGGGTCTTGTGCAGGAGATTTACCCACTAGAGTGTCATTTGATCTCTTGACTGCTGAGTCCATAACCATTGACCATTGTGGAACCTTTGTGAATCTGAGCAAGACAAAGTCCTGGACAACTCCAGTCTTCTCTCTGTTGATCGTGATGTTACTCACCTGTTGGTCCCGTGGTGAGGATTTTTTGTTTTATTTTCTTTCCATTGAGTTGCAATCCAATCTGAAGACAGAAATCCTTTATCTTCCTCAGCAAGTGCTTCTCAGTAAGTGCATTTTCCATGCAATGGAATATTACTCAGTTGTAAAGAGAACCGAGGTCCTGATGCATCAAACCTTGAAGAAACTGTGCTGAGTGCTAGCCCTCTTTCTTAAATCTTCATTTTGGTCGGTCCCTGAATTATCTGACTGAACTGGCTTCCTCTTCTGCTTCCAGTTGTTCATGGATGCAGAGACTAAACCTGAGCACTTAGCCTCGGCTA
Organism: Echinops telfairi; assembly: GCF_000313985.2. NCBI lineage: Eukaryota > Metazoa > Chordata > Mammalia > Afrosoricida > Tenrecidae > Echinops > Echinops telfairi. Next base: position 53,743,036 of record NW_022111324.1, read on the forward strand.
CTTGAATAAGTGGTTCTGAAAGTGCGGTCCTTGGACCAGCAACCTAAGCATCCCCCGGGGTGTCAGTTTCCGAGGGCTTTCATAAAGAGGGGTATGAAACTGGGAGCCTGAAAGCAAACAAACAAATGAGGAATTCATCCTCTCATAGTTCTAGAGTTGTGAAATCCCCAAACCAAGAGGTGGCCAGGTCCATGCTCCCTCTGGAGCCCCTGGGAGGAGACCCCCTGGACTCTTGCAGGCTTCTGGTGCTTAGTGGTGGTCCTTGGCTCTCCTGCTGGTATATGCATCAATCCCACTTCTGCCTCTTCATGTGATATGTTTGAAGGGGGGTGCGGTTGGCATAATTCAACCCAGGAGGCCCGGGAACATGTTAGAGCTACAAATTCTCAGGCTCCATCTCAGAACTGAGTCACGGACCCTGGGGGTGGGCTCAGCGACTCTTCTTGTTACAAGCCCTCCAGGTGGACGCATGCTAGACTTGGAGGATAATTGCTTCCAATGAAAGAATGCCTCTCCTGGGAACCGTTACTCACAGGTTTTTGCAATGTTGGAAGCAGCATCTTCAGAAGAGTTTGTAGAAACAGACTGCTGGGCCCCAGCCCCAAGGTTATTGATTCAAAACAGCCACACGGAGGCCAGACAATCTGCGTTTTCAACACGTTCTCAAGGACCCCGGGGGGGGGGGGTAATGCACTAGTGAAGGGTCCCCTGCTCCCCTCAAGGTTAGCGGTTCCAGCCCACCCACTGACTCAGGAAGAGAAAGACTTGGTGGTCTGTCTCCCTGAAGGTTACAGCCACGAAAACCTCAAAGCAGTGCACGGTGTCTTATGGAGTTGTTGGGATTAAGAACTGACTAGACGGCACCTCCCAACCATCACATTTCCAGGTGATGCTGAAGCTGCTGCCTGGCCTGGGATCAGCATGCTACATGCACTCCTCTGGCCACAGCAGGCCTGTCACTTTGGAGCCAGTTCCTTCACTGCAAGAACGGACTGGTCCCTGTGTCCTAGAACAGTTCCTTGCCCCCCTGGAGTTGTGCTGTGGTGTTTGGGCATCTACCACTCCCACCCCGGAGTTTGGTCGCAGTCCTGGATGCCCCTAAGTCAGGTTCAAGCTGGAGGTGGGAACAGCTCCTGTCACCAACAGCCCAGAGCTGGTTGGGCCTGTGTCTGGCCGGGCCTCTGTCTCCACCTGTATTTCTGAACCACGTCGGCCGCTGGTCTGAGGATATTCAAGAAGCCCCAAACCAACATCTGGTCTCAGTCTCATTCCGTGACTGCTGGAGAAATCTTGTCTCAACTCTGCCTTAGCTTGCTTCCAGGTATCTGAGTGTTCTTGGGACTCCGGTCTCATGCATCTCTAGGTCCTTGATAGAATTTCTGCTTGTGAGCCCAGGTGCTGTGGCCAAGACTCCTGGACGAACTGTCTGATTCACTGATCCCCGCCTCCTGCATTCACAATTTCTGAGTGTGGTCCACTGGGAGGTGAGCCCCAGCCACTTTGATGTTCACTGTGACCTCCTGAGTACCTGGGCCACCAAAAGTCACCCTCCACACATCCCTGTGCCCACTGGATGGGCACCCAGCACCAACATCCCAATGGACAGTCTAGCCCCAGGTTCTCTCACCTCTTAGCCTTCCCCACCTGGTGGCAGGCACTTTCTCTAGACAGGACTGCGTCCTGGTATGTGCCCGGGCCCCAGGCCTTCATTCCTGGGGTGAAGTGCAGAGTTGTTAACCTCCATGTAGCTGTGGCCATGGAAGGCTGGGCTGAGCTATTCACTGAACTGCCAAGTCTTTATGACTAAGGACAGGTGGTGGATTTTTACTGCATTGTTATCAATTATAGGGGTTCATCAGCAATTGCTGGCTGCGAATGAGGGGAATGAAGAAGCCTATGGTTTGGGTCCTAATTTGTTTGGTTTGGGGCTGGACCCCAAGCTCAGGAACCACAGTAATTAGCCCAGCTGCAGAATTGGGCAAGTGCACCACATGCCTGTCATTGCTCCAGGGGGCGGGGTTGGCACCAGACCCCCTGGCTCTAACAAGGGCTTTTGTCAGCTTGATGGGCTGTGGTGGCAGCTGCGGATATGGAGGGGCCAGAGCTTAGATTCCCCTGCCTTCCCTCCACACTCCCTCTCCTGCCCCTTTTGGCACAGGGAAATGCCCCAGCGCTGAGTCTGGGGGTGAGGGTTCAGGAGGAGTCCTCGCACCAGGATGCCAAGGAGAAGGGTTGGCACAGCATTTGATGGCGATGTTGGGGCTTGGAGTTGGCTGAGTAGGGTCCAGTAGAGAGGAAAGGGCATTGCAGCCACCTGCCAATGGATGTTGTGCTTAGGCTCCGAGTTCTGGAGAGGCAGCACCTGCAGTTTGCTAAGCCAACCAGAAAATGCACCCAGCAGCTATGGTGGGAAGCACAGGCAAGAGTCAGAGCCACGAGGGCGTGGGTCCATCGAGAGGGGCTGTGTCTGCCTCTGGCAGGGGTGGGTGGGAGGCTCTCTTCCCATGGGGGGGCTCTGCAGTGTCATCGGGAAGGGCATGCGCTTTGTCTGCCACTTGAGTGTGATTGAAGGCAAGGCCTGTCATGACGCTGGAGCTACAAGTTGTGGGAGACAGGTGCACCAGGATGCACCCCACAGCTTTTGTGGGGCTCTGGGGAAGGCATTTCTACTCTCGCTGCCCTCTGACCGTCTCAATCTCGACACATACCCCTGCTCTGTTTACCAGCGTGGACCTAATGTTAGCGCCTCCTCCCTGGGACAGAGTGGATTCTGTGTACTGCAGTGTCCAGACGCTGTCCCATGTCGCTGGCTCATGCTCTTTCTTTGCTTTAAATCGTACAAGGAACTAACAGCCGGAAGGATTTAGGGCAGAAATAGAGCACACTCTCCCTAAGAACACAGGGGAGGGCTGGCAAAGAAAGAAATGACTGAGGAAAGCCAAATAGAGTTGAGCTGGAGCTGACCTTTTTGGAGGCTCCTGGGATATTTACGGCTACTCAGAGGAGTAGATTTAGCCCCGGTGGCACAATGGTTACATGGTCTCTGGTAAATGAAAGCTTGGCAGTTTACACCTTCCCAGTTGTGGTGTAGTGGTTACTCGTTGGTCTATGATTCACATGGTTGGCAGTTCGAAGCCACCAGCAGCCCTGAAGACTGGGCTTTGTACTCCTGTCAGCAGTCACAGTCTCAGACACCCACAGTGGAGTCTCCAGGAGTCAGGGTCGACTCGCTGGCAGTCAGTTTGGTTTGGTTTGGTTTGGAGTAGTTCTACAGAAGAAAGACTTGGCCATCCCGTCCCCCAAAATATTACAGGCTAGGAAAACTATGAAGGCAGCTCTGTTCTGTTCTGTGATCTCAGAAGAGATCCATGGCACCTAACACCAACGAGTAGATGGGTGCTCAGATGCCAACGTCTCAGTGGCTGGCAGTTCCTTCTTTAGTTGAGATTGTCTTATTACATTTTGTCTACACAGTACCTCTTTATGCCAGAAGAGAGCAGAGGGCCATTAAGTCAGGAATATGAGAGCAGAGATGGTATCAGTTTGATGGTTGCAGTATCGCTGACTCAACTAATGGTTTCCCCCACCCCCAATGGCCTCTTCGACATACAAAAACTGGACAATGGAAAAAGAAGACAGAAGAAAAATGGATGACTGGGAGTCTAGGTGTTGGTGAAGCGTATTGAATCGACCATGGACTTCCAGAAGAATAAACAAATCAGTCTTAGAAGAAACATGACCAGAATGCTCCTTAGACCCAAGGATGGAGAGCGAGGCTTCATCTTGCTTACTTTGGGCACACTCTCCAGAAAGACCAATTGCTAATAAAAGACATCCTGTTTGGAAAAGTAGTCAGTCAGCAAAAATGAGGGAAACCCGGATGGAGATGGACTAGCACAAGAACCACAACAGTGGACTCAGACATACCAGGGATCATGAGGCTGACACAGGAGCAGACAGTATGATGCTCTTCCATACGGCTACCATGCGTTGGAGTGGACTTGACAGCTACTAACTACAGCAACAACACACAACATGAGGCTAGAGGGAGAGCAGTATTAGGACTTTGCCTGACTTCAATCTAACCCTTCTATGCCTCTCCCAGGTAGAGGTCTGTTGGCTATACTTCCCATCAGCAAGATGAGAGGATGCTGCTTTTCCAAGCTGATGGTAAGTAGAAGCACTTGACTCTGTGTCTTGACATTTCCAGAGAGTCTGAATGGGCCAAGGAAGAGGCAGTGGGGAAGATAAAATACTTGAAAGATAAAATCTTGAAAGATGAACAGTGCAGTGAGAGCTCAAGAAAGAAGTGGGAATCATAGTTGCAGCAAGAGTTAAAAGACCAGGTTTTCTATTCTATTGAAGAATCCTGATTAAAAGGGAGGAAAATGCAGGATAGATTTCAAATTCTCATAGAATTTTGGAGTCATGGTGGCTGGTTGAACCCCCAAAACTATTGCCCTGTGATAATCTTTAAATACTAAACCAAAAATATCCCTTCAAAATTTCCTAAAACCAAAAAATTATTTAGCTTAACTATTAAAGATTGTCTGCATTGGGTATTATGTTTTTCTTAGATCTGTCTGTAGAGACCATTAATTACTTTTTTGCAAGTCCAGGTCATAGCTGAGAGCAATTAAAACAAGCCCATGAGAACCAAAGTAAGACCATATTATGCATATCCCACTTTAATTTAGAGGATGTAGCAAGAATAGATTTGACATGCATTGAACACCAATGACAGAAGACCAGACCTGTTGTGGAGTGACATCAAGGACATCGTATATAAAGAAGGAAAAGGGTCCTTAAAAGACAGGGAAGAAATAAAAGACCACGATGGCTAGCAGAAGAGACTGGACGTGGCTCTTGAATGGAGAGTAGCGGGAGCAAATGGAAGAACTGATGAGGCTGAAAACTGAGGAGAGGATTACAGAGGATGACTGGGAAGACAAAGTGTAATGAAAGATGCCCAGACCTGTAGTTAGAAAGCCTAAAGGGCAGAGTGAGCATAGCATGTATCAAGCTGAAAGAACCAAAGAAGAAACTCAAGCCTTGAGTTCCAATATTGAAGGATTCTAAGGGCAAAATATCATATGAATGTTTCAGGAGGACTCAAAAGAAGATGGAAGGAATACACGTAGTTACTGTAGAAAATATAACTGGTTGATGTTCAACTATTTGGGGTGGGAGCATGTGATCACGAACAGATGGTGTGGAAGGAAAGAGTCCAAGCAGGAGATGGTGTAAGGCGTTGGTGTACAACACTGACGGAGACATCTCTACAAATGAATGCAACTCAGACAGCGCTCGGTTGTTTAGGCCAAGAAATCTGGAAGACAGCCACCTGGCCATCCAACTGAAAGAGATCCGTATTTGTGCCCATTCCAAAGGCAGGGAATACCTAGCAACATGATTATTATCTCAGGCAAGCAACATTTTGGTAAAGATACTTTTAAAATCATGCATCAGTCCATTTACAGAAATTCAAGCTGACAGAAATACATTGCCAGAAACACAAGCTGAAGCCACAAGAGGGTGTGGAAAGAGGGAAACCAATGGTGATGTCAGATGGATCTTGGCTGAAAGTATAGAGTACCAGAAAGATATTTATCTGTGTTTCCTTGGCTGTGAAAAGGCATTTGTAGGGACCTTACAAGTGATGGAGTGCATACGAAGAGCAGGAACTCCAGAACACTCACTGTGCTCACACGGTACCGGTACTTAGAACACGGAGCTCCCTCCTGCATGGTTTCGAATCAGGAAATGTGTGTGTCATGTTGGTCTCCTGTCACCATGTTTATCCAATCTAGAGGCTGAGCAAATAATCTGAGAAGGTGGACTGTGTGAAGAATTCAGCATCAGGATGGGAGGAAATCTCATTAACAACCGAGGATATGCAGATGACACAACCTTGCATGCTGAAAGGGAAGAGGACTTGAAGCCCAGACCTAATGAAGACCAAAGACTATAGCCTGCAGCACGAATCACATCTCAGTACAAAGAAATTCCTCACAAGTGGATCAGTGAGCAAAAGCATGGTGAATGAAGAAACTTGCAGTTGTCACGATTTTCATGTCACTCGGGTCCCCATGCAATTACTGTCTGCGAAGTAGCCTTTTTAAAGTTTTAAAATGGTTTGACCACTGTGGAAAACAATATGGTGTGTCCTTAAAAGTTGGAAAAAGAAGTACCATATAACCCATCAATTCCAATATTTGGCATATACTCTAGAGAAATAAGAGCCAGGGTATGAATAGATGCCTGCACACCAGCACTACTCAAAATAGCAAAAGATGGAAGCCACGTCAATTCCATTCACTTGGGGGGAGGGGAAGGCAATGGAGGAAGACAGGGAGGAAAACAAGAAGGCCGAAGGCAGGGAGGAAAACAAGAAGGAGTTGAAAAGCAGTTGTCTTGGCAAGGCTGCCGAGCCAGGAGGCGTATCATACAGCCCCAGCCAAACCGCCAGCCTCCAAGCAGACTCCTCAAGATGCAACAAACACGGAGCTTTGAAGCTGTATAAAGGTCATTGTCATCACCAGCAATATTTTCCGAAAATTTGCCCCAAAGAATGGATATGGAAAAAACCACTAGGTTCATAACTAAACATGGAACCAAAAACGACATCCTATAGGTGTAGCTGTCAGGAATGTTCCAGTCCTTTCCCTGGTGGTATTTTCGAATGCTTCGTTGCTTCAAGTGGG
>NW_022111324.1:53749908-53752452 GCF_000313985.2 Echinops telfairi
AGTTCCAGGCTCCCCCTCAATTGCTGTAGTAACCTGGGTCCAGGGCCTCGGTGGTGTTCCTGATGCCCCTCACCCACCCCTGAAGATCCCAGGTGGGCGAGGGGATAGTCAGAGGGATCACAATCTTTCAGCCAAGTTATTTTACTCGGTGAGTACGCTGACCCGTACGGGCACCCTACCCCAGTTCCCAGAGAGACCACTGGGCCCCGAGCCTGGTGGGATCCCTCACCACGGCCTGGGGTGCCCTGTCGCCGCCTGTAGGATAATCGGCTGACAGTAACAGAGGAACTAGCGTCTAATGACAAGACCAGGATTCTTAACGTCCAGTCCAGGCTCACGGAGTCCAAACATGTCACCAGGAGGGCTGTGTTGAGCGGCGGCAGCCTCTACATCGAGATGCCAGGTGGTGCCCTGCCCGAGGGGAGCAAAGACAGCCTCGCCGTGCTCCTCGAGTTTGCTGAGGAGCAGCTCCGCGTGGATCACGATTTCATTTGCTTCCACAAGAACAGAGATGACAGAGCCGCCTTGCTCCGTACCTTCAGCTTTCTGGGCTTTGAGATTGTGAGACCGGGGCATCCCCTTGTCCCCAAGAGACCCGACGCCTGCTTCATGGTCTACACGCTGGAGAGGGACTCCTCAGAGGAGGAGTAGCCGAGCCGCCAGCCTCACCATATGCAGAGGCAGGCCAGTCCGATGGCCTTGCCCACCGGCTGAGTCCCTGTGGGTGGGCTGGGGTGCCCCAGCTGCCCCCTCTTCCCAGGTGTGTCCGCATGTTGTAATTGTGCAAATAATCGCTCACTCCAATTCAGCTTGTATTCCTGGAAGTTTAATATTGTGTTTGTGATACTGAAGTATTTGCTTTAATTCTAAATAAAAGTTTCTATTTAAAAAAAAAGACACGAATCAAAGCAAGTGAAAACAAATATTTTATTTGCCATTGATAAGCTCATTTCACAGTCATGTAGAACATGTTTGGATATTTATTATTTTCTGGACAGTAAAGCGTGTGTGTTTTTAAAGCAAAGATATCACTTTGAAGACGAAGGTGCACCTGACCCCAGCCATGGGATTTTCAATTGCCTGATAGGCATATACACGCTGGACAATGAAAGAGGAAGATCAGGCAAGTGTGGGTAGCTGCATCCGCCAGGTTATGCATGTTTCCACTCCTGATGCCTAGTTCTTCTCCAGAGTCCAGCTTCTCAACTTATGTGCTCCTCCTACAGATGGAAAAGTACGGTGAGAGGATAGAACCTCGGCACACCCTTTGCTTGATTTAAAACCATGCAGTTGTCTCATCGTTCTATTCCAACAACTGCCTCTTGGTCCAGCTATGGGCTCTGCATGAAGACAATTAAGTGGAACAATGGGTTTAAGCACTGGGCTACTAACCCAAAGGTTGGCAGTTTGAACCCACTAGCTGCATTGCAGGAAAGAGGAGGTAGTTTGCTTCTGTAAAGATTTACAGCCCTGGAAGCCCCCTGGAATAGATCTGAGTTGGAATCGACTCAACAGCAGTGAGGTTGGGGGTGGGGCTGGGGGAACAGGGATGGCATCCCCGGTAAGCAAGGTCGGCGTGGGCTTCTGTGCCCTGATCGACTAATCTGGAGAGAACAATTTCACCTCACTTGCTAATTGGGTAATATGCGCCTGCCAAGGTGGGACTCCTTCTAGAAGCATCTCCAGGACTCCGCCTCTGCACACAGCTCTCCAAGGCATTCTGAAAGGTCGGAGTCAGGCCATATGACAGAGCAGGTTCAGCAGGCTCAAGGTGAGCCTTTTCTGCCTCGCCCCGACACCACACCTCTGACCAAGCATCCTCATTTGACTTGCTGATGCTTGAAATGCCGTTATAAGATCAGAAACCTTTCACACACCAGCCTGGGAACGGAACGGTCCTGAAGTGACTGACTGTGGATATTTGGAGCTTTGCCCCCGGAGGATTTATGAGTGAAGGTCCCACTGTAAGAAAGTGCCGACAACTAGAGGTCAGAACCTTTTGTGCCAAAGACTAATCCGTGCAGCAAATACTTGTGGAGGAGTTTTTGAGAAGGTGGAATCAGAGGGACAAACGTTAGGATGTGGTCAGCTTCTAGAAAATATCTAAGAAGGTAGACCCAGGTACCTTAGCCACCTACATTGTCTATCTCAACCTGTGGCATAAGAAATAAGCACTGATACCGAGATTCTGGGAGATGATCAACCATCATCCTTTAGCCCACATGCTGATGCCCAGCCAGTACTGGCCTCTTTAACAAGCCTGGCTTGACCCTGTGTATGGTTCCGTGTTTGGGATTGTCGGAATTTTCCTCATGGTAACCAACAGCTTTTAAGATGCTCCCCACCCGTCCATGATCCCTGACTCATGACATTTACTCTCTGGTTTAATCCCTTCTTACCGACTCACATCTCCTGAACACATACCACGAGGTGATGGGATGCCCCTTCTGAGATGAGGTTGTAGAAAGTCTGGCTTCCATCTGGGGTGCAGGCACTCTCTCTTCCTCTGGTTTCCTGGCTTCCTCTCTTTAGATCTCATCACCG
>NW_022111324.1:53752852-53757451 GCF_000313985.2 Echinops telfairi
TTTTGACTCCCGCTCTTTAGTTCTTTCTCTGGCTGCTTGGATTGATGGTCACGCCTGGGTCTTAACATGGGTCTTTGACCCTTGGCACCCTTCCACACACAAGGTTGGGGAGCTGCTTTCTGATTCCAGCCTTCGAAATTCTGCGAACAGCGACACTATCTACGGAACTCCACCGGGGTCAGGCTGGCCTCTCACCTGACCCAGGTCTGACCCAGAAGCAGGATCTGACAAATCAGCTTGAGAGTTACTCGTGCTGGAAAGCTTAACCAGACACCCTGGCAAGATTTTCAGTGAGAGCTGAAACAACCTTCTTATCATGAGAAAATGCATTGCCTCCTCTCCCTACAGCCCATTCTCCTTGTGTTCCTCTCAATCAGGACTTCCCTGCATCTGTGAGCTGATGGATGGTAAATGGCTGGTCCATTACTTTGTAAAAACAAGACATTGTGTTCAGATATTTTTCTTCCCCCCCTCAACCTCCTCTCCCCTGCCTCACTTAAAAGCTCCCATACCTTCAGTCCGTCCAGCATTTCAGTCATTATTATCATTATTTATGGAATCTGGACATTAAAATGATAGAGTCTGGGTTCCATTAGAGACCCTCGTGACATAGGGTAAATATTTGCTGGGACTGAGAGAGTAGCTGATGGCTTTTTCTCAGCTACCCTGATACCCCCAGATGACCATGACTCAACGCCTGTTCTCAGGATAGTTCGGACCTCGGAGTAAATCAGCGGCCACCTCTGGGGTGGGTGGGGGTGGGGGGGCGGGTAGAGCAGGAATTCAGGTCACGTTCACTGGGCTGCTGGTCCATACTGATGACCCAAATGGAACTTCCTGAAAGTTTCAGTGTGGCCTGCAGGCCTGGTGTTGGCTGGGAATTGGACAAGACCTTCCTCCTTTCTTGTCATCCAAGCACTTCCCTCCTTTAACATCCTAGTCCTCGTCACCTGGCATACGAGTAGCAGATAACTTGGGGGGTATCGACTTGACTGTCAAATGAGAAAAATGCCCTTAATTGTAAATGCCCCCTGGGGTGCTTCCTTGGCAGCCATATTTCCTGTCCTTCTTGCCCCAGCTAATTGGAAGAATCCTATTTTCCCGCAAGAATTTCATTGGGCTAGTTTCTTGAACACAGAAACCATAAAGCTGCTTGTTGGGGGCTGTTCCTTGTCTGCCACGCTGAGGGGCAGAAGAAGGCTGGGTCCAGAATCCAAAGTCCAAATGCTTTGCTGCTGGGGCGATTCTTACTCACAATGACCCTATAGGCTGAGGACAACTGCCCCTAAGGTCCCCAAGGATCTCATCTTCACGCTTAAAGGAGGCCCGGGTCGGACCCTGGGCTGCTAACCTCAAAGTCAGCAGTTCAAACTCACCAGCTGCTCTGTGGAAGAAACATGAGGTGTCTGGTCCTGCAAAGACTTACAGTCTCAGAAACACCTTAAGGTTCACTATGAGTCGGAACAGACTTGATAGCCATGGGTTTGGTTTGGTTTGGTTTGGGTAATCTTTATGGAAGCAGTTGGTGGGTTTGAATCACTGACCTCTTCCGTTAACCACTGTACCACCAGAGCTCCCGCAGAGTGGCTAATTGTCTTCCTCTCCCATTTTGCATAGGAATGTGCCCATGCCCACGCCTAGCGATGGCCACATTTCCTAGGTATGGCCATGTGATTAAGGCCAATGTGCTTGTGGGCTGTTACCTGAACTAGAATACAGGAGTAGCCTTTCTTAAGGCACAGCAGAAATGCCCCTTATCATCTTCGCGTCTTCCTCCGTTCTGGAGTTAAAACGGTTCTTCAAGGACTGCTAAGTTGCACTAGGAGTCGGGGCCACTCCCTAGGGGCTGCCGGAGGGGAGTCTGATTGGAGTCTGGATCCCTGAGCTGCCAGCTTCCCGAGAGAAACACACCTCTGTCTTACTTCAGCCACTGGTCTTTGGGGTTTTTGTGTTTCACAAACCAGGTCCTGGCGGATGGGGCAGGCCTGCAGAGAGGGGTGAGGGGAACGGTTTTACAGAGAGGCGCCGCCTCGCCTCCTGAAGCTTCCTAGTCCCTAACCCCATCCCTGACTGAAGCTCTCCGAGATGGTTCCGTACTATGCTGGTTTTAACTTGCTCGAGTTTGTTTCTGTAACTTGCTGACAGAAATCCTTAACTCACCAGAGTATCACCAGTGCCTAGAACAGCCGTTCTTAACCTGTGGGTCTCAACCCCTTTGGGGGGGCTGAACGACCCTTCCACAGGCGTCACCCGGTTCATAATAGTAGCAAAATTACAGTTACGAAGTAGCAGCTAAAATACGTTTATGGTTGGGGGGGTCACCACAACATGAGGAGCTGTCTGAAAGGGCCGTGGCATTAGGAAGGCTGAGAACTGCTGCCCTCGAACAAGGCCTAGCTCCTGGCTGGGCTGAATGGCTGCCCAAGGCCTTGCATAGGACACAGGCAGTGGCATACGGTCAATATTTGCTGAAATAATAAACACAGATCAGTGATGTCACCTGTCTGGCTGCTCCACCCACGCCCCTGGCTGCTTTCCAGGATGGGCCTACTTCACCCAGCATCGTCTGCAGCCCCATCGCCTCCCACGCAGGAGCTCCAAGCCAGGTCTCCCTAAGCTCCCCTGTGCCTCACTGCTCGCTAGGCAGCTGCGCTTGGGCACTCTGCTGGCACTGATTGTGCAAGGTTAGCCTGAGGATCCTGTACGTCAAAGCCACGCCTCCTCATCCCCGCTTCCCGTCGTCTGAAACCCCCTCTTTGTTCACACTGGAAAACTGGCGTCCGGCTTGGAGTCTCCTCCCTCACCCTGTTCTTGGAGTCCAGTCATGGTGGTCGGTCAGTTCCCTCTGCGGCGTATCGCTTGAATGGCGTAACTTTTCTCACCTTGTTAACAAGTGCATGTCTCTTTTGCTTCCTACCCAACTGCCCTATTTTGATGCCAGGGTGGCCTTGGTCCCCTCGGGCGCCACACTCTTGCCCGAGTCCTGAACACAGACCATCGTGCTATTTCCGTCTCTCTAGGATGATCATCGTTCAATGACTTTATCGCCCTCAGGGCAGATTGCCTCCGCCACGGGACACACCCCGGTGGCCATGCCTGATCTGACTGGGCCCTACTTCCCTTTCCAGCCTCCTGGGTGTTTCAGCACACGCTTTGAAGTTTACGTCTCTCTTGCACACACATGATTTCCATGGTCACGGAAACGCTCCTTCCCTCCGGATCACCACTTGGTCTGAGTTTCTTCTCTTTGTTCTTTCAAATTCCACTTGGATGCACCTCCTCTGAGAAAGCCTCTCTCTTCCACCGCTGGAAACAGCAGGGTGGCTTTTGCACCCAGTGCCTAACCCAGCAACCTGTCCACAGGCCGTGATTGTACAGAAGTTACAGGGATGTGCCCTATCTACCTGAGAGGAACATTCTACGTACCCATCAATTCAACTCACTGCTGTTGAGTCGATTCAGACTCACATGGACCCTCTAGGACCGAGTAGAACTGCCCCTGTGGGTTTCTGAGGCTCTAACTCTTCATGGGAGTAGAAAGCCTCATCTTTCTCCTGTGGAGCAGCTAGTGGTTTCCAACTGCTGACCTTGGGGCCCAAGGCATAACCCCTATGCCTCCAGGGTTCCTGGTAGGTATCAATTAAAAGTAAAAATAATGAACTGAGAATGTGATTCAATTCCCCACTCCCCACCAGATGGAGCAAAGAACTCCCTTACACCTCCCACACCCACATAATAAAATAGTGAGTCCCTGGGAGGTGCAAATATGTTAATGTGCTCAGATGCTGAACAAACATTTGGGAGTTGAAGTCTACCCAGAAGCACCTCAGATGCAAGGCTTGGCCACCTGCTTCGAAAAGCAGTCATGGGAAACCCTGGAGGCGAGGGTGGAGTGGGAAGGGAAGACAGTGCATGTGGAACATCAGATCACTGTTCACAGTGATGGAAAATTCACATTGAGTAAGGGTAATGGTCCCATGGCCCATTAATGTAATGGATGCCATACATCGAACACCTGTAAACAGTGGGATTGGCAAAGGCATGATACATTTTTATAACTTTTACAAAAACAAGAAGGAGCAGCTGCTGAACCTGGGTAACAATCAAACCTCCCAGGTGATTCTGTTTCTTAATTTGAAGGCTTAGGGTCACAGTTCCCCAGTTAAATTGCGGTACTTCTGTGTTATCTCCTAGTTTGCTGTGTAGCCTGGGGTCTGGCAAGGGGCTTGCAAGGCACAACAATCTATCTCTATTTGCCGGAGACAACAGAGAGGAAGAGGGAGAGGAAGAGGATGTGGAGTGTGTGGCTAACTGCCCTGTGACCAGAACTGGATGGTGCCTGGTTATCATTACTCAAAGTTCAATGACTACAGAAGATTCCTGATCAAAAGGGGGTATCTATGGAACAGAACTTTTCATTCTCATGGAACTCAAACTTTCTGGAGCTCATGGCGCTACATGAATCCTACCCTCCCCCAAAGCTATTGATCTGAGGGACTCTTTAAACCTTAAACTAAAAATATTCCCCAAATTCCTCTAGGAATCAAAGAACATTTAAGAAGAACAAATAAGGAATGTCGTATGTATGTGTGTGTGTGT
>NW_022111324.1:53758854-53759793 GCF_000313985.2 Echinops telfairi
AGACCAGCTTAAAATGCAAAAGGGGCAGAGGGAAAAGCTACTATATACAAACATTCCTGGGGTGAGGTCCAGGTAGTATGGCAGGGACCAGACCAAATCCAGGGATAAATATGGTAGCCAACTAAAAAGGAGGTGAGGGGGATGGGAGAAAAGAAAGAAAAATACATGGGTAGTAGGAGAACAAGGCACTAGCCCACCCAAGGGGAGGGTATTGTTTATATCTCCACAGGCAAAGAGGGACCAGACTTCAATGTCTGATCAAAGCACACAGGAGCAAATGAAGGGAGAGGAAGAGAGAGAGTAGAACACATCCTGGCCCACAAAGCCCTGAGGATGATATTCCTGCTCAGAGCAGCCAAAGCACAGAAAGGACCATAGAGCCAGCCGCACTATGAGACACCACATCCCTCACTGACTCATAGCATTACAGGGGACAACACTGGACACAAAGTGAGGGGATTGTACCTGATCTGACCCCACCACACTGAGGCGAAACACTAAGGGTGTGCAACAGAACAACAAGGGGAACAGAGCAACGAAGTCCTCAAGGAATCCCAAAAATAGACTTTGGGGCCAGGGTGTGGCACCCCAACAGACTCCCTTGGAAAGCAATCCTAAAGGTCAACAAACACACCTTGAACTATTTACAGACGTTTTTGTTGTTGTTTTGTTTTGTTTTCTTTTGTTGCTTTGTTTTGCTCTGTCTTGTTTTTGGTGCATGATATCACCTCTTCAGGTCTATCTAGATAAGATAGGCAGGGTAAACAAGCTGGAGACCAAAACAACCAGACCAGTGGTCCGGGGAGTGGGTGTTAACAAACCCAGGGACAAGGGAACAACAAGTGATATAGGATGCCTGGTAGGGCGTGATCAAGGGCAATGTAACTGAGAGGAATTATTGAAACCCAAATGAAGGCTGAACATGATAGTGGGACAAGA
>NW_022111324.1:53761457-53773307 GCF_000313985.2 Echinops telfairi
TTGCCCTGCAATCTGCATGATCAGCAGTTCGAAACCACCAGCAGCTCCTCGGGAGAAAGATTGGGCCTTCTACCCCGTCAGCAGTTCCAGGCTCGGAAACCCCCAGTGGGGGTCGCTAACAGTCAGCATTGACTCGATGGCTGTGAGTTAGGGTTAGTTAGGGTGGGAGCCCTGGTGGTACTACAAATCAGATGTTAAGCTGCTAATGGTTGTTTGCTCCTGCGATATCGTTAGAATCAACTCAATGGCAGTGGATTTGCTTTGGTCGTCATCGAAGCCGAAGAGTCTCAAAACAGGAATGCTTTTCTTGAAAGGGATTACTACTGCCATTTCACTTTGTTGAGATTTGGAGGAAAAGGGTGAACCTCCCAAAGGTTAGTCTAAGAAGTAAAGTAGAATTCACCCATGATCCCAAGGCTCTGTGGTGATCCTATATTGTCAATAGGTTTCCAAATGCAGGTGTTTCTTACAAGTTCTGTATGCACAGACTATGACATAGGAATAGAATCTTCTATCGATTAACGAGACATCATTGAACACTGCCCTGCTCAGACCTAGACTCACTGCCATCCAGTCAATTTCAACTCGCGGCCACCCTCCAGGACAGGGTCGAACTGGCCCTGGGGGTTTCTGAGACTGTCACTATTTATGGGAGTGGAAAGCCTCCTCTTTTTCCCAAGGAGTGGCGGACAATTTTTGAACTGCTCACCTTGAGGTTAGCAGCCCAACTTTCTCCTAAACCAATCCCAAACGAAACCCACTGCCCTGGAGCCGATGCCAATGGAGTCGATGCCATGGAGTCAGTGCCAATTGCCATGGAGTCGATGCCAACCTACTGCCATGGAGTCGATGCCAACCCTACAGAGGGTCCCTGAGATGGCAAATCTTTATGGGAGCAGACAGCCAGTGTGATGGCGGTTGGCAGATCCATGCCTGACCCACATGCCACCAGGCATCCTAAACTTTCCCTTATTGGTAGATACTTACTCTGCTTCTACTGCCTATGATAAATAAAGGCAACAGCATCTATGTTTATGGCTATTTTTATTTCCTCAGCTTAAAGTGGAATGATTGCAATGAAGAGAGTGAATATTTTAAAGCCTGGTGAGACTTAGCACCATATTGCATTCTAGAGATATTGTGTGGCTTTCTATCCTGCTGGCAGAAGGTGAGGAGGGTGATCAAGGTGTCATACGTTCATCAATACTTTACATTGACTTTTACAAGTATTTGCTAATTTCAGAGGTTAAAAAAAATGAACTTCATTATGGTGTTTTCTTCTCACATATTGATTGTAAGGGAGGTTCCACCTTTGTGTGTTTAATCCATCAATTGTATTTCTCCTACAGATAGCCTATTCTCGTTCTTTGCACATTTTTCTATTGGTTTAGTGTTTTTAGATGTGTGTCAACACTGCCTATATATTTTAAGAACATTAGCTTTTTGATGTTTGTGTTGTAGACATTTTTCTTAGGTTGATTTTGCTGTTTACTTTTACTTCCCTGCAGTGTTTTTACGGGGTTGGTTTGAATTTTTATGTACCTTAATATATCTACTGTTTCTTTGTGATTTCTGTAATTGCTTTCATGCATAGAAATTCCATCCCCACACTGAGGTAGGAATAGTCATCCATATTTTATTCTAAGTATTTGATGGTTTCTTTTGGAAATTTTATGTAACTCTTCAGTTCACCAGGAACTTAGTCTCTTCTGTGTTGTGTGGTGAGGATTTGGATAGAATTTTCTCCAAATAGTTAACCGCTATCCAAGCATCGTTTGTAAAAGCCTGTGTTCTCTTTGTATTGGTTCGGGATACCACCTTCGTTATATGCTAAATCTTTTAAAGAAGTGTGATTGAGAATTCTGTCTTATTCTGGCCAGTTGACTCTGCCAGTCTAGTCACATTATTGTATGTTCAATTGAATGTATTTAAAATTATGGCATATTTGTACATGAAATGCAGCACTGTAATATCTGGTAGAACAAATCTTCCATAATTACTCTATTTTTAAGAGCGGGGGGTGGGGTGGGGGGTAGAGCCACCGCTGACTCATGTACTTTCCTGATGGGTTTTAGAATCACAGAGTTTCGAATTTAAAACAACAAACCCCACTCATCTGAGATACTGTGAGGGACTGGATCAAGCACACACCTTACTTTGTGAAGCACTTACCCCTTTCTACTCTCCCATCTTACCGTTCAGGAGAATAGAATGTTAGGGCTTCTCTCCCTTGTCCTTGGTTTTCAGGTTTAAGACTTTGGTCTAAATAGTGTCGACTGTGAGATGCGGGTCAGAATTGATCCCTTTTCAAGGAGCCAGCGCCCCCAGCGCCAGTTTCTGCCTTCTCCAATGACTTATGATGCTCCTTTGATCATTTATTAAGACCCTGTATGTGTAAATATATGTGTCATTTAGTAAGTCGTATATATTAGGTTGTGTTTCTCTATCTATTGAATCCTATTGATCAGCCCCATCGATCAGCTTGCCTATTCTGTGCTGAGACGGCACTGTGTTTTATATTGCTCAGTGTCCTAAGTGCCAGTTGGCAGCACCCTCAGGCCGGTGACTCTTGGAGTCACTGCCCACTTTCTGCCAAACCAGGGTGCAGTCTCTGGATGCAGCATCCTTCCCTCGCCCTGGGAGTCTGCTCAGAAGCGTCTCCGTGTCTCCAGGGGCAGAGCAGCATGATCGTGCCACGTTTCACGTCTGGAAACAGCCATGGTGATGGACGCAGACCTGACCTCTGTCTCTGTCCTCAGCTCCCCCAGCACAGCCACATGCTCATGTTGGGAATTCCATGTTTCCCCAGGGAAGAATGTGGGTGTGAGAGGGGCTGGAAGATTTCAGGGAGATGGTACGGGATAATAATGATATCTGAAAGCCTCTCCAGTTTTCCAGTGACCGCTGTGCCAGGCCTGTGATACAGATTTTGCATTCATTACCTCTAATTTCCACTACACCCACCTGAGCCATTAGTAACCATATTTTACACAATGAAGATTGAAGGGTTTGGGAATTTGCCTACTACCCCCCAGATACTAAGTGGTGGGACCTGTTTGCACCCCTGGTCCCCCAAAGTAACTAGTTGCTACCATCCAGTTATTTCTGACTCATTTGTGTCAGAACTAAAATGCCCCACAGGGTTCCCACAGTGCTTCTCAGAAGCAAATCTCCACACCTTTTTTCTAAAGTGTTCCTGGGTGGGTTGGAACCCCAAACCTTTCAGTTACTAGCCCAGCACCATGCAGGGTGTCCTGACATTTCATTTCATTTGTATTGAATTCTAAAGCCACTGATTTCTACTTCCGTGAGGTGGTCGACTCAGCCAGACGCCTGCCCCTCTCCCAGAGGAAATGTGTAGGCCCCTCTAACTCCAGCCCTCCTCCTCGTAACAGACTCTGGGGATGGGAGTCCCACGTGATTGAAAGGGACCATTCTTGGCCACTGCTGATGTCTGTCTGAAAGCCCAACCTCCCCTTCTTCCCAGACGACTGCTGCCTCCTCCGCCCAATCAGGTGGGAAGGTGCTCTTTTAGATCTCATCCCGTCCAAGGCTGGGGGGTGGGGGTGGGGTGTCAGTAAGAGGGCTGTGTGCAGGTGGGGGGCACAGAAAGGGAAGCCCACTGCTTAAGAAAGAATTCTGCAGAGCTGGTCAAATGCCTGTCCAAACAGATGGCTTCATCAGCCAGAACCTCAAAATAATCAGCCTTCATTTATTGAACATCTCGTCAAAGGACACAATCTAAATTTGCTTCTAATCTTGGTAAATAAACAAGCAGTGTACGCATGGTCACTTTTCCCACCATGCAGTTGGTGGGCCCCGACTGGGGATCTCAGTTTTCCCGCTTCTCACATCTGCGGGCACTGGCATTTCATTGAGTGCCCCTAGCTTTCCATCATCTTGTTGGTGTTCTGAGGGGTCCTTGAGTCAATGGCCACTCACGCCGGTGCCATGTGACACAGTAGAATTGCCCCGCGGGGATTTCTGGGTGGTAATCTCTAAGGGGCGTAGATTGACAGATCACCGCTCCCCCTGCCCCTCCCCTCCAGAGCCCCTTGTGGGTTTGAACTACCCACCTTTGGGGCTAGCAGCTGAGTGCTTACGGGTTGGACTACCAGGGATCTTTCCCAGCGTGTTGATATCATCTCTCAACGGAAAAGGGAAAGGTGTGAACGGACAGATATGGAAGGATCTAGGAAGAGAAAATGGATTTGATTTGTGTGTGGGGGGGGGCGGTAGAGTGGATGGGTGGGTTGCGGGACTTCAGCTTTTTGGAGGGGCACAGAAAATGAGATAGTACAAATTAGTATTCTTAGGATGCAGATGGAGTTCTGGTCTCCAAGTCTAGCGCTTGGGCTCTGATCTGGGCTTTTAATTTTATATACTTTTTTGTCAAATGATTTCTTTCCCTGGTTCACAGAAGTCTGTTTATGTCTTGAAGCCATGAAGCCATCGAGGTGGAGGGACAAAAGAGATGACTTCATCGAACCCTCTTATTTCCCAGAAAAGAACCCGAGTCGCAGAGGCCAACTGAATGGCTCAGGGTCACAAGGGCTGCCTCCAATGCCACCAGCCTTTTAACTGTGGGAAATCACATCACAGGGATGGTCCACAGGGAACAAAACATAGGCACAAGGGTTATGGGAACTGGGCCAGGGAGGGACTTCGAACCCCAGGAGCTCTGGTTTGAGCAGAGAGCCCCCCAGCTAGAAAATGTCAGATTCTGGAGAAACTGTTTAGCTCCGTGGGTGGGATTGGAAAGGGACCCTGGAGCAGGTGTTGTCTACCTCAACATTACATCACAGAGGAGCCACAGGCCCGTGAACATCAGAGCTGGAAGTGTCTTCCGGGATGCTCTGGTCAGACCCCATGTGTTACTGTGGTAGAGATGAAGTAGACCTGGATAGGGATGAGACCCTTCAAGGTTCGGGGGTGGGCATGGGTGGGGGGAAGGGGTCTGTAGTCAGTGGCACTTGGCGTTAGTGCCCTTTCTCCAGCCCAACCCCTTGCCTGCTATGAAGTCCATTCCCCCACAGCTCATAGCAGCCCTGAAGAAAGGAGCAGACCTCTCCCGGAGGGTCTCGGAGGCTGTAGTCTTTATGGGAGCAGAGAGTGTCGCCTGTCCCTCTCAGATAAGCTAGTGGGTTCAGAATACCGACCTTCTGGTTAGCAGCTGGATGTGCAGGGCTCCCTGCCAAGAACCACTGGCAGCCTGGGTGAGTAAGGGTGGAATGCTGAGGGAGGATGAAGGACAGGGATACCTGTGGAGAAGGGCATCAGGCCTGGTAAAAGAGGGGAAGGCTCTCGGCAAGATGGATTGACATGGTGGCTACAATAATGGGCTGGAGCCTAGGAACGATTGTGGGGATGACGCATGTTCGCTCTGTTGTGCTTGGTGTCCCGATGGGTCAGACCTGACTGGATGACACCTGTGGTAGCTGCATAATCTGTTGTCAATGTGAGACATGAGAGTGAAGGGGCGGAGTTTAGCCTGTCAATCAAGTCTCAGCAGAATGACCTCATTTGGAGGCGCTAAGGAGATAAATAGCTCACTGGAGGCAGGACACCGCTCATTCCCTGGGAGTCATTTCCATTGACAAGACACATGGAGCTATGCTAGTGCCCTGGAGCTGGAGGAGCCATGCAGAGACCCATGCTAGTGCGGAGGTGCTTCCACCCCCCCCCCACTGGATCCACAAGACCTTTTGCCTACTGTGTCTGTGATCTCCCTGCATTTGGTGTCATTGAATGTGTTTCGTGAGTCTGAAGAGGACCTTATAGATTGGTATCAGACATAATACCTATTAATAACAACAAGGACAATGGAAGGAGCCCTGGTGGTCCCATGGTTAAGCACATATCAGCTGCAGGCTGTCCGTGGTCAGTGGTTGAACCCACCACCTGCTCCACAGGAGAAAGACACAGCAAGATTCCTGCTGCTTCCATAAAACTGAGCCCCTTGAAAGTCCTCTGGGGCAGCTTGACTCTGAAGCACATGGTCCCTTCCAATCACGCCTAACGTGATAGCACACAACAAGACACATTCCAACTCAGAGGTGCTGATCTGGATCAGGGTCCTCTGTGCTGTGCACCTGTCAGGTATTACCCTGGCTCTGTCTTGCTTCTATGATAAAATGTAATTTTAGTGCAGCACATAGGTAAAGAGAGGTAGTGAGTCCTCAGGCAAAAGGAACAGGCAAGAGTGAAAGGGCACTGCCGGTTGGTCTGTCTGTCTGTCTTTGGGTTGCCCTGTAATGACATGCATGTGGCTATGATGCTGGAAGCTATGCCCCTGGCATCTCAAATACCACCAGCCTGGTCGGTCACTCATGATTGACAGGATTCCTCAGAACTTCCAGACAGATTAAGAAAAAGATCTGCTGATCTATTTCTGAAAATTTGTATTTAAATCCACGGATCACAACAGAATACTATCCAATCACATGTTGGAAGCTTAGCCCCTACATCGGAAGTCACTCAAAACACGCAGTGGACACCAACAGGACAATGCTCGTGAAGATGGAGCAGGACCAGGCGATGAGGTCCCCATGGGTCAGAGCCTATTTGAAAGTCACTAACAGCAGCACTGGCCGGAGGGCAGACTGGGGTGGAGTGGGGAGATGCTGCTATGGAGAGGTCCTGACACCCCACAACTCCACTCAGAGCCCCTCCCTTTCCAGGGTTCCTGAGATGTTGGAGATGCATTGTAGCCCCTTGTTTGGGTGGGCGGAAGGAGTGAAAATAATAGAATGGATGCCCGGTTTAGTCCTTCAGGTCCAGTCCCCATTCCAGAACCATCCTGTGTGCCTTTCCCCCCAGTCCTTTCTCTCTGTCGGTTTTAGAGTGAAGGGTTAGTCTACTCATCTCAGCAGCTGTCTTGTCCTGAGGTCAGCTCAGACATGGTAGCCTAGCTCCTGAGCCAGCACAATCCCATTCATTTGTATGATCCTCTCAACTACTTACCACAGGGGACCAGGTGGGATTTATAATTCCTCAAATTCTGTGCCAGGGAAACACTGACTAACTCTCAAAACCAAACGTTTTGGGTGATCTTGGTCTCCGCTCTCATATGGGTGGCGCAGGTCCACCAATCTCTTCCCTCCTGAAGAAATAGATGGTGCCCAACTACTGCCACCAACTGCTCCAAAGGGATCTAATTAGGGGCCTTTCCTCTCGTGGGAGAAACATGTGAAGCAGAACTCACAGTCATCAAGGAGACCGGGCTTACTGGTGAGACAGAGACTGGTGGGAGCCTCGAGAACATGGCCTTCAGTCACCCTTCAGGTCTGGATCCGAACGCACTCCCACACTAGAACTTATGGATCACAAGGGCAAATTTCCTCAAGGACAATGTTCCCAGGGTTAGGAAAGAAAGAATGGAAACAGGAATTGGAGGAAGTGGGATAAGGCCCGGTCCACAGAGAGCGAGGCAACGGCTGAGCTGAAACAAACTGCGTATCAATGATCGAGTGTCAAACCGCCGAGCCGCCCTGGAAATGCTCCCCTAATTCACAATAAAGATCTTAAAAAGAAAGAAAGCAACTCTGTCCCTGATACGGTGACGTGATGCTGCGGTGAACCACTGCACTGGGGCCTACATGGTGCGGTGACGAACATGCAAAACTCCTGACCATAGATTACTTACTCGAGATTTGTCAGGAAGCATGTGCTGACCCTGTTTACCTGAGAGTCCCTCCCGGTCAGGGATGTAAAATTGAAAAGAGCCTTTGATTCCACCAACCATTCTTACAAGCAGAGTCTTTCATGTGACGAAAACCCGTGAAACTGTTCACACCGATTAGTAAATTAGTAAACCCATGCCGTCTTTGCTTATTGGGTAATCTGACACTGCCATGGGTGCCAAGGGCTCAGCTCTGACCTTGTGTTTTGCCTGTTAAGGTAGCAGGGTCCCAGGGGACGTGGGGTGACCCCGTGTCAGGAGGGGAGGCTCCTCTTTTGCCCTCTGGGTTAGGCTTGTTGGGCCTTTATTTGTTGTCCTCTCTCCATGGCCTGGGAGTGGGCCTGGCTGTTTAGTCCTGTGTGGCTGGGGGTGGAGTGGGGGTGACGATAGAACATTGCATCATGCCGGAGAGTGATTACACTGATCATGTCAAAGGGAAAATTCTAGACTGAGCTTTTGGAAAATGAGTCATCCAAGTTCAGGGCAACCGAGGTGAGAATTAGGAATGGAGAGATAGAACCAAGCGAGGATGGGTGAACCAAGGTCAGATGGGCCTGGGAAGCTAGACTGAGACAGCGCAGCTCTACCGGACTCTCGGGATTGAACAGCCAGACAGGTTTTCGTCTTCTCAGCTTCTAGAATGTGCACTTATGAATGGGGCTCTTTTACATGAGCTAGGTCCACTGTTAGAAAACACCAGCTACTCAGAGAGAAAGCTGGAGCTTTCTACAACCATAAAGAGCTAGTCTGGGCCACTCAACAGTGGCACTTCTACTCTGCTCTATAGCGTCGCTGCGAGTCAGGATCCGCTCGATGGCAGTGAGCTTGGCCTGGTTTGAGAGGGTGATAGACAGGAGACGTGGAGGTGCGCAGGTAAGAGCTGGACTGCTAACCACAAGGTCGCCACTCCTAGGGAGAAAGACAAGACAGTCTGCACCTGTGAAACCTTCTAGAGAGAGAGTCCTGGTGAGTCGGAGAGGATTCCAGGGGTGCTTCAGGGTGTCAGCGTTTAAGAGCAAAGCTGGTGGCTAGAGTTTTCCCCACTTCACATCCCTCCCGGGTGTGAGAAGCCCCCCATCTCCCAGGCTTTAGATCAGGAACTCCCAGCCTCTCAGTCATACCACGCCCCGTTGATGTCTGTCCTTTTTGTCTTCGTTCAGCCAGCCGAAGTTGGGATTCCTCAGAAGCATTTCCTGTTACTAAGGATGAAAGAACTGCGATGAAAAAGCATCCGAGCGGCTGGATTGACAGAATACTCACCCGCACAGAGACCCTCTAGGACAGGGTAGAACTGCCCCAATGGGTTTCTAGGACTGTAAGTCTCTACAGGAACAGAAACCTCATCTCTCTCCTACAGAGTGGCTGAAGGTTTTGAACTGCTGGCTTTTGGGTTAGCAGCCAAATGCATTACCACTACACCACCAGGGTGCATGCATTTATTTTAACTTCGGTGTTTGGTGCAGACCCACTGGTCTTTTCCTTCCCTACAGAATGGAGTTGCCCTGACTTTGGGAGAGGCGATAGATAGTCCCTGCTCCCAGGTTGCCTACCTGCTCCTCTGCTTCTCGAAGGTAATGGGCCCTCCCAGCTTTTGTGCCCTCTGCTTCCAGCCTGCATGTCTCTCTCTGTTGCACCAGGCTCCCTGGCTCCCTGGGGCGGTTGTTCTGTGCCTGTTTGATCCAACACATGGCCCCCTTATGTCCATCAGAATATTGCCCAGCCCTGGGCCAGCTTCTTGACCTCTGCATTGCTGTGGTTATTCTGTCAGTCTGTCTCAGAGAGGGCTTCCCTGGCTTTCATTGGCTAGCCACGTTACCAATCGTGGCATCCTTTTTCAGCAACTGGGCTTTTCTGTGCCCCAAGTTGGTTGGAATCTTACCAACCTCACCTGCAAGCAACACTCTATCACTCAAGAAGCTTCTTCCCTGTTAGGCCTCAGTTGTCCAGCCCTGGACCTGGTCACTCTTTCAGGTAGCCATCTATTAACATGATAGCAAGTAGGCTGTGGGCTGTGCTGGGAAATTAGGCTCAATCCACATCTGCTTGGCTCTTTCCACCCACTGGTAGCATTTTCACTGGTTGGTTCATAGCGAGTTCTGCATTTATACTCCTCTTCAATTTCCCTTGGTCATCATCTGTGTTAGGCAGGATTCTCTAGAGAAACGAAACCAGGACACTTACAATTTTAGTCCACACAGCAGTACAGAGGGTTCAGTTCAACTCACTTCCACGGAACAGCTAATATACTGGAAGTCCTTCAACTTAAGTGGGCTGCCGGGTCCAAGGTCTAGGAAGCAGACAGCAGAGACCTTCCTGAGGCAAGGCAAGCAGAGCCTGCCCACAGGCAGTAAGCAGCAGGGTGCGTCACCAACAGTCAGTAGCTCAGGAGCTTAGTGAAGCAGGCCCGGATGGGCTATTGAATGCAAGCAATGCGAGGCAACAGAATCCACCAGCCTCACGCTCTAGTGATGTATGCACCAGCAATGTGGTGAAGTAGGTCTCAAAGGACTCTCAAGCTCTAGCGGCACAATCCACGGGTTGGCCTGGCCCACAGGTAGTGTAGCTCACAGGTTGCGGCAGGGAACTAGCTATAGCAGCAGCACACACACTCCAGGATGCTTCAGCACGCTCTGAACACGAGAGAGGGAAGCAGGCCTTGCAGAGCCATTTCTCTCTTTGCCCTACAATCAAACTGCGACCCGATTAATCCCACATGTTCCTATTGACCAGGTTGGCACTTCCATGGCTAGTCTCCTGGGGACTCCACTCTCAGGCAGCAGCCAGTTTTCAGGTCTAAAACCTATGAGCATTCATTGAGTTTCTTCCCATAGCCAGGTGGAGACCACTTGTCCTGCCTATAACTCCTGCTGCACTTCTGATAAAAGGAAGATGTGATGGCCAATCCTCTTTCTCTCTCTCGTGTGTATTAAGGAGTCCTGGTGGCAGTAGAGTGGGTTATGTGCTGGGCTGGCTGCTAACTGCAAGGCCATCAGTTAGAAACCACCAACTTCTCTGTGGGAAAAAAGCTGAGGCTTTTTAATTCCATAGAGAGAGAGTCTTGGAACCCACAGGGGCAGTTATACTCGGTCCTATAGAGTCTGAATTGATTCAGTGGCAGTGGGTGGCATCTACTGATGTGATATTAATATAGAGTCTATTACATACATTATCTTACTTGACCCCTCCAAGAATCTTATTTATGCACATGATTACTTCCATTTTGTGGATTTAAAAAATCACTGCACAGAGAAGCTAAGGGTGGGCTACATATTTGACAAGCAGATCCTATCGACCAATATAAAACAGAGGTGGGAGTCTCTGGGGACTTTCAGCTGACTTGCTGAGCTGAACTGTTGGACAATGAGATCTAAGGCAGACTACCAGCCATGAGCAGCAGCCTCAGCCCACTCAAGTGTTCCCTCCTGCACATTTCCCCCCAATCTGGTGTCGTTTTCTGAGACCCTATTGCCGGAGTGCAGCAAAACTATGGTGTACTTGCAGAAACAAATGTTCTATACTTCCCAATAAGTAAAGGGGAATCAGAGAAACTGAGTTATATGAAGAAGAATGCTGCATCAGGATTAGAGGAAGGCTTATTAGCAATCTGCAATATGCAGATGACACAATCTTGCATGCTGCAAGTGAAGAAGACTCCCGGATGAAGATCAAGCTTTGCAACCTTCTGTAAGGATTACAACTCAATGTAAGGAAGACTCAAAGTGGACTAGCATCGTGCTAACTGGAGAAAAGGTCGAAGTTGGCAGGGACTTTGTCCTGTTTGGAACCATAATCCATGCTCATGGAAGCAGCAGTCACGAGATGAAACTGCGAGTTGAATTGTAATCCCTACTGACGGCTGCAGCCCTTGGGCTTCATCAGCAAGGGCTTCACGTCCTCCTCACTCTCAGCAAGCCAGGCTGTGTCACCTGCTTATCGCAGGCTGCTCATCACCACCAAAGGCTGTTGCGAATAGGGTTGCTAATACAGAAAGGAACTCTCATGCTGTGGAAATAGCCGGTGACCAGGGGTCAAGGCAGCGGTGACACCATCATTTAGTACCTGTGTAACATTAAACTTGGTTATTTTCAGGACTAAGGTGTGCCCCACCCAAGGCATGGTATTTTGAGCCAGTACTGTGAACCTGTCATCAAGGGAGACCAGTCCTGGAA
>NW_022111324.1:53773529-53777699 GCF_000313985.2 Echinops telfairi
CGTAAGTCTGATATTAGCCCATATGTCTGATACCAATTGATAAAGTCCTCTTCAGACTCATGAAACACATCTAATGACGCCAAATGCAGGATGATCACAGGCCAGTGGTTGGAAAGTCCTGTGGATCCAGTGGAGGTGTAAGCATCTCCGCACTGGCAAGGGTCTCCACATGGCTTCTTCAGCTCCAGGGCTCTGGCGTAGCTCCATGGGTCTTGTCAACAGGAATGTCTCACAGGGAGTGACATATCTAGCCTCCAGTGAGCTATTTATCTCTGTTGTGCCTCCCAAATGAGGTCATCAAGCTGCAACCTGATTGACAGGCTAGACTCTGCTCTTGCTTCTGTAACGACCACAACGAGGAAGGCCCTGGACAAGGTGAATTGCTACAGTGGCTGCAACAGTGGGTTCAAGCAGCAGACCCCTTGTGAAGGTGGCACAGGACTGTGTCCTGTTTCATCCTGTTGTGCAAAGGGCCACCATGCGTTGGAGTGGACTTGGTGGCACCTACCAACAACATAGGACCTTAACCTCTGAGCCCCGAACTCTAAAAATGGAGTGCTCGTTTTAAGAGTGGCGGAGTGCTATTTCAGTGCCTGCAATCTGGCAGGCTATGCAAGATTTTCCTTCACTCAGCCGCTCACTCATTCTGAACTTGTTCTTTGGGTCCCCATGCTGGCCGAGTATTCTCTTCTGGGACTGCAAGGGTGACGGAATGGATGAGGTGTCCGGGACACCCGTCCTCCCCCTTCTCATCCTTCTTGATGATGGTAGCTCATGCAGCAGGTGTTTGATAACAGAGCTGCCCTGACTTCAAAGTGTGGGGAGGAAAGGGGAGCAGCAGGAAGATGCGGAGAGGGGTGGCTGGAGGAGCTCACACAGAGGAACAACTCCCCATCCACCTTTCCTCCCGTTCCTGCTGATTCCTCTTGGGAAGCGAGGGCCCCAGCCAGGCCACTGGAGGCTAACCTTACTGCCTGCCCCATGCCACCCACCCTGCACTGGATGAACACAGCAGGAGCTCCTGGGACCACATGATTGCTTCTACTGAGGGATGACAGCTCCTTTGCACTGTGGTGGAGCAGAGCGCCTCCGGTGCCCTGTGTTTGCATTTAAAGGAGCAGCAGAGGATGGTTTAACTAACTGTTCCTTAAACAGCCTGGTGCTCCCACAAAGCCCTCCGTGTCATTGAAAACAATGCACTAATTACACGCAGGCCCCAGCTCCGGCTCTTCTGCTCCTCTGGGTGTTGTGTTTGCATTTGCCTCACCTTCAGGACCAGTATTTGCATCTCTGCCGGTTTCTCTGGGAATGGAGTGTGGGGGTGGGAGCGGGACGGGGAGGGAGTACACTCCCACTGAGAAATCTGTACAGAAACTCTTCCCATGGATCTCTCCACCTCCTCCTACTCCTGCCAGTCTCGCCACACTGTTGCCTCCACGCATTTCCTCCACGATGCGTCGAGGTGAGTGTTGATGTGATGCCGTGCGTTCCCGAACGTGGGTCTTCTAGCCGCCACCTGTAGCACCCACCAAACAGCCCGGTGAGCCATGCAGACTGGCAGCCTGTATAAGAGAAGGGAGTGGGGAGAGGCTGGTGGGGTTGTGAGGGATTGTCCACAGGGCTGGCTGTGACTGTTAAAACCTGGGACCGAATGTGGGGATTGGCCGAGATGGCCGTCCCGTCCTGTTGGGCACGAAAGGGACCATTTCGGGCACAAGAGGCAGGCTCTCGTAACCTCCAAGAAGGCAGAGCCAGGAGTGGGGTGCATCTTTCACACCGTGTGGTGTGTGCTGAATTGCTGGAATCTCCAGGGGCAGCACGCGGTGACACCAGAGAAGTGGCAGAGGAGCAGTGGCGGCAGAACTAAGAGGCAGGGCAGAGGCTAAGGAGAGGCATGGCTCAGGCTGAGGGTTAAAGAGGCCTATCTGTGGGCATGGATGGCAAGACCCTGTCCTGACCTAAGAGCTGTGTCCTGAGCACATCTGATCCTGAATTGGAACCTGCTAACTCCCCTAAGCAAGTCCATGATTGTGAGTATTGTCGGTGAGCTCTGAGGAGCCGTTACAATGGATTTTCAAGCCTAGCAGAGAAGCAGAGAGTGGGTTGTGAGGTCCAGTTGGTGTCAGACTTGGTTAAATTGTTGGAGGATGGAGGCACGTCTGACCCCTCCCTTATAGGCATTGACCTTGGACTGATGTGGAATTTGGTTCTCCCTCCTTCTTGTGATGTCAGAGGTCAGACTCTGCCTTCATGTCTTACCTGTTCATCCTCACAGTGAACATGCGTGGCTGCTCACCAAAAGGTTGGGAGCTCAAATCCACCCACAGGAGACTTGGAAGAAAGGCTGGTGATCCACTTCAGCCATTAAAAGCCCTCGTACTCGTATGACTCTGTGGTAGTTATATACATTTCATGTCAACTTGATAAATAGAGTGAAGGGGTGGGGTTTGGCCTGTCAATCAGATCACAGCCTGATGATGCCTCCTGGTGGACCTGATCTACTCTGGAGGATTCTGGGAACTTCCTGTCTTTCTCCCTGGAGGAGGGCCACACACTCTCTCGGTTCCACCTTCCTGTTGACAAGTCACATGGAGCTATGCTGATGCCAGCCAGAGCCCTGAAGGTGCTTCCACCGCCATTAGATCCACAAGACATTGCACCCACCGGCCTGTGACCTTCCTGCAGTCTGCATCATTTGTGACTGCGTGAGTCTTAGGGGTGATTTATGGATAAGTATGGGATGTATGGGCTAATATTGGACTTATGGACTTGATCTGGACTGGGATGGGATGTTTTCTTAATATACAGCTACTCTTTGATAGAAATCTCTCTCCTACACACAGATAAGTGTCTCTGGATTTGTTTCTCCGGTGACCCTGGACTAGCACAGACTCTGCCACATAGGGATGGCTATGAACTGGCATTGACTCACGGAAACTGGCTTTCTCCTTGAGAGTAGGGTCTTTGTCTCCCATCAGATTGCAGGCTCCCGGGGGAAGGGTGGTACCTCTTTCTGGCACAGGCTCTCTCCACACTTAGTGCTGGGTAAATGGACTGAGGACCTGGAAGACCCTTCTTACCCTACTGTTAAGGCGGGAGTAAACAGGTATTTCTTTGCAAGCTCCGTTGTGATGTCAGATGGACAGGTTCCTGAGTTATTCTCATGTATTCCTTTCTCAGGCCGAAAGCAGAGGGGCCCTGCCTAATTTGGAAACCAAAAAGCAAGCTTGACCAGCAGAAGTGCAGACATGGGGCAGGAGCACTGATGTCCTGGGTTAAGAAGGAGCCCAGGAATCAGAGGCCCTACAGTCAAGTTCTCATCAGAAGGCTCCTTGCAGTTTTAGGAAACTCTTCCTGCCTCTTGGGTTCAAAGTCAGTCCAGCTACTACTTCTGCTCATCTGGCGGGAGGCCACCTTGCTTGGCTGCTACTCACAAGGTTGGCGGTTCAAACCCACCTCAAGAGGCACCTCAGCGAACAGGCTTGGTGATCTGTTTCTGAAAGGCCATAGGCCTGGAAACCCTAGGGAACAGCTGGCCCCTGCAGGCATGGGGTGGCCTCGAGGCAGAATCATGGCAAGGAACAACCACAGAAGGTTGATGGGAGTGGTGGTGGTCGTTGGGGGTGGGGGTAGGGGGCAGAGTTGAAGTGCTTTGCTTCTAACCCAAAGGCTGGAGGTTCGAGTGTGCCCAGAGATGCCTTGGGAGCTGGGCCTGACCATCTGCTTTGGGAAAGTCAGTCCTGGGAAAGGCCCTGGAGCATTGTCCTCTGCACTCACGGAGTGGCCATGAGGAGGAATAGGAATCCATTTCAGGGCCGCTGGCTTTTATGAGAGCAAGGATTGTGTCTGCCTGACTTACTACTTATCCTCCAGTGCTTACCACCATCCTGGCCACGGAGGCTGCTCGATAAATGTTTGCTGTGCAAATGAATGAGTCTACCTTTTAGGAAGGCCTGGGGGAGGGGGGAAGGCAGTGTGGGGGCGCTTGTCAGTCTTCTGAGACCTCCTTGACTCCAGAGGAGTTAGCACAAGCAGCTTCCAGTGGGGAGAAAAATTGTATTCTGGGGTCTTGGGGCTAGGGGGCAGTGTTTACCTACTAGTCCAAGTTATTGGACGTGTGTGCACAAGAGTGTGTGTGTGTGTGTGTGTGTGTGTGTGTGTGTGTGTGTG
>NW_022111324.1:53777812-53791907 GCF_000313985.2 Echinops telfairi
AGAGAGAGAGAGAGAGAGAGAGAGAGAGAGAGAAAGAAAAAGAGAGGGAGAGAGAGGAACGAGTCTGGGCATTTACTAAGCTCCAGCTCCAGAGAGGATTCTAGAAGTCTCTTAGCTCATCTCTCCCCTGAGCAGCATGCCTCTTAAATCTGCCTGGGCAACCATGCTGCAGGCCCAACAAGGATCATTTGAAGAGCTCAGTTTCCATTTTGTTCCTTTTTTTATCCAGTAAACTTTATTTATATATAACAACAGTACAAATTCCGTCCTTGGCTTGCAAAATAGGAGTGTTTCATATTTACAATAGGTACACAGTAATATATTAGAATAACCAAAAAAATAACCCCAATTTATTGGAACAGCTTTAAATACTTAATTTTCTTACAGTTTTGATTCCACAACACCTGTAAAAACAACAAAAAACAGACAACCATCATTGTGTTTTCTTTAAAAATATATATAATACAGACTCCAGTGTGTCGAGAGGAGAGGGTCTGGGCTGTGGGGAGAGGCAGGTCTGCCGTCCCTCCTTCCCGTCCATCCTTGGGGACGTCCCTACAGTGGGGACTCTCCTTGAGACCCTCCATCTTTAGTGCCAAGATAGATGGAGGCAAGTAGAGGAAATCGGGACTTTGACGGAAACCGGGGAGAGGCTACCGGTCTTCTCTGCGGGGACAGACAGACAGAGGGGAAGGGTTTAGTCTCAGTGTCAAGCTTCTTTCTGGGGAAGGAAATGAGACATGGTGGCTGGGGAGGCCAAGGCCAGTTTGTTTCCTGTCTAACAGGCAGGGTTCTTAAGAGTCTCTCAGGACATTCCCTCGCCCTGTCTTGAAAACGCCAAGAGTGGGCTTACGCTGCCCTCCTGGGAGCACGGAGCCACCCTTTGGAGAAATGGGTAGAAGAGAAAGGAAGGGGAGGGGGACTTTGGAGTCAGGTAGATGCCACCCTTTCCTCAAAGCACCCAAAGGCCCTGGACATCACCTCCCAAGTCCCCCAGGGGATCTGGTGCTCAGCTCCGTCTGTGAGGCCACCAGGTGTTTCCTTGGGCACACAGGTCCCGAGTGTCTCTGTTCTGTTGTCCTTGTGGCCCGGCCTGGGAGGCCTGAGCACTACACAGTGTGACTGTGGGGGTTGGGATGGGGTAGGGGGGTGCTTCCCCCTCAGAGCAGCTGTCAGCTTGGCATTTCCCTGCAGCAGGTGAGTCTCGACAGGTTTGGCACTGGAATGCTCCGGGAAGCTTAGCCACCAGAGGCTGGCAATCCCCCCAAGGCCTTCTACCTAAGCCCCTCTCTGTCTCGAACAGCCACCCATTGCTTCCACGTCACGTTTGGCTGGGCCGGAGGCCTCCGCTGCTCCATCTCCATCTCATTTGGTGGAAGCGCAGAGAGGCCAGGTGGGTGAGCAGCTGGAGCAGCTGCCGGGAGAGATGGGAGCCAATGGGTTGAGAGTGGCTCTCATGAGGGACTGGAGTGGGAGCCCAGGAGGAGGGGAGGCAACGGTGGGGTGAGGGCTACGCCGGGGGGTTGGCAGCAGGAACCAGCAGCCTGAAAGACAGCAACTTTGCAGGAGCCACGTGACCGTGGCTGCTTCCAGCACCTAAAACAGTGCCGAGCAGGAGTTGATGCTCAAGGTTCCCGCAAAAACGATGCAGCATGCAGTGGCCCCGCTCAGACGGACTCCAGGGGCAGGGGACCTCTTGGCAATAGACAGGGCGAAATGGCGCCTCGTGGGGCCCTGCAGAGAGGTAGGTCGGCCATCCGAGGCACCGAACCGCAGGCAGAGGGCAGGAGGCGGCAGAAGGGACCAGCTCTCCATCTCGTCCATCAGCCAGGTCTGTCACCTTAGCATCACCTTTGTTGTGCCAAGTAAGGACCTGGGGTGGGGGTGCGGTGGTCCTTTCCCAGAGAACCGTCCTTATGCTGAACAGGGGAGTGGTGTGAAGCAAAGCGGACTTCCCCCTCTGCCAAGGTGGGGGGCTTCCTGGGGTGAGGGGGTTTTGGTGTTTCATCCCAACACAGGTCCACATACCCTCCTCAGATCAGAGCGAGGACCGAGGCCAGCCAGTCCCAGTCTCTCGGTTCCCTAGTCCCTGGGGTGTGGGTTCGTAGTGATGCCAAGCCAGAGCTGGTGGGGGCTGGGTCGGTGGGAAGCTGGGGAGGGGTGAGGTGCTACCACCTTCCTCATTCTTGTCCAACTGAACCCGGCTGAGTTTTCCTTTTCCTCAAGTCCCGTTTCCTGGGTGAGCCCAAGTTTCCCAGCTCCCCTGCTGAGTTCGGAGAAATGTGTTGAAGGCCCTCCGCTCTCCAATGAGCCATCCTCCCAGCGTCCTCCACTCTCTCCAGAAAGCTTCCAGGGAGTGCTCCCAGGGGAGGGGGCCGGTCACCAAGAGGGGCTGCAGGAAGGGCCCCAGGGTGCTGGA
The DNA here is from genome assembly GCF_000313985.2 of Echinops telfairi. Taxonomy (NCBI): domain Eukaryota; kingdom Metazoa; phylum Chordata; class Mammalia; order Afrosoricida; family Tenrecidae; genus Echinops; species Echinops telfairi. The sequence continues at coordinate 53,780,232 of NW_022111324.1, forward strand.
TGTTCAGAGGGAAGGGGGTGGGGGTGGGTTCTGATGCTGTGAAGACATCTGACTTCCTTTCACGACTTGATGGTACAAAGCCTAAACCGTGAGGTGCCCGTCTGAGCTGGGGTGTCGTCAGCAAACGCAGCTCAGAAGCCAAATGAGGGAGGCGGGGGCTTTCGTCTTGTGTGCGCGGAGCCCAAAGCTTTGTGCTGCAGCTCCCTTCACTGTGTCTCCCTCCATCTCGCCCACGTCAGGGGCTCCAAGGCGCTGAACTTTGGGTGCTATCAAGAGCGAACACTTTGGCTTAGTGAGGAAGGCCAGTCACTTGTACTTCTTTCAGGTATTAGTAGAGCCCCCAGAAGCTTCCGCAGAAGTGGATCATCCAAAGAAAGTGGCCCTGGTGTGGCTGTTGTATATTAGAAAGAAAACAGCAAGTTTCCTGAGAGGTTTTTTTTCCCCGCTTCCCATTTCTCAGCTGCATTCAGGCAAGACACCGGAGGCCTGGGAGAGTGGAGGACGTCTGAGGCATGGTGAGCATGTCCGTCCAAAGTCACACACTGGGGGTGGAGGCTAGCCCTCGGGGCTCCCTCTCCTCTCCCCCTGCCCTTTCCTGGGAATCGATGTGGTCAGCAAAGCCTTTGGAAACTGGAATTGCTGGGATAGGTAAGGCTGAGACCCAGAGTTCGTACAGAGGGCATGCCACGGGCCCACAGTCATTCTTGGAGTAGCTGGTGCGGGTCCGTGCCCAGCCCTGCGGCCTGGGATTCCTGGCCCTCTAACGGGTGGAAAGAAGGATGGGGAGGCTTCTCCTTTCTGCCTGCTGCCACCCGCCTCTCCACCTTGTCTGGCTCTGGCCCTCGTCCCCCTTCCAGTGCTGCCAGCTGAGAGGCGGGTGCTGGCTGCTTGGCTCCATGCCAACTCGGGAAGTCTGGGCACTCCAATGGCTGTCCCGGTCGGGTGGTCAAGGTAATGCTGCCAACAAAGTCGCCTCTCCCTGATGACCCCAGCTGGCTTCTATGGGCGGGGCCTCTGGAGAGAGGCCTGGAGCTTTGGTTTATGTTGGTTGTCTGTGGTTTTGGGTGTCAACAGGTGAGAGAAATCAGGAGAGGAGGCCAGAGAAGAGCCACCCCATTTGTCCTTGGCCGTCCAGCCTACGAGTCCACGAGGAGAGGCAGAAGACAGCTAGGTGAGGATGCGAAGCCATTTCTACTGGTCTCCTGTGAGGCCAGGGCTGCGTGCTCGGTCAGTTAGGAGCAGCCACGTGTAAGCAAACAGGGGTCTCCCCTCTCCAGGCATGGGAGAATAAACGAGAAAGCCTAATAAATACTGCAATGTCTATAACCTATTCTCTTCAAGTATTGCTTGCTGTAAACAGTGTTTGATTTGTTGTTTCCTTTCTAATCGCAAGAAACCACCAGACGGTTGGAGAGGAATCTCCCACCAAGCACCACGTCTCCAAATCGGCTCCCAGATGGAACCTTTGTGGAAACCTGGTCCACGCACCCCCAGGCCCTCTCCTCACAGTGGCCGGCTGTGGGCAGAGCCGTGCCGTGCTCCCCGAGAGGCCTGGTGTCCAGTCTGGGGGAGGTCCACCCCTCCCTCACTTCTGAGAGGAATGCCAGGGGAACCAAGAGGCAAAGTACCAGAGGTCAGCTCCCCATCTGTTGAGGCTGGAGATTCAATAAAGCAAACCAAAACAGTAGCCAAAGCAAACAAACCAATAAATGAGCGAACTAAAGACCAAGCCCTAGTCCTCGCTGGGTACACACCTCCTCTGGAGAGAAGAGGCTGGGCGGGCAGACCGTGGGAGGGAAAGCCCCTGGTCAAGTGCTGATGGCTTTGCAGTGGGCACAAAGGCATGCAGTTCCCAGGCTCCTTGGCTACTGGGATCAATCCAGGTTTCACTGGCTTCTCTTTCTGTAGGAACTTGTGCTCATTCATCTTTCTGTTTTTCGTTTCAGGAGAAAGCAAGCCATCCTTGCCCGCCCCGCCTCTGCCCTTCCCATTTCTCTGGGCATCTCTCCGTAGGCGCTTGCTGGCTTTTGGAAAAAGGAGTTTGTATGAGGCAGGGGAGATGAAGGAAAAGAAAGGCAGGGGGGCAGAAATCAGAATTAAAACAAAAGTTGGAACGGGATGAACAGGGCGGCTTTTTGTTTTGTTTTATTTCTGTTTTTCTTTTTCTTTTTTTTCCCCCTTTTCTTAAAAAAAAATTAAATAAAGTTTTCATTATTTCCCCAATATACAACAACCGGTTCTCATGCACAGCAGCAGTCACAGAAGTAGAGCGTCCCTGCCCGCGCCTCTCAGCTCGGAGAACCACCTTCTCGGCCCCCATCTCTCGCCCGCACTGCGGATGAACGAGGTCCCCTTGTGAACCGGCTATGGTGAAACGTGGCTGGCGTGGGGAGGGGGCCATCCCCTCTCCCCAGGGTGGGTCTCAGGGGACAGAGAGCTCCAGGGCCCGAGCCCCTTCACTCGCCCTTCCTGCTGAGGATCCTGGCGTGATGGCCGTGACAGGTCCCTCTTCCCAGGGACAGAGGCCGCTCCTCTCAGCTCTCGATGGACATGGCGCCGATGAGCTGCTCCACCTTGTAGGCCAGCCGCTGCCGCCGGGCCTGCTCGTCCTGCTCCAGGGCCCCGATGAGCTGAGGGCCAAGCACACAGGAGGAGGGCACTGTCAGGGCGCAGGACAGGCACCTCATTCCCGAGAGGGAACTCTTCTACCGACACCCCCCATTCTGCCCTCATGAGCACCACCTCAAGGCTTTAGCTGACCAACGGGTGACGTCCATGGTGGCCATGCGGGTTGGTTGCTAACTGTAAGGTCGGTGAGTCAAACCCACTAGCTGCTTCTTGGGGGAAGGATGAGCTGTCTGCTTCCATAAAGGTTTAGTCTTGGAATGTCTACATAGGGTCACTGAGTCAGAATCAATTTGAAGGCAGTGGACGTTCGGCTTTGGAACCGATGGCGGGCGTGCTGCGTGCGTGCGTGTTGCCCGTAAGTGGTTTTGACTCATGGGGCCCCGCACGTGCAGAACAGAACTGCTCCTTAGTGTTTCAAGGCTGGTGTCTACAGGGCTGCCATGAGTCAGAATTGATTGGTTGGCAGTTGAGCTTGGTGAGTTAATCTTTTGGAAATCGACCTCCTGGCCTGTCTTCCTCGTTGCCTTGGGGGGAGTGGGAGGGGGAATTGAACTGCCAACCTGTCTGCTAGTAATCTAGCACTTAACCATTTGCTCCTATGCCACCCAGGGACTGTGTGTGTGTGTGTGTGTGTGTGTGTGTGTGTGTTGAAAAAATACTAAACTAGCTGCCAATGAGAATGCCGACTCACAGCGCCCCGGGGTGCAGCAGAGAATGCCGACTCACAGCACCCCAGGGTGCAGCATCACACTGCTCCTTAGGGCCTTCATGCCTGTGACTTTTCAGAAGGTGATTACTAGAACTTTCTTCCAAGGTGCTTCCTGGTAAGGGTGGACCACCAACCCTTCCGTTAGCTGTCAGAGGCATGTGTCTGTTTATGTGTGTGTGTATGCATGTAAATGAGTACGTAAATACCAAACCAAATGCACTGCAGCTGAGTTAAATCAGGCTCACAAGGAATCCATTTAGGGTTTCCCAAACAGTCAATATCTATGGGAACAGATCGCCTCATCTTTCTCCCAGGGAGCAGCGGGTAGGCTTGAACTGCTCACCGTATGATACCGTAAAAGTTCAACACTTACCTGGCAGTGCCTCCAGGGATTCTATATCTCTCTACCTATCATTACATGTACATAAATCTATAGCTACATATAGTTATATGTATAGAAATATCTATCTATCTGTCTGTCTGTCTGTCTGTCTGTCTGTCTGTCTGTCTGTCTACCTACCTACCTACCTACCTACCTACCTACCTACCAACCTACCAACCTACCAACCTACCTGTCTAGCTATGGGACCGACTGCTCTGTGGACACTGACTGTCTTGGAACCCTGCAGGAGCAGTTCTACTGTGCCCTACCGGGTCACTATGAGGGGACTTGACTCAGTGGGGTTGGTCTGGGTTTTTTTCACAACGTGTTAGGAGCCACAGCGCCGGGCACAGCACCGAGGAAGCCCGGGGTAAGTGCTAGCTAAGCCTCCTCCTGCTACTTCTTTCAGGTGCTACTCCATGCTGTGCGCCCCTGGGACCAGTCCTCATCCACCCCCATTCACCTCTCCATCTGAAACCTCCCGCAGGACCTGCCCAAGGGCAGAGGACAGTTTGATTCCGTGTCCAAGATTATGGACGTCAACATGTCCCACTTTGAACGGAAAGAACAAGGGCATGGCCGGCTATGTGTCCTGCTTCTGCACACTATGGGCGAAAGACAAGGAGACCTCTAAACAGCGTTCAGGGAGGATGGGGTGTCTTAGTAAGAGGAATGAAAATACCTTTGGAGTTCACTGGTTTCTGACTCCGTGAAAGCGTTTTCTCCATTACCCTCCACCCTCGTTAGGAAGCACCTGGTCAACCTTTCTGGGTGTCGGCTCAGGTGCTGGGCCTTACCTCTTGGCTGTACTTGCTGACGTAGGAGTAGATCTCATTGAGGGCACTCAGCATGTTGAACTCCACAGCGTGCAGGCGAGACTGCTCGGCGAGGTAGGCGTTCATGTCCTGGTCACTGATGGCGGGGAGCTTGGCGATGTCTGCGTAGTATCTGCCGTGAACAGGGCCGACTCAGCAAACATTTGCTGACACCTCTACCGGCCAAGAGCCCCTTGAGATGATCAGATGGCTCTAACTGCTCCCGCCTCCTCTTTTCCCTTCCCATGTGGCTTCCCTGAACCCCACCTCAAGCTGAGGTTGATACCTAGCACTTGGGGGCACCCTAAGGCCAGAGTTTCTCTAGAAACTTAGCTAAGCCCACTTGGCAGCAGGGCCCAGCAGAGTGAAGAGCCAAAAACCTGGGCTCAAGTCTGACTCCTGGTATCCATATCCCAGCTCTGACCCCTGCTAGCTGTAGGAGCTCTGGGGTCCCTCTGTGCCTCAGTCTCCTCTTCAGTAAAATGGGGATTGGGAGGATACTTCAGTCATGGGAGGATACACACAACCTTCTTCTCATGGGCTGCTCAGCATGAGCTCAGTCCATGAGAGTTCACTACCCGGGTCCCCAGAGCAGGAAGGGGGTGGGGGTCCTAAAGCGTGCAGTTCTGGGTCAGCAAAGCCCACCAGGTAGGGATGGGAGCAGGTGTCTGCAGGGACACAGACCTCTCGACCCAGCTCTTGTAGCTGGGGATGTCCTTGGCGTAGAGCAGCTTGTTGGAGGGCGAGTCCTTGCCCAGCCGGTGCTCAGATGTGGAGCACGAGTCCATGAAGGTCTGCGCCACCACGGAGAGGCAGGCGTCCGTGATGCTGCCCTTGTGAATGTCGAACACGAACTGGGGGTTCTTGATCACGTTCACCCAGAACCGGAGCGGGAGGCTGTGGGAAAGCAGAGCAGACCTTGAGGGGGGTTGCTCAGTCACCCCGGATGCTGTCCATGGACATTCTTCCCCTCACCCCCAGTGCTCAATCCAGGCTGCCTAGATCAGGAGGCCAAGGAATGGGATCAGAGGAAGTGGGGCCCAGCCAGGGGTTGCTGCTAATTTAACGCCCCCTGCTCCTGGCCTGGGAGAAAAGCAGGCACTGTTGTAATCTAATGGGGCCCTGGCCCTGTTCTTTATCCACTTGGGGGGGGGGGCAGTGGGTTCTGTGCCCTCCTGGCACTCTTTCCCAAAGACTGTTGTGCCCTCAGGGGAGCCCAAGCACAGAGGGCAGCATGATTTTCTCAGGGGCAGACAAAGCCCCGGGCCCCTGGGCCTCCTCCCAGTGCCCGCCTGTGGCTGTTCTCCGGAAGGCTGCCTTGGAGTGGGGCACAAAGGGCCCCACCTGCGCTCCCCGCCCAGCCTTGCTGCCCCAGCCCCTTCCCAGGGCTGGCTTGCCCGGCTAGGGCGTGGAATTGGCTCCCCTGGGGGAAGGCCTTTCAGGACTCTCCCCAGGGCATGTTTGTGGCAGGGGCAGGGACATGGGCAGAAGAGGAGACCATTGTGAGTGTCCTGAGAAGAACTCGCAGGAGCCAGAGCTGTTCGCACCCCAAGAAGGACTGACCCCTAGTTAGGAGCCTTCCTTCTGCAAGCCGAAAGTTTCTCATCATAGGAGAATGGATTTTCTCCGCTCCTTGGGCCATAAGAAGGGCGAGCCCATTTACTGGCTGTCGAGGCCAGACAGCTGCTGTTGGCACTTCCTCTTCCAGCCTGGCTTCTTCTCCAGCTGCCTTTCTGGCCTTAACTCTTTGGCTCCTCTGTGGACTGAGCACCCCTGCTTCACCCACGCCCGCCAGCTTTTTCTGCCTCTGTGGACTGCTGAGCCCCCAGACCCCAGCCGGCCTCTCCCTTCCTGCTCTACCTACTCTGTGTTCTGTTCTCATGGACCCAAAACGTCCCTAAAGGCCTCAGTAGTCCCCTGCCCCAGGTAAGATCATGTCTATCGACCCCAAGCTCTTCCATCACGATTCCTCCTGCCCTCTGTCCCCAAGTGGGATCACCTGGGAGGCACAGCTTTGGTGAAGCAGCTGCCCCAACTCCTTTGCTATTTGAAGTCTGGTTAACGGGGGCTCTCCCCCAGGCCACAACTCCAGAGGAGTGCTTCTTTGTGACTGGGGTCTGGGAGGATCCAGAACTTCCTCTCGATTTCCCTGAAATCACCCAAAGTAGTGCCATGCTTAAGCACTGGGTTGCCAGACCACAAGGTTGGTGCTTTAAGCCCACCAGTTACTCTGAGGGAGAAGGATGAGGCTTTCCACCTCTGTAGAGATTTACAAGGAGTCCTGGTAGCTCAGTGGTTATGAGTTGGGCTGCAATCTGCAAGGCTAGCCGTTCGAAACCACCAGTGTAAAGAAGTTGCCTCTCCAAGAAGCTACAGGTTCAGACTCTGACAGGGACAATTCTACCCTGCCCTGCGGGGTCGCTCACTCTACGTCAGACCAGACAGAGAGCTTGCCTGACCCACCCCAGCGGCTCCTCGCTGTGTGCCCACCCCGGCCCCCCATGCAGGGGAGAGATCGGGGCTTCAGAGGCAGGTGGGCTCTGCAGCTGCACTCTGCCCGTGGAAGAACGGCATCGGTGGGGCTGGGCTTGGTTTTTCCCACCGTGTTTGGCTGGTTGCTAGGACTGTGGATTCCCAAATAACAGCCTGGGCCCATCTGTGTCAGCTCTGTTTTCTGAGGAGACTGCTGACTCTGCACAGCTGTGTGGGCTGCCTGCCCAGCCCCAGGCCTGGACCTCCTCTCCGCCCCCTGAGCCCACTCCTGCAGAACGGGTTTGGCGAAGGCTGGCTCTGTGGGACCCAAAAGCTAGTCCTGAGCTCGGTCTTTAGCCCAGGCTCAAGGCCCTGTCAGGAGGGGGCAGTGTCTTGCCGGGGGCCAGAGGGATCCCCAGGTTGGACCTGGCCATGGAGGGGACTTTCGGGAAGCCATGATCCTGTGAGACCTTCCTCCTGCTGCTTCCTGAGTGGTGCCAGGAGTAATAATGGGGCCTTAAGGGATGGGCAGTGCAATGCCCAGTCTGTGAGCTGAAGTCTGGGCAGGCGCCGATTCTGTGCCCAGCCTCTCCCACAGAGCCGGCCAGCTCCACCTGGGCTCTAAGTGCCACAGCGTCATAGCTTCCGCCTTGCTCCTCTTGTTCCAGCACTGCCAAGCTTTGGAGACCTCTGCCTAGGTCTCTAATTGGGCCGCTCCGTGCAGGTTTGCACACATTCCCATTCCCAAGCACAGAGGTCCCAGAGGCAGAGGGGGCAGTGAGTGCTTGCTGGTACAGGGGCAGCAACCAGAAAGGGCAGAGCTAGTTCCAAGGCTGGTCCTGGTGCCCAGCCTCGGGCCTGGTGGACCCATCAGCACAGCCAGGGATGCAACTATGCCGCAGAGCACCTGTGTGCTGGCCGTTTCTCCTCAGCCTCGTGTGTATCCAGCCTGGGCCAGGCACGGTTGCCTCCCTGTCTCCGGGGCCCCCGCTGGCTGTCCCTCCCACAGGGAGTTCCCCCAGCAGCTGCTTACCAGTTGCTTTTCCAGGTGTGCCGCACATCTGTGTCGTGGATGTTGTGCCTGTCTGCCTGTTCGTCCAAGAAGTCGAACATGTACTTGATGGCCAGTGGGAGGGCGCTGCCCCGGTGCACGGTGCTGAACAGGGTCTCAAACAAGTCGTCCACAAACTTCTGCAGCGTGCCCTGGGGGAGGGGGGTGGCGGGGGCATGAGTAGGGAGTGAAAGTGGGGGGCAAACTGCATTGCCAGATGGTGCCTAGGGCCTGATTGTTGCCTTGGAAAGCTGTCTGCAGCAGGAGGCTGGGCAGACTGCTGAAGGGGGAGGGGAGCGGTGGCGGGGGAGTGGGGTGTGTGTCCTTTGGGGTGTCCGGTGGGAGGAGGTGAATGAGTAGATTTCCTAGGCAGCATCTCTGTTCCCACCAGCAGCCCCAGGCTTGGAGGGCTGGCGTGGGCTAAAGGCGGCTGATGGGCAGACAGTGAGGGCGAGTCCAGAGGCCAGAGAAGAGGCTGGGGCCCTGCAGTGAGGGCGTCTGAAGTGGGGGCTGGGAGCACATTGGGAGGAGCATGGCCTGTCAGTGTGGGGTTTCATGGGAAGGCGTGAAGATGGTAAGATCTACAACGCTGTGTGTATGTGTGAGGGTGGTGGGGATAGAGTTCAGCTTCAAGACCACGCAGGCATGGCCCTGACCATAGAGCCCTCGAGGGCCTCTGGGGAAGAGATTAAAGTGGGCCTGAAGGCCCAGTTTGCAGGCTGCCGGCACCCCTCTGAGGCTGCCTGGTGCTTCCTAGTAAAGTGATGAAGTAAGTGCATCAGGCAGTGAGACTCGCTGACTGAGGGAGACCAGCGCCACACTGGGAGCCGCTCTGCCGGCTGCAGGATGGACGCCACGCCGGTGCACAGTGATCACAGCACAGTGAGCACTGTTGTGAAGTCCGTGGGTGCAAGTGCTTGAAATCTTGCCTGGCCTGGAGCCTCTGGGCCACATGACTGGCAGCATCTTCCAGGCAACAGCCTGCCTCCTCGCTGGAAGCTCAGAGCCAGCGCTGCAGCCCTGCTGCAATATGGCTGTGGCCCCCTCATTCCCTCAGCCTTTGGGGGCCTGACAGTAGGTGGGAGGGGGGACATTCAGAGCTTCCCTGGGGGCTGGCAGTACTTGTTCTCTGCAGACCTTCCCACTGTGTGTGTGTGTGTGTGTGTGTGTGTAGAAGCAGTGATGGGGGAGACTGGCAGACCCACCCTGTTTATCATGTAGGAAAACCCTACTGTGTCTCCTTAAGGCAGCAGCTCTCAACCTGTGGGTTGAGACCCTTTGGGTGGTGGTGGGGGGGATGACCCTTTCACAGGGGTTGCCCAATTCATAACAGTAGCAAAATTACAGTGATGAAGTAGCAACGAAAATAATTTTATGGTTGGGGAGTTCACCACAACACGAGGAACTGTACGAAAGAGTTGCTGCATGAGGAAGGTTGAGAACCACTGCCTTAAGGTATGTGTGTGTGTGTAGAAGCAGTGATGGAGGAGGCTGGCAGAGCCACCCAGTTAATCACATAGGAAAACCCCACTGTGTCTCCTTAAGGTGTGTGTGGGAGGGGGCCCTGAAGAGCAATGATGGCCATGGGCAGAAGAAGGAACGCCTGGACAGCTGCCGTGTCTGTCAAAATCAAGAGCCCCGGTGGCCGGAGCCCTGGGCACCGTGCTCAGGGGCCTGGACCTGAGCTCCTGGTAATGCGTCCCCTGGAGGAACAGACATTGTGATGTCCCCACTGTGGTGGGGCAGCTGCTCCCCTCTGAGGAGCCTTCCCTGACCTGGGTGGAACGGGCCTTACCTTGGTGGCCAGCAGCCGGGTCAGGTAGATTTCGGACACCATCTTGCTGCCCCGGTCTCCCTCCTTCTGGTCCCCGTGGTCATGGTTCTTCACCAAGTGCCACACCTTGACCCCGCTCTCCAGGTCTGGGGTGATCATGGGGGCCCGGGACCGCAGGCTGTCAGGACTGCCTGTGTACCTGAAGGAGGAGTCTGGGGAGACATGGCAAGTCTGTGAGCAGCTATCCAACACCCTGGCCCGCCGATGCCCTCCTTCGGCATAAAGCAGTGTGGTAAAGTCGGGCTGGAAAGGGGCCCCTGGGGACCTCACATCTGGGGGATGATTTTAGGTTTCCTTGCAATGGCATAAGGTCCAGTCACTGCCGTCTTTGTAAGAAGAGTACTTTGAAGGTCTGTGTGTGGGAAAGTCTCTTGGGGGGTGAGAGGTGGGTGCCCTCTTCTACTAGGCTGCCAGGAGGCAAGGATTGATGGGTAAAGTGTCAACTGGATTGTTGTCACAGCGGCTGTCAGAACATCGGGATCCTAAGGAGCCTTAAAAGGCACGACCCCTCCAGGGAGCTTAAGGGTACCTTTCTTCTTAGGGTGGAGAGTATGGGGTTCCCTAAGCCCCCTTGGCTTAGCCCCTGTGGGTGACTTTGCATGGGCAGTCACACCTCAGTGTGTACCCAAGACCAGAAGAAGATGGACCAACAGGGAGGGCATACCAGACCCTCGCTGCTCAGAGGCACTGGGCTGGAGCACCCTGTGGGGGTAGAGGGGCACAGGTGGCCACAGATACTTCACCATGCAAACTGGGGCATGTTTGAGAGCAGCAGGGGGACCACTCACATCCAGTGGGCATTGTGGGTAAGGGACTGGGCTGCTAACCACAGTCGTTGTTGGCTCAAAGCCACGAGCAGTCCCACAGGAGAGATGAAGCTGTCTGCTCCCATGAAGTTATATGTCTATAGGGATACTATGAGTCCGCCTTGACTGGTTTGGTTGTAGCTTTTATTAATGAGTGTAAACTAAGGCTCGCCCAGGCAAATGAAGGAGAATGATCCTCTGCCCTCCCCCCACCCCTTCCCAGTGCCTCCTGGGTTCTGGGTCACTCAGCTTCCTTCAACAGGCCTGGGCTATGAAAGAAGGGCACAGGCTCCGAGAAGACAGGCTGTGCTGGGCAATCGAGGGAAGGTGGGCCCACGGGAGGGGGCTGTAAGGAGGCCAGGCAGTGGCCAGGGCTGCTGGCTCTCAGAGGGGGTGAAGAGTGGTGCCGGTCAGCCACAGAAGATGGCCTCCCGGTCTCACCTCACCGTATCTGCTGATGGACGTCCTGGAGATGCTGGCCGAGGCAGGGATGTTGTAGGACGAAGTCTGTTTGGGGACCAGAGCTACCACCGACCTTTCTGACACCTGCAAAGGGCAACAAAAGTACAGTGCAGGTGAATGCAGGGTGCTGGCAACCTGGAGAGGCACAGACTCTTCTAGAAGGTGAGGAGATAAGTGTGTGGGGTGGGGGTAGGGGGCAGAGCCAAGAATCCAGGATCACTAGAAATCACAATGGCTGCTGGTTTGGGGGCTTGTCTTAGACTAGAGCTGAGCTGCCAGATGATAGCCCCATGTGGAGATTGAGCCCAGTCTCAATTAGAAGCCCTATTGGGCAAGTGCAGGACTGTTCACTACAAGGTCAGTGGTTCAAACCCACCTGCCGCTCCTCAGGAGACAGTTGAGGCTCTCTGCTCCCATCAAGGTGGACAGCCTCAGAAATCCTATGGACAAATTCGAGTCGGTCCTGTAAGGTCACTATGAGGAAGACTGGACTTGTGGGCAGTGGGTTTGTGGTTTG
>NW_022111324.1:53792007-53796697 GCF_000313985.2 Echinops telfairi
AACCTGGAGAGGCACAGACTCTTCTAGAAGGTGAGGAGATAGGTGTGTGGGGTGGGGGTAGGGGGCAGAGCCAAGAGTCCAAGATCACTAGAAATCACAATGGCTGTTGGTTTGGGGGCTTGTCTTAGACTAGAGCTGAGCTGTCCAGATGATAGCCCCATGTGGAGATTGAGCCCATGAGATGTGGTCAGCCTCAATTAGAAGCCCTATTGGGCAAGTGCAGGACTGCTCATTACAAGGTCAGTGGTTCAAACCCACCTGCTGCTCCTCAGGAGACAGTTGAGGCTCTCTGCTCCCATCAAGGTGGACAGCCTCAGAAATCCTGAGTCAGAATCGACTAGAGGGCAGTGGGTGTGGCTCTTGATTTAGTGTGTGCCTTGAGATGTGCTTGGAAAGGTAGGATACACACCTGGTCCCCACGTCTTAGTTTGAACAAAAGAAATAAAAACATCTCATTGATCATTTTCATACTCACTGTATATTGAAATAATTATCTTCGCTATATCTGGTCAAAGACTGTGTGCTATTAAAATTCATGCCATCTGTTTATCTACACTTGTTAAAATCTGCCTAGTAGAACATTATAATCACACACACATTGGCGTGTGGGGCTCTAGGCACATTTATGTCAGGTGGCGCTCGGCTAGACGAGTATTCCCACTCACCTTGTGCACTGTGCACTGTTATTCCCATTTCACAGGTGAAGGAACCTGCACAGAGAGGCCAAGCAACCACTTCGGGGCCACACTTGACAGGTGGTGGAGCCCCGATTAGCAGCAGGGCTGCCAGGCCCCTCAGCACAGGCTGTCTCCATTAGGCCCTCACTTGACCTTTGGGCTCAAGTCACACTTTGTGTGATCTGCTTTCCCACTGGCTTGGCTCCCTTCCTCGGTCCTCCACTGCCTGAGCCACTTTGAGCAGCTTCATCAAAAGAGTGCAGTCACTCTGGGGAGTCAGAGAGAAAGAGGGCAACGTGTCCCTGTCCTCTAGCAGGTCCCCATCCTCCGGGAAGGCTCACTGGCCCCACACCCAGCCTGTAGGGTGAAGACTGACAAATGAGGAGCCATATTGAAGACATTTGGGGCCATTTTGATTGAAGATGCCCCCCATCCAATAAAATCGGAGAGTTCCCCAGAATTGTGGCGATCCAATTAAATCCCTAACGCAGAGGGAATAAAACAGCTATAATAATGTTATGGGCCATAAAACATTACTATTAAACCATTTTTTATTTTAACAATTTTTATGAACTTTATAAGTTTGATTTATAGCTGCACCAGTCATAAAACCATCTTTCTGGGTCTTAAATTGTCAGTCCCTCTCTCCCACACACACAAAAAGAGAATTAAACGTTGGGAAGTCACACTATAAATGAGCATTAGTGCTAACGAGATTCCCCCCAATCGCTGGTTTTAGTGGTGGTGGTTAATTTTGCCCTCCCTCTAAATCGGTGGGAGCCTGGACGTTTTTCAGCATCTCTCGGTTAATTACGATTATGTAGATTTTCTCCCGCAGGCGCTCCAAGGACCTTTGGCTCTGGAGCAACCTAGAGCCCAACCCCGTGCCTTCGAGGTCCAGCGGCTCTGTGTCTCCCCTGGATCCTTCAGTCAGCAGTCTGGCACCAGGTCGGGGATGGGAGGGGACGTCTTCACCTCTGCCTGCCAAGGAAGTCTCCTGGCAACCTAACCCCCAGCAATGATCCCTGCAGGGTACAGGTTTAACTCCTCCGGAAACAGATAACATCATCATTCATGCTTGCTTGCCACCTAGAAAGGAGTCCTGGTGGTCTAGTGGGTGACAATTTGGTCTGCTAACCACAAGGTCAGCTGTTCAAAGCTACCAACCGCTCGGGAGGCTATAGATGAGGCTTTCTACTCCAGGAAAGAGTAACTGTCTTGGAAACTCATGGGGGCGGCTCTACTCTGTCCTACAGGGTTGCGATGAGTTGGAATCAACTTGCTGGCACTGTGTGCTTGAGAACAGAGCCCTGGTGGTCCAGTGGTTGAAGCACTTGGCTGCTAATTGAAAGGTGAGAGGTTCAAAGCCACCAGCCACTCTGCAGAAGAAATATGCAGCCATTTGCTTCCATAAAGATGCACCCTTGGAAACTCTCTGGGGCAGTCTTACTCTCTCCTACAGGGTCACTTTGAGTTAGAGCCAACTCTACGGCAGGGGCTTTGGGGTTTGTCATCTAAAGGAAGGTTCATAAGGCAACTCAAGGGACCACAGCTCAGCTCAATTTCAGGTCTGGGAGCTGAGTGATGTTCCTCTCTTAACCAATAAGCCCACCATTTGTCTGTCAGCTTGTACCATGGGGATTTGCATGTTGCTATGATGCTGGAGAGGAGCCCTGGTGGTGTAGTGGCTACAAGTTGCGCTGCTATCTGCATGGTCGGAAGTTCAAAACCAATAGCAGCTCCACAGGAGAAAAACTGTGCTTTCTACTTCCGTCCACAGTTACTGTCTCAGACACCCACAGGGGGTTGCTATGAGCCAGCAATGACCGATGGCAGCGAGGATTTTATCTTTTTGGTTTATGATTCTAGAAGCAATGCCCCCGTATCTTACATTTCAGCAGTCACCCACAGGTGACAGGCTTTAGTGGATCCTGCAGCCCGAGACTGGGGAAGAAAGACACTTCCCACCAACAGCCGGCAAAACTGATGGAACGCGAGACTATTGCCTGATCAAGAGCTGGAGATGAGATGCTTGGTGGAAAAGCAGGAAAAGATGTGCAATATGGACTCAACGTCTGGGCCGTTATGAAGAGGAGCAGGCAGGGGCAGAGTTTCACTCTGTTGTGCAATCACACCTCGTTTTACTGCGCTTTGCTGCTGTGCCTTTAACACATAATACGGTTTCCCGACTCAAAGGTGTGTGGCCAACCCGCAAACACTGGGCTGTCAGCTCCACTGTTCAAGAGTACGTGCATACTCGGAATCTCCGAGCCACATTTTGGCAGTTCTTAAAACACGGCACGTTTTTTCACGATGCCGATCTGCAGTGAACGGGCTACAGTATAATGGGAACACAACTTTTATACACTCGTGACTCGCTTTATGGGGACATCTGCTTGACTGCAGTCGTCTGGGTCTGGGCCTGAAGCCACACTCTCTCCGAGGTCTGCCTGTGGGGTGGGGCTGCCAAGAGTCACAGCTGACTTGACAAACTACTAATAACAATACAAACCAACACCCATGGCCAATCAGGATGCCTAGATGGCTGTGAACCCTGACTGCTGTGTGACTTACCCTTTCTGGGCCCCTGTTTTCCCATTCATGGATGGAGATAACTATAACGTCTACCTCATGAAATTGCTCGGAGGACACAAGGGTTAACTCACAATGAAGGCTGAGAGTAGCGCCAGGCACCCACGGAGCTTTCTGTAAGTGCTGGCCATTGGTGTTGCTGTTCTCATGGTCACCATCAGCACCACCACCATCTCCCAGAGGGGACAGCCATCCCTGTTGTCCCCTGTCACTCAGGGCTCGTGCGTGGGAAGTGCCTTCCACTCCGTGAAGCTCAGTAAATATTTGAGGAATGAATGAATACATGAATGATAAATGACACTGGGGAATTGAAAGTGCTTCGTGTGATGAGCAAAGAACGGAGCATTGCATTCTTTCATCGGAAGCCACTGGGCAGAGAGCCCGGAACAAGTGGCAGTGAGGCGGGGCGCCTCATGGCCGCCCTTCACAAACTCATCGTTCAGGAGCAAACTGCCCACCTCGCTGACACTTTCTAATCAGCTCGACTTGGTTCATCAGAGGAGGTCTGCTGGAGGTATTCAACACCAGGCGAACCATGTGTACTTCTAAGTTAGTACAACAAAGTTGCCTTCAAAATCATTCTGCTCCTGGCCCCCCTTGTTGCGTTAGAGTAGAACTGAACTACACAGAGTTTTCAAGGGCCTTGGTCTCCCTGGGCTAAATTGCCAGGCCTTTCTTCTGAGCCACCTCTGGGAAGAGACAAACTGCCAACCATCCAGTGCCATTCATAGCCAAGCACTTAGCCATTGGTGCCACCCAGGGACTTCTGTGTGTTTAATGAACAGGGGATAATGGTAATTCCCTCTTGGGGCTGGAAACCACCTGGGGGTCTCTTCAGTCCTTTCTACTGCTTTCCACCACCATGGGCAGGTCATCTCTGTCTTGGAGACAGAAGCCCAGGAGAGGAAAGCCACCCACAGGGAGCGGAGAACTCCTGCCCAGGAGATGATTCTAATTCATAGCGACCCTATAGCACAGGGTAGGACTGCCCCTGTGGGTCTCCAAGATTGCAACTCTACGGGAGTAGAAAGTCTCATCTCTCTCCCCTAGAGTGACTTGCTGGTTTCCAACTGCTGACCTTTTGCTCAGCAGGCACAGGAACCGCAGTGAGGAGGGCACACGGCAGTTGTGCATAAGGTCGCTATGGGTCAGAACCGACGACTCACAGTTATCACATAAGAGAGGGTAGAACTGCCCCTGTGGGTTTCTGAGACTGTAATGCTTCCCTGGAGTGGAAAGCCTCATCTTTCACCCAAGAAGCACCTGGTGGTTTCAAACTGCTGACCCTGAGGACTTCAACTCATAGGCACTACACCACCAGGGCTGCTGGGAGCTGTGAAGCAGGAGTCTAAAGATGAACATAGCCTTGAATGCCTTTCTCTGCCCACTATACCCTGAGGGGGTCAGGCAGTAAGAAGGCA
>NW_022111324.1:53797555-53809054 GCF_000313985.2 Echinops telfairi
TGGGCTTGAAGGGCAGGGGTACAAGGCAGAGGAGGCCAGCTCCGCAGGGTCCTCACTGGTACATTGCCAGGTCTTTTATCTCATGGGGCCTGGGGCTGCGGCACCTACCAACAGTCCGGTTAGCAGCCGGATAATACTTAGCCATTGTGCCAACAGGAACCCTTCATCTTTTTCCCCCAACCAGGGTGTGGGGTGGATAAAACCCGAATAAGACCCTAATCCAATTCCTTGGAGCAAATCATAGTGCTCCGACAGAGTAGCACAACTAGTATGGGGGTGACTTTTGTGAGACCATCCATGTTTAGGGGCTCAGTCCCATCTTTCTCCCGAGGAGTGGCTGGTACGTTTGAACTGATGACCCTGTAGCCCACAGCGCACCCCACTACCCTGCCAGGGCCCCTTCGTCTTTCCCACGACAGGTCAGTAGTACAGGTGGTGTGATTGTAAGATGCCCCAAGGAGAAAGCTCACACGCATAGTGACCCTACAGGACAGGGTAGAACTGCCCCTGTGGGGTTCTGAGGTTGTACCCCTAAGCCTCATCTTCCTCCCGAGGAGCGGCTGGTGGTTTCCAACTGCTGACCTTGCAGTTAGCATCATAGATACAACCCACTGCGCTACCGGCAACTCCAGCAGTCAGTTTGGAGCTATTCATTTCTCTTCGTCTCAGAAGGAAGTGAGGCCCTTTGCAAATATGCATTGTGTACTGGAGACGTGGAGACATGCAGTCTGAAAGCGAAAATGCCTGGGCACTCCCCGAGCCTGGATGCTCAGCCCTCTGGGGTGGAGCCTGGGCACTGAGGACTTTGACCAGTATCCCCAGGGAGTTCTTAAGGGGCCGCAGGGCTGACGAAGGAGGAGGAAAAGGTAAGGTAAGGAACCCCCTTTGGGTTTTTTCTTGTTTGCTGCCGTGAAGTCAATCCCTTGCACGATGAAATGCGACACTGCCCAGCCCTGGGAGACAAGTGCCAGGAGAGTGGGCACAAGTGCCAGGAGAGTGGGCACAAGTACCAGGAGAGTGGGCACACAGAAGCCCCCACTCACTCGCTTACCTGGTAGTGCATCAGCGTGTTGAGCCGCTTCCAGTCCCCCTCGATCTTGGTAGTGATGTCCTCGTCCTGTAGCACCACCCGAGCAATCCGGCCTTGGCGCCACTCTGGGGGGAAAGGGTGGTGCTGGGTGAGGCCTGTGGGTTCCGGGCCAGAGTACCCAGGGAGCCTCCTCTAGGACCCGGTCAGCCTCATTCACCCTGCTCGTGCCCGTGGGAAAGCTCAGGGACATGCAGGACACCCTGGGGTCCAGGTTGCCGAGGGGGAAGTGCAGGCTGCTCTAGACAGCTGTGTGGGAGGTGGCCCAGTCACACCCACACCGCACGTTTCTCATTTGGAAGCCTGAACCTGCTTTCCACCCTCCTAAGGGAAGCGGCTTCATTTCTTCCCCCCACCCCAAGGCCAGGGCTCCTACCCAAGTCCATGTCCACAGCCCTTGGCCGCTGGGAGTAGGGCACGTTCTTGTACACAGCGTCCAGAATTTTCTCCTTGACCTGAGTGATGGTGTCGCAGTTCAGCACCTTCACCGGGATCTCTGGACTGTTCTCGTTGTCAGGGTTCACACAGTTCAGGATCTGCAAGCAAGGGATGAGGGTGAGCTCCGTGGGTAGCAGGACAGAGCTCTTTCCATGAGCTGCCTTCCTTAGACCCTCTGTTGTCTGCACCGCTTCCCAGTCTCTCTCCTCCTCCTGCGGCTGTCTACCAGACAAGAACTGGGGTCACAATGTGCACTCCTTCCTCCTCCAGGCATCAGCTCTCTGCTTCCTAGCTCCTGGATGACTCTGGGCTACTGCTATGGAAATAAGTGTCTCAGGGGCTCAGAAGCAGCACGGGTGGTGGCGTAGTTACGTGTTGGTCAGCAGCTGGAGACCACCAGCCAGCTCCGAGGGAGAAAGAGGGGGCTTTCTCTCTTAAAGAGTTACCGTCTCGGACGCGCATAGCGGCAGGTCTACCCTGTTTGATCCGGTTGCTGGGTGTCAGCATTAGCTGGACGGCGGTCAGTGTCAGTGTGGAGTTCAGAGGTGATTCCAGGCTTTTCCAGCGCTGGCTGTTTCCTTCCCTGAATCTTCTACATTAGACACCAGCACATCCCCATTTTCTACCAGAATGCTGCTTTTTCTTGTTAGCTGTGCACTATCGAGGCTGCCCCCCGACTCAGGGCGACCCCAGGCAGGCACCACAGAGCAGCCCCACTGCGGTCCACAATGTGTTCATGGGCTGACTTTCAGAAACAGATGAGTAGGCTTCCTTCCTGGTTCTGAGAGGTCGGAAGATTAGGGGTCAAGAGGTAAGGGTCAAGAGGCAGGAAGATTAAGGGTCAAGGTTGTCTCCACCGAATGCCTATGCTAAACAAACATTAGCTGGCCATGTCATAACAAAGGGGTTGGAAAGAAATTAGGCACGTGTTAAACACCTATGGGGACCATCCAAAGCTGGGCATTCACTGACCAAGGTCACCTAGACACAGGTGAAGGCCAACCTGGGCACAACGTAAGGCACCAGCAACATGACATCACACATGCACCTGAACTCCACCACTACGATCTGCCAATACCCTCAACCACGAGCCCTCTCCCCACAAGTGGGGATAGGAGTAGGAGGGATAAACAGCACAGGCTGTAGGCAGGGCTCTCTCTTTCATGTCAGAGGGTGGGATCTCTTCCGCCCCTGGGCCGCAGGCATTCCCTCTCAAGGGCTCTCTCTCTCTCTCCCCGGGACTCCTCTTTTGGTTCTGAGGACTCCACTTCCCAGACATTTTCTCATGTAGTTTCTTCAAGCTCCCCCCAAGCAGCTGTTTTCGGTTGTGAACTTTCCCACGGTCTGCCAAGCGACCTTGCACGCTTTCCAGGAGAACGTGTACTCCCTGAGACAGTACCACCCGGAACTTCCCTTTGCACCATGAGAGTCACTTGGATTACACAAGTGCCTCTGTCGCGTGAATTCTTTGTGTGGACAGGCAAGAACAGAGGTGAACCACCCCAGAAACCAACAGTTCTTAGGCTGGAAGCTCAGCTGAAATCTGGTTAGCATGGCTGCCGCAGGCAGGGCTCTGCTCACAGCAAGCAGGGGTGGGGCTCGGAGTGTTGCTGGCTGGGACTCCAACCTGGGGCTCCAGCAGGAAAGGTGAGCAGCCTACCATCGAACCACCACTATGCCACAGTTGGTGGCAGGTGATATATTCCGTGTCCACGCCTACTATCTAGGGTAAACTGAGGCATGGAGAGCCTCAGGCCCCCCCCTCCCCCCCCCCCATGAGATGGTGGTAGACTTGGAGGAAATCCAGGCTTCCTACGTGGCCAACCCTCCCGAACCCTGGGTATACTTAATGTCTCCTGAACTGGCCTTCCCCCACCCCACCCACCTGCCTGACACTTCTCCCTGCAGACTGACTGCCTCTGTGGTCAGGTGGTCCAATGTGGGTCGGAAGCAGGAAGTAGGAGCACCTCCTAACCACCCCGCCACCCCACCACCCACCACCCCCGCCCCCCCACCCGTCACCCGCCTGGCTGCTGGCCTCCTCACCAGGGTCTTGTACTCAATCTGCTGCCGGATGAGCTTGTCCTCACTCAGCGAGTAGCGGGCCTCGCCGGTGATGGCGTCGATGGGGCCCTTCTCCATCTGCTGCTTGATGGCACAGTACAGCATGAAGAGCGGCTCCCCAGCGCACTCCTGTGGGCACAGGCGGGGCCAGTGAGGGTGAGGGTCACCCCCCTTCTAGGCTGCCCTCCCTCCTTCGCTGGGGAGGGCCTGGGTGGGCAGGTTCTTCTTCCTAGCCACAGGCTCAGTGGGGCAACCTCCCCTCTGCTCCTGGCTCACCTTCAGGAACTTGTGCAGGAGGAAGGCAAACCAATTGGTCAGCATCTTCTCAGCTACCGATTCTGTCCTGGGGAAGCGGGAAGGGAGAGGAGATGAGGGTGGTCTGCTCCTGGGGGGTCTGGGTGATGGGCCCTGGGTATGTTGTATGAGCCAGGGCCCTAGAGCAGGACCGAGCTGAGCGAGAATCAGATGTCTTCACCCGGGGCTGCTGGCTCCTGGGCCTGTTCCCATTTACAGCGAAGGGACAGGACTGTGCTCCCCTGCTGGGAGGGGGCCCTGGGGATGGCTTTGGCACTGCCTCAGAGAGCTAAGAAGAAAGGTTCTCCCCATGCCCTTTAGCCCATGGAGTGCCACCCCTCTGGGATTCCTCACAAGCCTGGGCTCTCTCTCAGGCAGCAGCTCCCCCCGCCCCTCCAGGCACTCAGCGTTTAGGGATTTGGGACCCCTCTCTCTCCTATACCCTGGGAGTTCCAATCTTGGCTCTGGCTTTATGACCTTGAACAAGTCATGTCACCTCTCTGGGTCCTGTTTCCTGGCCCATGGAAGGGAATTGCAATAGCAGTGTCTCTCCACTGAGGTTCCTTAAGGGCAGCAGGAGGTCACATATGGCAGAGGCCAAGAACGGCACCTGCGCCGTGAGCTCATGCCAGCCATGGTGGTTATGATCGATCATTGCCACATAGGGGCGTGGATCCCAGGCCCGGGGGAGAGAGAGGTGCTGGGGGCTTGAAAGCCAGCATTAGTGGATTTGGGCCTGCTTCCTCACATGCAGCAATTCCCTGCCCCCTCTCCCCTGCTGGCAGACTGGGGCACTGAGGAAGGAACAAAGCAGTGGTGACAGACCCTGGGGGACAGGACAGGTGTTTTAGCTCCTTGCAATTGGTGCAAATCACACCCTGTGGCTGCAGTGAACCCAGGCCTTTGCCAGGGCTGCTCAACACTGCAGCCTACAAGAGAAAGGCACAAAGGCTGCAGAAATTGTAGCTTTCTCCCCGCAGCCCCTCCCGGCACCCTCTTCCGCCATTGTGCCAGAGATTAGCTCTAATTTAAATACAACAGTTCTTAATGAGAGATTCTAATGCTCAGGTTGGCAAAAGGTTGGGGGGCTTCTTGCTTCTGAGACAAAGCTGGGCTCCCTCCTTCCTCACCCCACGTGGGGGGCCTGGAAGTCGAGGAGGGGCCTGTGTGGCCTGCAGACGTGTGACGTGTGGCCTTTGCTCAGCTCAGCCATTGGCTCAGCTCCCCTGGGCCTTCTGGGAAATGGCAACTGGGGGTGAAGTCGGGTGCAGGTGATGCCCGAGTCAACAGGCATTCTGTGATGATGTTCCAGAGCTGCACTCTCCTGCAGGGTGGACACAGAGCTCTTGAAATGAGGGGGGAGGGCAGCTGGGCCATGGACTCTTTGATTTGGTTTCATTTGAGGGAATAGCTACATGTAGCCAGCGGCACCTGTGCTGGGCCGCGCAGGTCTCTGTGCAGAGGGACGGAGGTCGCTGGAGGGGTGCTACTGTCCGAATGGTGTGGAGGAGGAATGGAAACATCAGTGAGGTCAAGCGACTGGCCCGAGATCACACAGCCAGTGGGAGGGACACCGCTGGACAGCAGTGGGCCCTTGTGCTCCTCCACCACCCTTGGGTGGCTTCTGAGGCTCACCACCCTCTCCTTCAGCGGGGGTCTGTATGCCCATGTCCCAGAGCCCACCCTTCCCGCCGTCAGCCCCCACAGCAGGCCCGACCTCCGGAGCAGCAGCTTGGGGTGGTTCTTGTTCTCCAGGTTCTTGTCGATGAGGTCGGAGAGCAGCTGCTTGAGCACGTCGGTGGCGTACTCCAGGCGGCCCTGCAGGCCCGTCATGATGAGCGAGGCCACGTTGCCGCGGTCGCGCATGGAGAAGCTGCGCTGCAGCTCCAGCGTGCGGATGAAGGTCAGCAGGAACACCTTGTTGTTGATGAGCTGGGCAAAGAGCTTCAAGGCCTTCTCCACGTGCTGCTGCCCATTCCCTTGCACCTGGGGGGGAGGGATGGCACCTCACAGGGCAGCCCTTGCTGCGGGTGACAACAGCCCTAGGACCCTCCTCTGGATGCCTGTCATGACCACGTCCCACTTCCCCCACTGTGGGCCAGCTAAGGCACTGGGCCAGCCTCTGGGGTCTAGTGGGCTCTCACTGAGTGGGAAGGCTGGACCCACACGGACTTGCTCAGTCTCCTGGTCTCCCCGCTTCTCCTCTGCCGTGATTTGTCGCTAGTAAAACATGTGCACCAACAAGCCTTACAGAACCCTTTGTCTCTATGGTGATTGTGACCAGTCATCGTTAGCCCCGACCCCCGAGCCACCCCAAGTCCCACAGCAGGGAACACTGCCCCGTCCTGCGCCATCCTCAGACTCAGTGCCTGTTCCAGCCCGCTGCGTCAACGCCGTCCCTCCACCACCTCGAATCTGTTCCCCCGCTGCCCCCTGTGGCCGCGTCCCTCCTGCGAGGCTGTGACGAAGGGTGTGCCCTCCTGAGGCCTGGCCTGGCTCCTGCTCCTGGGTCCCTCACCTCCAGCTCCCGCAGCACGGGGTGATCCTCGATGCCCGGGAAGAGGACCCGCATGGCGTAGGTGCGGTAGTCCAAGTAAGGGATTCCCGAGCGGTCCAGGTCACTGGTCAGCTCGTTGATGTCCGTCTGGAGCTCAGCAAAAGCTGCGGGGTGCAGGGGAGACAGGGTGGTTCTGGATGGGTGGGAGCCCCAGGGGCCTAAGACGTGTGTACGGGAGGTGAGGAGGCCTGGGGTGTAGAGGCAGGCCGACTATCAGGACTTATCTCCAGAAAGGAATGAGGTGACTCTAGATATCCCTTCTTACTGGGCGTCCCCGGGCGGTGTCCACAGATACGAGGTCGGCTCCTTACCAAGGGCTCACATAGAAAGTAAATGTCCAGAAAATGATAATGACGGCAACCTCTAAAAATACACTGGGTGCAAGGGATGTGTGGATTGTTTTAAAAGTGGTTAACAGCCCCCAATAAAATGATCTTTAAAAAAAAAAGCGAAGAAGAGGTCAGCTCCTAACCAGTGTGTTGGAGTCCACCCCTTGGCCCCTCGGAAGAAAGGCCTGGGGACCTCCTTCCAGAGACCAGGGTACTGCTCTGTGTGACACCACGGGACAGCCACCTGGTCAGAAGTGACTGAAGGACAACTGGTTGGGTTTTGAGGGACACGGGTGACTTTTGCATCATTTTCTCCTTTTTGCCTCAATATCGGGTTCCATTTCCTCTCTAGGTATGGCCCAACCTCACTGCTGTGGAGCCGGTGGGGCAGCATATAGGCTCACCCCTGGTGTCTGAGGTCAGGTGGGTTCACAGGGGCAGACAGCCTGCTGCAGCTTTCTCCCACTGAGAACAGCCGGCGCCCAGGTCAGCAGCCCTGCGCTTGCCTCTCTACCCCACCAGAGCGCATTCTATGGATTCCCGATGTAGCTCACACAAAGCTACAGGAGAGGTCCCATGGGTTATGTGAGCAGGAGCGCGGCCGGCCGAGCTGAGGGCAGCCGGCAAGGCCAGAGCAGGCAGTCCGGCTCCCCTTTCCCAAACAGGAAAGAAAAGTGCCCCGTTTCAGAGGCTCCCTCTCAGGGGTGCTGCTCTCCCCTGGGCACTGGCCCAACACCAGGACCAGCCCTGGCCCCACCCTGGCCCAGCCTGGCTCCCCTCTTTCACCTAGCAGCAGGCTTGCAGAATTCTGCTCCTGATGTTCCTGGCAAAAAGAGAACTGTTTTGATTCTTAGTGGAGATGTTTACCCAGAGAGCCTGCTGGGTCCTCAGCCCCAGGAGGATGCCAGGCATCTCCTTCACCTGGTGGCAGCACGTGGGAGATGGAACACAGCACAATATCTACTCCCACGCACTGCCCCAGCCAAGGACACAGCCCCTCCCCACTTCCAGCAGGGACACAAAGCAAAGCCTGGGGGAGCTGGTGCGGTGTGGAGGGAGGAGAGGTTTTCTTCCCACTCCAGGTGTACCCCATCCCTCCCATTTGTGGAACTCAGGGAAGCAGCCCTGATGGAGATGTGGGTTAGGCATTGGGCTGCTAATCGCAAGGCTGGCGGTTCAAACCCACCACCCAACCCATAGGAGACCGCTGCTGCTCCCTGCTCCTGTAGAGATTTACCATCTTGAAAGCACTCAGTCTGAGTCGGCATTGACTCTTTTTCGATAGAGGCAACTGGGTCTGGGGGCTCCCGTGTGGGAAATGGGCCAGGTTACAGGGTGAGTCGGGATAGTGGTAGGACCAGAACACTGTCATCAGACCTGGGTCCTTGTGGGTGGGTCATCTTAATGGGAATCCTCTGCCCCGTCAAGGAGCCCTGGTGGTGCTGTGAGTTAGGCATTGGGCTGCTACTCACAGCAAGAGCAGTTCAACACCACCAGTGCCTCCTTGGGAGAAAGATGAGGCTTTCTGCTCTTGTGGAGGCCTAGCCTTGGGAACCCACAGAAGCAGCTCTGCTCTGTCCTGTGAGTTGGAATCGACTTGATGGCAGTGGGTTTGGTTAGGGGTTTGGTTCTGGTCCAGTGGTGAAGGGTTCAACTATTATCATAAAAGGTTGGCAGTTCAGGCCCCTCAGAGGGACCTCAGTGAAGAGGCCTAGTGATCTGCTTGGGGAAGTTCACCCGTGGGGGCACCGGGACTCAGAGCCCACTCAGAGGGCCACAGACAGCAGTATCAAGGGCAGGAAGGGTGCGCCCTGCAGCCCCTTGGCCGTGGGTCATGTGAAGGTCCCTATAGCCTTGTGTTCTGCAGCACGGGGAAGACGGGATCCAACTAGCAACACAGGCAAAAGGTGGTAAGAGGTCTGGTGTCAGGCTACTTCTCAGTGAAGCCGGGGAGGAGGATGAAGGTGAGCGTGGCTGCGGGGAGCAGCCGAGGAAGGCAGGGAAGCAGGGGCACGTCCACCTACCCTCCTTACACTCCAGGGCCACCCTGGACTCCAGGTTGTCCATCTGCATCTGGAGCCTCTTGAGAGTGAGGTCGTTCTCGCGGGACTTTCGCTTGTAGGCGATCAGGACGATGATGACGATGACCAGCAGGAGGCTGCCACCCGCCGCGATGCTGACGATGGCCGGTAGGGTCAGCAGGCTTTCTGAGACCACGCTCACGGAGCCGGGCGAGAACACCATGCCGCCCACGTGAACCTGTGCGGCCGCACACACACAGAGGCACAGGCTGCATACAGGTGGACCAACTGGGGGGGCCCATCCAACCCTTGCCGACTCAGGGAGGGCATGACAGACATCGCCATGCCGGGTAGCTCCTGCTGCTGGTCCGCCCACCTCCCCTTGCGTTCCCGACCCCCACCCATTTAGCTGAGGGCTGGAGCGGGATGATGTGCGGGGTATGTGCATCAGGCCCCGAGGCAGGGGAGAGAGGCCCAGCATCTTCACTGGGTCAGAGAGCCCCTCTTTCTGGGGTGGACTAGGAGAGGCTCACTCACCATGACCTTGTGCTGCCCCGTGAGGTTGGGAGGCTCGCAGAGGAGCTGGGTCTCAGACACAGTCACAGCGCATGGCGTCTCTCCAATCAGCACCGTGTAGTTGAGCTTGGCACCCCCAGAGGCTGGAGGGCAGAGGTTTTTGCCCTGCAGAAAAGAGTCATCGCAGTGGGAATAGGGACGCATGCAAGTGGCGATAGAATACCCATTCAGGAAGAGATTGGTGGGAGGTGGGGGTGTGACACAATGCAAAACCCTATAAAAGACTCCATAGGCCAGTTTTTTGTTGGGTGGGGCATGAGGGAGCTTCTAACAACCACAGTTTGGAGAGAAAGAAAATGAAGGGGGCATGCAGTAGTTACATAATATGGTTTCAGTTTGAGGATTGGGAGGGTAGGGATAAAGTCTAGGCAGTCAATCAGGATATAGCCAATGAGGCTTCTGTGTGGGCGTGGCCTTCTCCTAAGGATTCTGGGAATTCCTGGTATTTTCCTCCTTGGAGGTGGGAGACATGTTCTCTCTTGGCTCACTCCCTGAGAAACGCTCTACTGACAAGACGCATGGACAACGCTGATAGATCCTGTGCCGTGGGAACTGGAGGAGCCACATGGAGACTCCTGCTAGCGCTGAGATGCTTACAGCGCCACTGGATCCAAAGACTTCCTACCTACTGGCCTGTGATCGTCCTGCATTCAGCATCATTGCATGTGTTTCGTAAGTCTGAAGAGGACTTTATAGATTGGTATCAGACATATGGACTAACATTGGACTTATGGGCTTGGACTGAACTGGGATGCTTTCTTAATGTACAATTACCCTTTATATAAAACTCTTTCTTAGATACATATGAGTGTCTATGAATTTGTTTCTCTAGTCTACCCAGATTTGCACGGGGTGGAAGGAAAGGGAGGTAGAGGTGGAGAAAGGAAACTAGAGAACGTGGTGGGTGAGATCCACACCCTACCCATCCCCACCTAATCCAATCCAGGTCAGCTCAAAACCCAAACCTACTGCCACCCGCTTCACTCTGGCTCCTGGTGACCCTACAGGACAGGGTAGAACTGCCTCGTGGGTTTCTGAGAGGTTACCTCTTTACGGGAGTAGAAATCCTTCTCTTTATCCCCAGGAGGGATGGTTGTTTTGATTTGCTGGATCTTGTGGATCACAGGCCAATGCGTAACCACTATGCCACCAGGGCTCCCGTTCACAGAGACCCACTGGACAGAGTAGAGCTGCCCTACAGGGTTCCCAAGGTTGGCATATTTATGAGGGCAGGCTGGCACATCTTTCCTCCCTGGAGTGACTGGTGGGTTGGAACCACTGACTTTTTGGTTAAAAGCCAAGCACTTAACCACTCAGCCAGAAGGACTTCTTGTGGGGAAGCACCCACGAGGAATAAACAAAAGTGGTTGAACAGCAAACCATCCGGTGGACAGAGCCTCGGAACTGTGATCTCTTGAAATCTAAGTGCAGGGGACTGTGCCCCAGACACTGCCAGTCAGAGGGAATGCAATGGTGACTGCTAACTCCATCCGCAGCTTTTCTGAATCTCAGCTCACGGAACACACAGACCCGTTCTGAATTAGTTCTTGAGAATGTCAAGTGCACGGCACATTGCTCGACAGGCCAGTAGCTATAAACCACCTCCTTTCACAGGGTGCTGGAAGGACAGGGAGCCCGCCTGGTAGGAAGGAGGACAAGGAAGGCCAGGAGGGAGGAGCGCTCCTACCTTCAGAATGATGGGGGATCCTGGCTTCTGGTCCAAGACCCCGGAAGGGCTGAACAGTTCAAAGCTTGGGTTGGGGTAGTAGATGAACTTCGTGTCATTGTAAACCAGCAAGGACTGGACATTGTTAAAGACGAAGCCAAATTCGTCTGGCCGTTCCACAGCGTCCAGGCCTGGCCGATAGTCCGTGATCAGCGAGGGTGCCAGGCAGGTCAGGGTGGTTGTGTTCACAACTTTACACACCTGAGAGGGCCAAAGCATGAGCATTCAGATGCAGATCACCTGCCACCTGGTCAGAGGGGGCAGCCAGCTCTGTCTTCTCGCAGTTTTGTTTGTTCCTCCTTGTCACCATTAGGCTACTTGTCTTCTTCATTAGCGGTTTAGCCTCTAGAGGGCAAGGACTGACTGACTGACTATGTATGTATGTATGTATGTATGTATGTATGTAT
>NW_022111324.1:53810172-53813653 GCF_000313985.2 Echinops telfairi
ATGAGTTGCTGTGTATTTGTTTCTCCAAAGTACCCAGACTAATACACCCCCAGACAAACTCACTGTCTTCTCGTCTATGCTAACTCTCAGCAACCCCATAGCACAGCCTAGGACTGCTACTCTGAGTTTCTCACACTAACTCTTTACAGGTGTAGAAAACCTCGTCTTTATCCTGAAAAGCAGCTGGCAGTTTTGAACTGCTGACCTTACAGTTAGCAGCTCAACGCATAATCACTACACCAACAGTCCATGGAAGAAATAAAAGCGGATCTGTAGAATGAGTAGGACATAGCTCGACAAAGAGAAGCAGGGGTTAGAAAGGCCCAGGCAGAGGGAAGAGCAGGGCCTAGAGAGTTTGAGGCCAAAACACCAGTATTGTGTGTGTGTGTGTTATGTGCTTGTGTGTGTTCTGTGTGTGTATGTAGTATGTGTGTGTGCGTGTGGTGTGTATATGTGTATGTTCTATGTGTTTGTGTAGTGTTTGTGCGTGTGTGTGTGTAGCAGGATGTAGGAGACATGAGCATTTTGCTCAGCACGAAGTTGGTACCCAGTAAAGGTTCACTGCACAAGTAACTGATGAATGAAAAGGATCCTGCAAGTCTTCAAACATCCCCCTCTCTTCTCTCCCCAGGGGCTCCTTCGCCTTGTGCTGGGGTACACCCTGGTGCTAGCACACAGTTCATGCTGTCCATCCTTTCTCCGACTCCCAGTGCCCACCTACCACTCTAGCTGGACAGGCCCTGCTTAGCATGAGTTGCACGTTCTCTCCTCCGATGGCTTAGTTCTGGGGCTCCTCCAGGCTGCAGCCGGAGAGCAGAAAGCATGAAAGCTTGGGGAGAAAACCCAGACTCGTTCTCCCTGCTCCCCTCCTGGCTCCCACTTGGCGTGGCCTGATTTCAGCACTGGGAGACATGGTGCCCCGGCAAGAGCCCAGGGCATCTGGGAGAACTCAGACCGCTCGGGTACACGCTGTGCTGGCAGGGCCACAGTGTTGTGTGTCTGGCCAAAACACACACACACACACACACACACACACACACACACACACACACACTTCATGTTCAGAAAGCAAAAACAGTGTGTGAAATTGCAAAAGAAAGAAAAATAAGAGTTGAGTCTTGCAGAGAAGTTACGTCAGAGCCTCAAGCCCACATCTGTATGTACCCTCCCTTTCCAGCCAGTGTTTACGAGTAAAAAAGGTTCATAGTGGTCTTGCTTTTTAGGGGCCAGTACCCAGTGCTAGCATCCTGCACCTCACAGTTGAGCAACCTCTGAGGAAGTGAACGTCCCTTCCGTGTGAATGCCCCCAGCCAGCTGGGGACACAGGCATGGGAGGATGCAAGCTAGAGAGCTGAGCGGGCCTTTAGGACGTGCCCTCTGCTGCTTGGACAGCCAACCCCAGCGTGCCTCCTCCCTCCCTGGGCCCCTGCTCTGTCCCGGTCCCCCTGGACCGTCCTCTCTATGAATAAGCAGATCGCTGGGAACAGACTCTGTGTGCTTCCTGCCCCGTGCTGCCTCGGCACTTTGAGTGCCAAGCATTCCATTGGCTTATGTGGCTTTCAGCCTGGCCTGCCTTGCTGCTCGCTGGGGTTGCTGAGAAGCCCCAAGTCAAAAAGCAGCCCCAGGTGGGCTGGGGGTGCAATAGGGTCCAGCAGAGCTTGGGCAGGAGTGGCAGTACGGGGGCCTGGAAGTGCTTCTTTCCCATCATTTCTAGGGCAGAGTTTGTGAGCTCTCTTTCTGGAGGCTGGCTGGCTGGAAAACTTGCTCCCTCCCAAGCTTCTCAGGCAGAGTCCAACCTGTATGTACCCTGCAGGCAGGTGGTACAGAGCAGAGGGCCCGGGCTCTCCACAGGGAGGGGCACGTTTTAATGTCTTGAAAGACTGAGATCATGGTTTATGGGGTGGGGTGGGGATGGAGGGCCAGGCCCTGGGGTCTGAGCCTTCTTGACCTGATGAGGTAAGTGGGGTATGTGAGAGGGCTGTCCCCAGCCCGTCTGCTCTTCAAACAGCTTCCCGAGGATGAGCGGTACAGCCGCCATTAGAGGTCAAGCTGGTTAGTCTGGTACTCGCTCTCCAAGATGCCCTCTGTGCAAACATGTCTTGTGTGTGGAGGGGGTTTTCATCCTTCCTGGCTCTGAGCTGCTGCATCGAACCTCGGCCCTTCTACTTAGGCCATGAGGTTCACACACCGGGGGCTTTGAAGCTCCATCGGGGAGCGGATCAACTCCAGACTCTGGATAGGAGGGTGTGTGCTCACTTGGCCCACAGGACGGTGTCCCTGGTGGCCACCGCAGTGCAGGACAGCGGTCCCAGGATGCTGGCATGCTCTCCAGACCACCGGCGTCTTATGCCATCTAGTTAGGAAAAGTCTGGAATCCAGAAGGTCTGGACTCTGGGAGCTTGGCATCTAGCCTGGCTCTGCCAGCCCATGTTACGGGTGAGGCCTTCATTCTTTCTGTCTGCAGTTTCTTCAGCTGGGTCCCCAGGGACTAGGTGATTGCCAAAGCCCTTCCAGGCCATTCTAGCTCTTCTGTGAGTGAGTGTGTGTGTGTGTGTGTGTGTGTGTGTGTGTGTGTGTGTGTGTTCCCAAAGGCATCCCCAGGCATGCGGGTGAAGTGGTGAGGAGCACAGTGGATCTAAGGTCATCCTCCCCTCCTCCGCCTCATCCTGGGCAGCACATCCCCCACAAAGGCCAAAGCATGCACAGTCGGAATTCTTTTGAAAAAGAAGGGCATGATGGCATCTTCAAAACCATGACTAAGACTGTAAGGATGCTTCCGGAAACATTACGAGGGAGCCGGGAGAGGAAGTGAAAAAACAAACAAACAAACAAACAAAAAAGCAAACAAACAATCAGGAGAACTTGTCAGCCATTTATCTCTTCTTCAAGAATCACAAAAATAATCGATAGTGGACAATAAAATAAAAAATACCATGACACAGCTCTATACAGAGGAGTCTGTTCAGCCCGATCAACACAACTCCTGGGGTGCCATGATCTGCCTGCCACGACTGAGGTTCAGGGAGTGCCAACCTAGTGCTTGGCACGCTGTGTGCAGAGCCGTGAGATGAGCCCTATCACCACAATTGAGAGGGCGGAGCAAGACCCCGAGAGGTAGGACAGCCAGGTTGTGCAGCTCCCAGGTGGCAGAGCCCCGCATCAGACCCAGGACACATCTATTTCTCCAACCTTCCTGGCCCACTTCTCATTGGACTGGAAAGTGAACATGCTCTGACACAGGAGACATTCCATGCCTCGTCATAAGCTTGGAAGGCAGTACTTCTTTTAAGCACCACTAGATCACCGCTGACATGAAATGCTGCTGCTGCCATTTAACCACCATTGTAAGGCACAGGTGTGAGGGGCCATGATCCCTGGCTCATTCTGGAGTCAACTTCCTCCTCTGGCTCCAGGGGCCCTCTTTTGCCTATGGCAGAGCTCAGCAGACTGAGGAACACACACACACACACACACACACACA
>NW_022111324.1:53813753-53817599 GCF_000313985.2 Echinops telfairi
ACACACACGCACGGTGCTGACTGTCAAAATGGACAGGGGCTACTCACGTTGACAGATTCTTTGCCGTTCAACTTGACCCGGATCCTCGGCTCCTGAATGACATCCAGGTTGAAGCCTGTGATGGTGAGGGGTGTGTAGCCACTGGAAACAAGCAAAGGCTGTATTAGGGAAAACCCTCTGGAACATGACCAGCTGACCAGGGGCCATTGAGCCAATGCCGACTCATGGCAACGCCATGCATGCCAGAGTAGCATGGGTGTCCCAGGGCTTGGGTGTGATGGTGCCATCCAGCCCACCAGTAGCTGAGACCATCCAGTTAGGAAGCGTCTGCATGTTTGGACTCTTGCCTGGTTCTGCCACCAACCCCCTACTGCCTTCAGTGCTTTCAATGGCTGTTCTTTGGAAGCAGATTTGCAAGCCTTTCTGAGATGTCTCTGGGAGGACTTGAACATTCAACCTTTAGTCAGGAGTTGACTGAGTGCATTAACTATTTGCACCACCCAAACCCACTGTCCTTGAGTCAATTCCAATGCATAGATACCCTGTAGTGTTTCTGAGACTGTAGAGGTTTACAGGAGCAGAGAACCTAGACCCTAGAGTAGCAGTTCTCAACCTGTGGGTCATGACCCCTTTGGGGGGTCGAACGACCCTTTCACAGGGGTTGTCCGATTCATAACAGCAGCAAAATGACAGTGATGAAGTAGCAACAAAAATAATGTTATGGTTGGGGAGCCACCACCACATGAGGAACTGTATTAGCAGGTCACAGCATTAGAAAGGCTGAGAGCCATTGCACTAGAGTCTCCCCTGAGCACTACCCTTGATGCAGCCTTGAGGACAGGCCTCCCAGACCCACCCACCGCCTCACCTGGCAATGCTCCACTCTGGCTCGATGCGCTGGACACGAGGGTCATCGATGTACTCAAACTGCAGGCTGTTGTCCACACGGGCGCGGTCTACACTCACAGAGACAGCGACTGGGCCTAGGCCATTGGATGACGGGGGCGAGACACACACGATCTCATCCATGGACCGCCTGGCAGGAAGACAGCAAAGAGTTGAGAAGGAAGGCATGGTCTCAGACCCTCTACCTTGAAGAAGGGTGTTGTTAGAATAGGGCCCGGGAGTGTTCTTCTATGCCCCCGCTGCGCTATCCTGTGGACCCTTCCCATCTCCTCCCAGTGTAGGTCACCCAACTGAACGTACTGCCCTCGAGTCCATGCTGACTCAAGGCGATGCTATAGCACAGGGTAGAACTGCCCCGTGGGCTTCCGAGACTTAACTCTACGGCGGGGAGAAAGCCTCGTCTTTCTCCCTCGGAGCTGCTGGTGGTGTTGAAGTGCTGACTGCAGTGAGCAGCCCACCGTGTAGCATGGATGCCAGGGCCCTCTCATTACCCAGGATGCAGTTCTGGCTGGATTCGGGAGCAGGGACACTTGGCAAAGGGTCCATGAACTGGCAGCCTTCCATGGGCTGTGGCAGAGCCGCCCTCCTCTGGGCTTGTCCAGAATATGGGTCTCTTTGTAATGAGTGCCGAGAGTCGGTTCAGCAGGGCAGACAACCAACGTTCAACTGAGTTACCTACTGTGCTCGGAGGCCAACACAAAGCCCTAGCCTTTCTGGAGTTTAGTGTCCAAGGAGATGAAGAAACTTCACTGGCCAGTTGCCGTCAAGTGGACCCTTGACTCGTGGCAGCTCCACGTGCATCAGGGCAGAGCTGTGCTCCCTCGGGCCTTCAGTGGCTCATTTTCTGGAAGTTCATCTCCAGCCCTTTCTTCCAAGGCACCTCTGGGGAGACTCAAACTGCCTACTTTTCTGTTAGCAGCTGAGCAGGCTAAATACCCACACCATCTAGGGACTCCAAGGAGGCTATTATTAGGTTGAGAATAGCGGGCCAATCAGGTTCTCATCCGTGAATTCTTCCAGAATGCTCTGGGGATTGTCTAACCCACAAAGCTTCGCAGAGGGTCTAATGAATAGTAGGTACTTGATAACTACTTGTCAGGCCGAAGGGAAGCCTGGCCAAAGAGAAGCTTAGAAAGGACTGGGAGCAGGTGGTCTCCATGTTTCTCAGGTCTCCATGTTGGTGTTGGGGGCCAGAGTCAGTTCCACCTCAGGGATCCCATCGGACAGAGTAGAAGTGCCCCGGAGGGTGTCTGAGGCTGACAGTCTTCACAGAAGCAAGCTGCCTCGTATTTCACCCGAGGAGCCGCTGGTGGGCTCGAACTGCTGACCTGTAGGTTTGCGGCTGAGCACTTGACCACTGTGCCACCATGGCCCCCTGCTGGGTCCTGAGACTGAATGAGGAGCTCCAGGAGGTATCTTCACCTGGAGTTGTTCATGGCCTTCCCTGAGAGACCTCACTTAATTTTAGAAGGAGCCATACTCATGGACCAGGGTGTTGATTTCTCCCAGGGGACGGAATGGGGTGTGGGCCCTGGCATGTGGCACGTCCCACGGACGTGATGCATGAACATGCATGGGGACACACAAGCACACGCTACAGAGGTGCACATTTGCCTGTGTCTCAGGGGCCAGCATCTTACCCATAGAACTCGCAGGTTTGGTTGCCCAGGTACACCGCCACGCTGCTCCCGGCCCCGAGGTGATGGCCCGAGATGGTTACCATGGTGCCGCCGGACTCTGGCCCTCGGATGGGGTTGAGTGACAACACTGAGGGGTTCTTTGGAAGGAAGCAGAAATGTGACCATGGCTTCGCTTTGGCCCACAGGGAAAGCTTAGGGCTAGAAGGTGGGGGTGGCTTTCCTGCTCAGATAGAGGTGCACGCCAACACCCCAGTGTTCTCTCCCTTACGCTGGTGTGGGGACCTGGACCGGTCCTCAAGAGAGGCTTCTGCTATGTGCAGGGGAGGCAGAGGGCCACATCCTGGAATGAATTGACTCCCTGGGGAGGACCACGCCCGTAACCCTGATGGGGAGGCAGATGTGGCACTGACTGATCCATCAGGGTGTTTACAAATCGAGAACAATTTAGAGATGCTTCTCTCTCTAGAGCTCATGCTGATTTGGGGGGGCACAAAATCAATAGGGCTGAATAAAGTATCCCTACCTGGAGGTTAGGGCCACCAAGAGGTTAGAGTTCTGCAGACATGGATGACCTTGCATGTGTCCTTCGGCCCCTTACTTTCCATAGGAAGGGGACAGGGTGGTGCCTGGTGCAGACAGCTGTTGAGGAACGCCAAGCATGGCTTCCCGGCTTTGTTGGGCACGTGGCACTTTGCCAGCCAAGAGTTTCAAGCAAGCTACAGTATAAGGTTGGGCCTGAAGCCTAAAACAAAGGTCCCCTAGCCGAGATGGAACCTGGCTGCAGACCTCCGGAAAAGAGTGGCTTTGGGCAGCACAGTCCAGTGCGAAGTGCATTTAACAACAGAGCAAGTCATGATGTTAGCTGCTGCTGAGTCTGGACAACCACACGGCGGAACGAAACAGCACCCGTCTCTCTCCCGCCTCTCTCCGTGCCATGCCCAACATCAGCAGCGGCTCAGACCCTGGGATCCACAGGGCTTCCACTGGCTGAGTTTGGGTTGTTGATTGCTGCATTGACTTATTTCTGGTCTGGAGGGCCTGCTGACACCTGCTAAGTATCATAGCAACACACAGACCCCCAAAGGTGGTGTCTGAGACGAGGGACAGGCACAGGGAACGAGTGCTGAGTCTCCCTCATGGGCCGGGAGAATTCTAAAGGCATGGATTCTAGGCTGCCCTTGCGCCTCTCATTCATTAGCTGTGTGTTCTGAGGCTAGGCTCTGGATCCCTCTGGGCTCCTGCTTTCTCCTCTGGCAAGTGGGGCACGTGGGCTAGAAGATCCCCAAAGCCCACACGGCTC
>NW_022111324.1:53818170-53819976 GCF_000313985.2 Echinops telfairi
GGGCAGTGGAGGAATTCATTGGGGCAGTCAGTTAGCACGGCACTGGACTCCCATTTAATCAAGGGCTAGTGCACCAAGCTGGTGGGTGCTGCGGTGGCAGGGACAGAGCCCTGGGAGCTCACCCTCAGGGCTCATAGCAGGTGCTTGCATGGAGCCCTGATCAATACCCCAGTGGGGGCTTTGCGGGCACCTTAGCTGGGATCCAAGCAGCGCAGTTAGACACTGGCTGCCTTCGACACAGCAGCCTCCTAGGAAGGGCAGAGGACAGGCAAGGTGAGGCGGGAGTCATTGGGTGGCTCTTGCCTGGAGCTACAGGAGTGGGGTGAGTGGATGCGGCCCCACCTTGGCTCAGCAGCAAGGAGACTGGGCACAGAGGAAAAATTTCCCTGGGCCCCCATCACCGCTGAAGAGTCCAAGGCAGCAGGGTGCCCCCGTAGGTTTGCTTAGTGGGGAGTCAGCTTCCTGGGACAGGTTGGAACAGAGGTGGCCATGCCACCCGCCCATCCCACGCTGGCTCGGAACCCACAAAGGTGTACTCACCACGAAGGTGTACTCACCACGAAGGTGTACTCACCACAAAGGTGTACTGCTGATGGGACTTGGTCATGAACTCGGGCTTACACTCGCCGACGCACAGGCGCACAGGCCCCGAGGTGGTCTCCACAAGGGCATGGCCCATCTCACAGACGATCCTGCAGAGACGGCAGACCCTCCGGTGAGAAGCATGGCGGGAACAGACACCCCTGCCTCACCTGCTCACCCTCACCATCGTCTTGAACACTCACTGGATGAGACTCAGCTTGGCCACCCCTGAGAGTGCGGAGACCGTGGGCTAGGAGCTTTCCCACTCTGAGCTCCAGTCTCTCATCTGTATATGGAGAGAGCTGGGTGAGGTCGGCCCTAAAGCCCTGTGTGGAGTTCCTGGTCCCTCGGGCTAGTGTGTTCCATTAACTGAAAAAGGGCTGGAGGGCTATGTTCACCTCGGCAAAGGCTTCACCAGAGCTGCGGACCACAGTCCCAAACCAAACTCCTTGCCCTGGAGTCCATGCCAACACTTAGCAACCCTAGGACAGAGGAGATCTGTCCCTGTGGTCTGAGACACTGTCACTCATAACCATGGGAGTAGAAAGCCCCCATCTTTTTCTTGAGGAGTGGCTGGTGGTTTCAAACTTTTGACCTTGAGGTTCACAGTCCAACTTATAACCACTCTGCCACCAGGGCTTTTGAGAAGTGCACTGGCTGACCCCAGAATGAGTGTCTGGAATCTTTTTATGTTGTGTTTCAGCAGGGATAGGCAATTTTAATACAGATACCCTGTAGTTAGTGATAACAACATAACCATAATGTACAAGCACAGCTTATACACACGAGGGCTGAAACTCTAAGCGAGTTTACTTGGGAATGTTCAAACCAGCTCCCAGCAGAGCTGTCCTTATTCCCCACGTTCCGCGACACCTTGCGTCACGTGGTAAGGCCTGCCTGCTCCCCACTCCTGCTGTTGACTGGGCTGTCTGGCGTATTTACAGTCACTGCTCTTCTCCACATTGCCCCAGTCAGAGCTGAGATGTATGCTCATTAGTATCTATGATCCTCTATCGATAACCTTTGTGGGAAAGGGAATGAAGGTAGAAAATGCCAACACTGGGCTCCACTCAGTCACAAATCGTGCCGTCCACGAGGCAGTGTAGCGTAGACAAACTTGACAGACCATCGCTGCCAGCACCCATATCGTCTAAGAGATACTACATGTGAGCAATGTGTGACCACATCCATCACATAGCATCCGAGGGTTAAAGCGGATCAGAA
>NW_022111324.1:53820584-53822187 GCF_000313985.2 Echinops telfairi
TCTCTGTCTCCGTCCTAACAGTTAATCCCAAATAAGCACTTTCACTCCCGACGAACATTTACTTAACATATATAACTGTCGTAGGATGGTTAGCATATTAGATTCAACAAGGAGGCACGCAAGGAAGTTACTCCCTTCCCAGCTCAATCCGAATGAAGAAATTAATTATGGATCCAGAGTAAACAGGATCGGGATGATCAATTAGCATCTTACATATAACTGTCTCCTTAAACTTCACCACTGGAGTGCCTGAGAAGCAGCAGACTTTACAAGGCTACGTGGGGCTGCCTTCACCAGACTGCCTGCCTGCCTGGGGGTACAAGCCTCTCTCTGGGTTTCCTGAACCCCTGAGCCTGCTCTGGAGTCTCGGGGGCGGCACGGATGGTGAGGTCTTTGGCTACTATCAGGAAGGTTGGCGGTTCCAGTCCAAGAAGAGTGGCCGTGGAAGAAAGGCCTGGCGATCTGGTTTTGACAGGTCTCAGCCACTGAGAACTCCATGGAGCGTGGCTCTCGTCTGACACACACGAAACTGCCATGAGTTGTAGCTCACTCCACGGCAACTCGTATGGTTATAGCCCTGCTCCAGCTCAGGGAACTAGAGGCCCCGGCTGTCCTGCAAACCGGGCCCTGCTTGGCCCTCTCCAGTGGTCCCTAAGGAGAAGTAGCTGCCGTGGAGAGAGGGGAGAGAAGGAGGTAAAGAAATCTCTCTCCCTCACTTTCTGTTACCTTCTCGCGGGACTTCCACTCACTCCCGTAAGGATTGAGCCTTGCAAAGAAGAGGGAGAAGAAACC
Source organism: Echinops telfairi (assembly GCF_000313985.2). Taxonomy (NCBI): domain Eukaryota; kingdom Metazoa; phylum Chordata; class Mammalia; order Afrosoricida; family Tenrecidae; genus Echinops; species Echinops telfairi. Next base: position 53,821,377 of record NW_022111324.1, read on the forward strand.
ACCGTGGATGTGAAGTCCTGGAAGGTAGACAAAGGAGAGCATGCAGGGATCATGGGTGACCCCAGACCTTCCCCCTGGGGCCCTGGGGCCTGGCTAGGAAAGGTGTGGGCCCGGATGTCCTTGTACAGAACAGGCAAGGAGCCTTTCGACACACCCATTCCCAGGCCTGCTTTGGTTCAGGGTTCACATCCTGTAAGAAAAGCTTTCAAGGATAAGGCCATGGGAGAAGAGAATCACTGGGAAGTGGATGCTGTCGGGGTGTCAGGCCGCTGGCTCCGAATACCCTTGGCCTTGGAAAGGCACCATGTTGGACCACGGGCGCCTTCCTCGGCACTGCCTCAGGCCGCTCCTGGCCCCCACGGGAAGAGCTCTGAGTCCACTTGGAGAGTGTGCAGAGGGGCCGTGTCAGGAGTGGGTTGTAGACCAGGCTCTGGGTCTGTAGGTGGAAGAGCTAGGCGAGAGCAGAACGCCAATGGCCTCTACGTCTTCTTCCTTTTCCCCCAGAACCCAGTGCCTGCAGGGAAAGGCAGGCCGGCCTTGAGTGGATTTGCCGTAGGCATCTGTTTCGTGAGCCCAGGGAGACAGATGGGCAGCCGAAGGAGGATGTGGGTGCAGCTTGTAGGTGGGGTTAGGCTCCAGAACGAGCATGAACCCAAAGCCGACTCTTCCTCATCTTGGTAGGAGCTGTGCCTCCCTGCACTGTGACTCTGGCCAGAGCCACGCTAGCCATCCTTCTGATGGAGGCCGGCTTGGACCACTCCACTGCACTGCCTCCACGAGAGGGCTTCAGAGTGTGTGGGGACATGGAATG
>NW_022111324.1:53822287-53837116 GCF_000313985.2 Echinops telfairi
TGGCTGGCGGTCTCAAACTGCTGACCTTTCGGGTAGCAGTCCAACGCCTAACCACCACACACCCAGGGCTCCTTGGGGGACTCCCAAGCCCCTGAGAACGAACCACTTGGCCCCTCTGCCTTCCTGGTTGCATGTGGCCTCAGGCACCGTCTATGTGTGCTTCCTCCTTCGGGCCTACAGCTCTGCCTGCAAGGTCCCCTCCTGGGGTCTTCCAGCTTCCCTGCCTCCGCCCTGTGTCCCTGGTGTCCCTGGGTCACGTTGGGCGACAACAGCTGCTGCAGAGGTACAACTGGGCCAACAATGATCCAGCCCCCTTGCATTTGCCTGGGAGCTTCTGAAGACCCCTCAGGGCTGAGATCTCTAGTGGTGGGAGGTGCCGATCCAATAATGGCCAGGGCGAGATGTTTGGGTTCACATGCACATTTTTAGGTGAGAAATCTGAATTCCAGGGAGGAACATGGCCAGAATTCACCAGCTCGCCAGTAGTTGTGCTAAGGCTCGACCTCCATTCTCTGGCCTCTCTGCTCCCTGCCCTGGCTCCCAGACCTCACCTTCCAAAGACTCACGTAACTAGCGGCCAGTGCCTCAACTCCAGCTCATGGTGAGGCCTCATGCACTGTAGGGAGAAGTGGGCACCATAGGGTGTCAATGGCTGTTTATGGGAAGGAGATCACCAGGCCTTCCTTCTTAGGTACCTCTCTCTGGGGGTGGGTGGGGGTGGATCAAACCTCCAAGCTTCTAGTTAGCAGTCGAGGGCTTACCAATGTGCATCACCCAGGGACCCCGTAGGACCAAAGGCTGTACCTTCCTCCCCCAACCCCCAGGTGAGTGTGCAGGTACAGGGAGAGGAGCACAGACACTCAGTTATGTGTCCAGCTGTGGCTGAGCTCACAGGTGTGGGATGACAGCATGAGAGCTGGGGACCTGAGCCAAGACTACCTCTCACTTGGATGGAGCTCCTGTCCCTGTCCCAGGAGGGGTTGACCTACAGCCTCCACCTGCAGTATCCCATCACCCGTGGAACCTCCTGTTCGGAGTCACTGGTCCCCCCTCCCTCCCCTGCCCCCGCAGACCCATGGGGTGCTGATTGCAAGACTAAGCGGAGCCCTTTAACCAACATTAACCTAATTGCTGAGAGATAGATGGCGAGGCACAAGCATATGGTGAGTCATTACCATGCCCGCTAAATCGTGCCGGTGCCCCGGCCTCTGCCCCGTGCCCATTTAGCCAAATTCATCTCTCAGAGACGTCAGTAACGACGGCCCCTGCTGCTCACTGCCCAGGATGGAGGCTTTAATGATGCTAACAAACTCCAGAACCTCGAGAGCAGTAATGAGCCTGGCACGGCGGGCGGGGGGAAGCCAGGACTGCATCCGGCGAAGGTCCAGGGTGCATCTGCTGCCTCCTGCCTGCCCCGGGCCTGCGGAGCCATGTTGGCAATTTTCTAGTCTGACGGTGGCCTCGGGTGGAGGAGCCCGGGTGGTAGAGTGGATTACATAGAAACAGCAAGGTCAGCAGTTCAAAACCACCCGCTGATCCGTGGGAGAAGGATAAGGCATCTCCTCCCGTAAAAAGGGGAGAACGAGAGTTCCAGCCTCTGAAACCACTGGGACAGCTCTACCCTGAGCTACAGGGTCACTGTGAGTCAGCATCGACTTGATGGCAGTGGAATTGAGTGTGAACGTTCACCACCACCCTCCCTGCCACGGAGTTGATTCTGACTCCCAGCGACTGGGTGGCAGAACTGCCCCTGTGGGTTTCCGAGATCATAAATCTTCAGAGGCATAGAAAACTTCATCTTTGTCCTCTGGAGCAGCTGGTGGTTTCAAACTGCTGACCTTGTGGTTAGCAACCCACTTTGGACCAGGGTCCTTTCACCTCCCCAGGCTCTGCCCTATCCTCACTTCCAGTTTCCCCAGGTACTGCTTCTTCCTGTGGCCCAGGGACAAGTGGGGGCATTCTGATTTTCTGAACGGGCTACACCTCCTTGCAGTCCCATTCAGTCTCATGTCCTCGTCTGACTGACTTCTTACTGGGACCCTGTAGAGGAGGAACTGGGGTTTCTGTTTGGCTGGTGAGGGTCGGAGAGACCAGGTGGTTGTATTTTTTCAGCGGAAGCCCTGTCCTCTGGGCTGCTGGCATCCCACCAAGTTGCTGGCTGGGTGTCCAGATGCCCATAGCAGGTCCTGAGACCCAGGCAGGTTTGGGTCAGTAAGACTGAGAGCCTTGCTTAGTCTGGCTGTATGCTGGGCTCTAAAGACCTGGGGATCGCTGCAGGCTGGCCTGGTTCCTGAGCCAACAGCTCTGCCCTCGCTTCCCCCTCAGAGGCACGGCTTTCGTCCTTTGCCCTTTGCCTTCCCTGACCCTGCCCTGGATGGTGCCCACAGTGAAGACACTCGGCTGCTACACACAAGGTTGGTGGTTCAAGCCCACCCAAAAGCACCTCCAGAGAAAGGCCAGGAGGATGACTTCTGAAAAACCAGCCACTGAGGACCCCATGGGACACCCCTCTCCTCTGATGCACAAGGGTCCCCATGAACCAGAGGCAACTGGACAGTCTTTGCGGGGACCTAACTGGCCTTCCTGTGAGGCTTCTTTCTGGCTGGAAAGGTGCTAAGTGCAGGCACAGGCTCGGCGCCTTGTCTTCTTTTTTTGCTGGGGCCAAAGCCCTCTGCCTCTGAGAATCCACTCCTTTGCACTCTGACCCTTCCCCGGGCGACCCTAGAGCCATGGCCCGATGAGCACGAGAACCCGACCCTTGAAAGGGCACATGGAGAAGCCCTGGGCACTGCTCAGGAACAGGCCTGAGCCCTGGACTAGGAGTCAGGAGTTGTGACTTCCAACCCTGCACAACCTTGAGGGAGTCATTTCCCTTCTGGAGCGAAAACGGCGCTAACCATCCCCATCTCTCAGGGTCCCTACCCAGCAGAAAGCGTGAACAGATGGGGACGCATGGCTGCTGGGAGAGGAAGCAGTGCCATTTTGCCTGGTTGCTAGGAAAGGCTGGTGCTGGAGACATGGGGCGGGTGGGGTGGGCCAGCGATTGCCAAGGGCAGAGCTGAGGGAGGGTTGTTCCTTGACAGCGCCAGGCCCTTGGTCAGGGTTTCAGGATTTCACGCAGAGCTGTGTCCTCAGGCAAAGGAGGGCGGCCCGGCCTGACTCTTCAGGACAGATCCTGCTGACTGAGTGGGTAGCCTCCTCCCTTTCTCCTTCAGAGGGGAGGCATCCCTGCTTCCGCCCTCCCAGCCCCAGCGTCATGCCCACCTCCTGCCCACCGACTCCACAGCGGCCGCCGCCACTGCCAAGTGAACACCCCAAATTGGAACATATGTCACTCCCGGAGCCCCGTCCGCCTGTCCGCCGCTACATGCCTATTTTCTAATTTCCAGCTGACATTTCCCTTAGTGAAATAAATGAATTTGCTCCGGCGGAGGCCCTGCTCGGATTAAGCTGCTGTCAGAGCCCCATGCACCAAACAAATTGTTGCCTGCAGCCCGCCGTGCCGGATGCATTGCAATGGGGGCTGGGGAGGAGGTGGCTGGGGGACCAGGAGGAGCCTGGGCTTGCTGAGAAACTGGCTCAGTCAGCAGGGCAGCGGGCAGGTAGAGCCTGAGCAGCGGCAGCACCAGTGCTGGGAGCCCAGATGCCAGCGGGGAACACGGCATCTAGGTGGGGCAGAGAGGCCCCTGGGCAGGGCCCATGAGAAGCACAGGCCGAGGTGAGTCCTGGGGGGGGATCGAGTGGGGGAGCATCTCTACCCTGAGGCTCCCAGGGGAAGCCAACCCTTCTGTGTGGGAAGAAGAGGACTCACTGCTCAGCGATGATGTACTCGCCCAGGAGGGGCGTGCAGGGCACCCCAGCCACCTGCACGTGGTGGGCAATCTCGGAGAAGTCCAGGCCCAGGTTCACGCCATGGATGGTCACTCTGGTCCCTCCTTCAGGTGGCCCCGACACTGTCAAGACCTGCAAGTGAGAAAGCGGATGAGCGAACTTTGGTTTGTACAAGGAACAGGTGTAGCAGTACTTCCCTCTTTCTTGAGGGAGCTATAAACCTTTGATGGGAACCAGCATTTGGATAAACTACATGTGTGCTCTGCATACGTTAGCTTCTCTCGAATCCTGACACCATCTTCTATTTTACACAACCTCCTTGGTCCTCCAGTTCATCCATCCATCCATCCATCCATCCATCCATCCATCCATCCATCCACTTATCCACCTACCCACCCATCCATCCCTTTATCCAGCCCCCATTTATCTATCCACTCATCCGCCCATTTATCTATCCACCAATCTATCCACCCACCCACCCCATGCATCCATCAACTCTGACTGAATATTTAAAACAACCGGAGACAAGGTGAATTGGCACAGTGGCTACAATGGGCTCAAAGGTAAGAACAATGGTGGGCATGGTACAGGGTTGGCAGTGTTTCATTCTGATATGCACAGGGTCACTGAGAATCAGCACTGACTGGATGGCACCTAACAGTGACAACAACATTTATCAGAAAGGCTATTGGACTTAGAGACAGAAAATCATGATTTCAGGTGTGTCTCTAATTCACTATACAATAAGTGAATCCATGGATTCTACCTGATTGTGAGCAAGTCCCACAACCCCTTGGACAGCTCTTAGTTGTGAGGTGGGATAACCAGCTCGATCCATATCACGGGGAACCATGATGCGTTGGGATCATTCTACAAACCGGAAAGAGCTTTGGCCAATCAGTGATGTCACTTGGGGGGGGGGGTGGCATCAAAATGACTGTTGAGAACATTCTTTGCACAGCGTTTCAGCACAACTGTGTTGCTTTTTGGAAAATAAATATCTCTGTAGTTATACAATGACAAAATATGTTTTCCTAATCCCAGCTTACATGTACCAATATACCCACAAGGCTGCAACTCTGATCGTTTACCTTTTGATCCTTCAAATGTGCTATGATCAGAGCTGCCGTCAATACCTAGCTATAGTAAATCTCGTGGTTTCATCACGGTTGTTTTTGTTGCTGCTAGGGTCTAACAGCAGCGGATTTTGTCAACTTTTCAGGTGTTTTAGCTGCAATATTGTGGAAGTCTGCATTTGACAACTTGATATCAATAACTCTTTTTTGAGAATGAATTTCTAATTTAAGAGAAAGGAAAAACTGCCAAATAAAGTTTCTGCTCTGCTACTAACAATATTGTCACTCATAATGCTGTCACTCAACACAGAAATTGTTTGCAGAACAGTTTTTGTTATCATCAATCATCATCTACGAAATAGTACACGTAGCCAATTGACCACTCGATCCTACATGATCCTACAATTGAAACTGGTAAATGATCATGACTAAAGAGTCGGAAGAAGAATTGATGCATTTGGATTGTGCTGCTGGAGCAGAAGAGAGAAAGGACCTTGGACTGCTAAAAGGACAAACCCATGTGACTTGGAAGAAGTCCAGCCGGAGCGCTCCTTAGAGGCAAAGATGGCAAGACTTCCTCTCACAAACTTTGGCCGTGTTGTCAGGAGGGATCAGTCCCTGCAGAAGGACATCATGTTTGATAAAGTAGAGGGGCTGCGGATAAAAGGAAGGCCCTCAGGGGACAGAGTGACCCCCATGGCTGCGACAGTGGGTCAGGCATGGGAACAATGGTGAGGAGGGGGCAGGACCGGGCAGCGTGTCCTCCTGCTGTGCACGAGGTCACTATGGGTCAGCACTGACTCGGTAGCACCTAACAGGACCGGCAACAAGGACTACACATGGCATGGCACAGGAGGAGGTCTACTGCGGGCCAGGGGTGACACCAGGAGTTACTGCATTGGGTGACACCAGCCCTTGTGACGTCCCTGTTTGTGATTGCGATGTGTTTCCACTGCCACTCGAGGACTAGACCCTGTAGGGGTACCAGGACGGGTGACGGAAACGCTGCCCTCAAGCAGTCAATGCACAGTCACGAAGCACGGGGTAAAGGACGTGGCAGCTGTGGGAGGGACTGCAGTGATGGAGGAGGGATGCAAGGAGAGAACTTTGGGAACATAGGGGGTCCTGTGAGTCTGGCTGGCTGCTGTGGGGTGGGTCAGAGGAGGGCAGTGGGTGAGGCGCTGTTCTGTGGGGCAAAAATACTGCAACAAACGCTAATGACCAAGGAGCAGTAACCTGAGGCTAGTCCTGATCTTTGCTGACTTCCTGGTAGCAGGGATCATTTATTTTTTCATTTCTCAATTCAGCCACCAAGCGCTGACTTAGGCTCATTTTGTGTGGACCAAACAGGAAAAGGAACTGCAGAAATGAGTTCCCCCAAGGTGTACGCTGTTGTCTGCGGATCCATCAAGGTCTTGTGGAGCAGCGTAGGAGGTGGGGGAGAGGGGGAGCTGGGGCAGGGCAGCGGGTGTATGGAATGTAACTCTGAGAGAGTAAAAGTTTATACTTTGTGGTCCACAGTTACCTGAAATAAACAAAAGAACCCACAAAAGCAACACAAACCCACTGCTGTTCAGTCAATTCTGACTCAAACTGATGCCAAATAGGTTTTGCAGATGGTAAAGTGGGACTAGAGCAGGCAGCTTCCGTTCTTCTGCAGAGACTGGTGGGTTTGAAGCACTGACCTTGCAGTGAGCAGCCAACACTTAACCCACAGTCCCCCCACCGGGACTCCTCATTTGAAACCGACTGCCATCAAATCTATGCTGACTCACAGAGACCGACCCTATAGGAGAGGGTGGCACTGCTTCTATGGGTTTGTAACTCTTTACGGGAGTAGGAAAACCCATTTTTCTCCTGAAGAGAGGCTGATGGTTTCCAACTGCTGGCCTTGCAGCTAACCCCCAATGTGTAAGCACTATGCCATGCTCATCCTGAGGAAGCAGAGAAGACACAGAATTTCAGAACTAAAGGGGGAAGGAGGAGATCTTATCCCAAGATCCTTATTTTACAGCGAGAATATAGAGAGCCAGAGAAGTCGGGGCCTTGCATGCTATGTCCCCCGTGCCTGGAGACTGGACACAGTGTGGACACACAGTGTGGACACACAGTAGGCAAAAATGACGGTGCTCTCTCCACACACCAGAAGCACAGCAAGTGCGCCCAGGGAAGAGGACTGGATCAAGCTCAAGAGCCCACCACAATCTCCTCCCCAGCGGGGTCTCCAGGAAGATCTGTAGCCCCCATGTCCCTGGGCAGTTTTGGCACACGTCCCCCTGAGCCCTGCACATGCTGGCAGGCACCTGTCCTGAAGTCACTTGCCCTGAAGTGACTGCCGGGTGGGAACAGAAGACAATACTGTCCAAGACCCCAGAGGCTTCGTCCCACCTGCCCTCTCCTTGAGAGGCCACTGCTCCCGCCTGTACTTTTGGTACCACAATGTGATAGTGAGGTTTTTTGGTGTCAACATGGTACCTGGAAGAAGATATGGGTGGAGTTTAGCCTGTCCATTAGGTCAGTTTGGAGTGCCACCAAGATAAATGGCTCTTTGGAGGCAGGCCCCCTCTCTCTTTGCCTCCACCTTCCTGTTGAGGAGCCACATGGAGACCTTCGCAAGCTTTGGAGATGGGTCCACTGCCATTGGATCCACAAGACTTTGCACCCACTGGCCTGGGATCTTCCTGCATTCTGCATCCTTGCATGTGGCTGTGTGAGTCTGAGGAGGGACTTATGGACTAGTATCGAACTTATGGACCTGATCTGGTCTGGGCTGGGATATTTCCCTGATACATAACTACTTCTTGATACATAGCTTTCTCTTAGACCTATATGAGTGTCTCTGGATGTGTTTCTAGCCAACCTGGCCTTTTTAACACACATGAGTTCTGCCACAAACTTGGTGGTGCACCTCTAGGCGATGGATGGCGAGCACAGAAGAAGGTAACAGTGAGAGTGAGGACCAAGGAGGGTCTCCTTCTCTCCAGGCCCAGCCATGCTGCTGCTCACCTGGCTAGGCTCTTAGTCCACGGTCTGCAGAGTCTGGGTTTGAGCTCAGAGGTCCTGACTTCCCACCCTCTTGGTGGGCCTTGCTCTGATGCAGCCTCCTTCCTGGCCAGCCCAGCCTGTGAACCCTCTCATCTGGGTCTTGCACCGTTCACCTTGTCTGTGCCCTGACTCCCTTTCTCAGGAGTAAAACACCACACCTTATGAATAAAAAGCAGCAGGATTCCCGAAGCGAATCAATGGTGAGAGAGTAGAGCTGGCTTAAGGCATATCTCTGAGTGCTGGGGTAGGGGTGGAGAGGAAGGAGCTGGCACGAGCAACTAGTAGCCACCTATTGTATCCCTGACAGCTCCCGTGGGGGGGGGACGACTCCAGAAATACCCAGCAGTAATAGATCTTGGCTGTCTACTCTCCAGCGACACAACTTCCTTTGGGTCCCCAGGACCCCTGGGCACTGGCAGATGGGCCCTTGTCGATAGCATCAGGGAGAGGCGGCCTCCCTGTGCTGCAGGACAGCATCATTTAGAGAGAATGTGCCTTTCACTCCCGGTTTGCTTTGATCAACTCAGAATAAGGTTCCACCCATCCCCTCCTCCCTCCCCTCCCACTCGCCACCTGGATGGCATGAACCTGCCTCCCCCAAAGGAATGACACAACGGTGGTGATTGGCCCTCTCTCCTTCCCCAACTTTTAAATTTTTTTAAACAAAAATGCATTCTTTTGCTCACTGCAGTTAATTACAACCTTTCAGAGAAACTGTGAAATGGAATCTTTCTGGAAAGCCTAAAAATATTTCCGTCTCACAGGTAGCACGTGGGGGACTGAATTGCGGATACTCGGTGGTATCGGCCTGTTCCTCCAGGCAGCCTCCTCCTGCTGCTAAGTCAGCCCAGCAGCGATTCCCCCTCCCTTCGCTCTAGGGCTGGGGTCAGGGGTCCGCCCGGGATGCTGGGGCAGGCGCGGTGACGCTGGCTTCACCGCACGGAGCTGGGCAGAAGCCGTCAGCTCATACCCCTTTCAGAAGGGAGACCGTTTCTTACATTTAAAACAGTATGAAAGAAAGAGAGCGCTGGGGTCGACTTGAAACTGGCTCTTGGTGATCTTCTGCACAGCAGGTAGAGATGTTGCCCGGCCCTGCCTCACCCTCACCCTCGCTGGCATGTGAATCCAGTGTCGTGACTGCTGTCCCCGCCCAGCTCACAGAGGATGGCCTGGTCCCTGCTGGCCCTCGATTCCACCAAATACAATGTCCTTCTGCAGCAACTGATCACTCGCCTGATGCAAGGGTGTTGGACGACGGGCTCATACAGTTTTTATTGGCTGATGTTTGGAAATAGATCATCAGGCCATTCTTCCTGGCCTCTCTTGGTCTGCAAGTGCCATTGAAACCTGTGGTATGGGTGGCCTGGCTGGCATCTGAAATCCCAGTGCCAGCAATACACAAGCCACTATAACACACGTGCTTTAGTCCTGGCATGAGACTACATGAAAGAGGGAGGGGTAGGCAGATAGTTAGGGGAGAGGACACACCAACGTGCTCCCTTCTGGTCCAGCTAACAACTGCTAGAATTCAGACCGAAGAACCGCTGTCCTCAGAGGTCAGTGAGCTCCTGGGGGAATGCTGAGTCCCTGGGGATAGACGGGGCTTCTGCACTTGGGCCAGGCAGTAAAGCAGTGTGAGGTCAAGGAACTAAGCAGCCATTGCGCCCCGGGGGCTCATCAGGGCTTCCTGCCTTAAAGCAAAACTGATGCATAAAAGTCTGGATTTCCCAAACACAGATGAGGTGTGATTATTTGATTTGCAAGCCGATTCCCCAGGCCTCCATTACTGATGACTTGGAAATCTACACCTCTGGCTCCGAGCTCTCTCCTTCGCCCTGTACCCATATATCCAATTGCCACTGGACATCTCCACTTGCACACACATGTCCCTCAGGCACCTCCAATTTCCCCACGTCTAAAATGAACTCTTAATTTTCCCTCCTCCCACCCCCAGCCTGCGTATCCGCCCAGAGTCTCCTTCAAGGTTAATGAAATCACTATGTGCTCAGTCAGGAACCTTGGAAGGCTCTTCAAATGCTTCCTTCCTCTCACCTACCTTAGGCAATAAATCAGGTCACCAGGCCTAGGGGCTCAGGTCTCAGGGCGTCTTCTGCGTCTGGGTCCCACTCTGGGCTCCCAGTGCAGAGAGGGTGTTCGGCACGGTGCCTGTGCCTCTCTCCCGAACTATGTGGCCCAGGCTTGGCTTTGCTCTGGGCCCCCCTATCTTCCTCAGGTGCACAAGCTCAATTGGCTTTCCTGTCCCTGCTCCCCAAACCTTCCATAGCTCTGGCACCATCTGGACAGAGGCCCTATATGGCTGGCCCGGCATGAGAGGCCCTTTGTGTTCTGGGCCGGCTTTGCTGCCTCTGCCCCCCTGCCTGCCTGCCATGTTCTACATAGATGCTGGTTAATGTCCAGTCTACTCCAACCTGCAGCCAGTTCATGCCGCTCAGGGCAGAACTATGGCCACACGGGTTTCTCCAATGGCTGATCGTGGGGGGAAGTAGATCACAAGGCATTCTTCTGAGGTGTTTCTGGATGGGCTCTGGAACCTCTAATCTCAACAGTTAACCATTGAGATCACTAACATTTGTACCACGCAGGGCCTCCCCACTGGATGACAGCAGCCCCCCCCAACCCCAATGCATTTTAAAAAAATAACGCCTCTGGCCCATAAGAAGGTGAAGGGAAATCGGGGAGGGGGTGGTGGGATAGAATATAGTCAAGGAAGTGCGGGTTGTTGAGTGGTTTGACCAACTGAATGAAGAGTTGATGGAATGTAAACTTTCTTTCCCATATAATTTTCAACAAAAGTTCATTTATTTAAAAAATTGGTGTCGCTGGGCACATTGCTTGATCTTCAACAGCTTAAAGGTCATAATTGGGGGTGGGGGTGGGGGATAGGCTCAGAGTTCCAAGTAGCAGAAGAGAGTGTCCTGTGAACAGTCTCTGCCCCCTTAGGACCTCTTGGGGACTCTTGAGGCCTGGGAGGTAGAAGACAGGCAGCCTGTGTGCGTCCTTCTTTTTTCCTTCCCTCCCTCCGTCCCAGGTCCAAGCACCGGGGAGAGCCTGCAACGGGGAGCTTTGGTGGGAAAGGAGCTATTCTCCAGGGCGGAAGTGAGCAGGACCCTTCAGCACAGCACTGTAGACCAAGCCCACCCTGGAGCCTCGATCCTCAGGGCTCCTTCTTAAAAGCAGTGGGACCCCAGGGCTGCATTCCACAAAGCTGGGCTTTGTAGGGAGCAAAGTCAGGCTCTCTCCATGGCTCTATAAAGAGATGGGCTGGCTGAGTTTCCCAGCTACTGTTTGGTCTGGATCCGGAACCCAGCAAAGAGTTGTGGAGCTGCAGGGAAGGTGAGGGTCAACTTCTGGAGGGAAGTGGAAGAAAGGGCAGGGAAGAATTATAGGGATCCCCTCTTGGGCAGAATTAGAAATGACAGAATGCTAGCCAGAATCCACAAGTCGTGGCTTCCCGGTTCAGATGACCCTGTGCTGCTTGGTGGAAATGGCCAACAGGCTCAGCTGCTAACCAAAAGGCTGGGAGGTCTGAGACTATTCAGAGGTGCTTCAGAAGAAAGGACTGGTGATCCACTTCCCTCACATCAGCCATGGAGCCATTCAGTACACACATGCAGTACCAGGAAGCTGAGGAGTCACATGATGGCAACTGGTGTTACCAGGAGTGCTGCTGGCTACTCCAGGCTAGAGAAGAGGGCATTCGAAGTGCTTGCAGCAGGCAGAGTTACCTGTAGGCTCAGACAGACCTGGGTTCGAATTTCAGCTCCGCCACTCAGGAGCCCTGTGACCTTACATCTCAGTTTCCCATCTGAGAACAGACTTTAATGCTTGGCCTCACAGGGACACCGCCAAGATTAAGTAAGATCACATTCAGAAATTCCCTTATACGGCAGTTTAGAGAGTAATTGGTAATTGGATAACGGGTAATTCCATCCCTGTATTCCCTCTGCACCTTCTCAAACCACACAAACACGGGGCGTTGGAGTTGGTTGGGAGCTTGGAAGCAGTGGGAATCTTTCTGTGAATAATCATGCACCATATAAAGTCCTTTAAGGAAATGTTTGGCCCATATACATCTGTCAGTGGTCCCAATGCCTGTACTATTATATTAAAATTTTGAGGTACATACAATGGTTCATACTGATGAATGGGTACTACTTTGAGATGGGCATCAAACAGTATAATTAATACTGTATTATGTTGAGAGGAGCCCTAGAGGCATCGTGGTTACTCCTTGGGCTGCTGGCTGCAAAATCAGCAGTTTGAAACCACTGGCCAGCTCTTGGGGAGAAGGACGAGGCTTTCTACTCCCAAGAGTTACAGCCTCACAAACTCACAGGGGTAGCTTTACACTGACCTAGAGGGTCTCTATAAGTCGGAATTGACTCAATGGGTATGAGTTTGGTTTATTATGTTAAAGGTATTTTCATGTATCTGGAAATGTTCCTATCTTTTTTTAATACATAGATAGGTACACTCTAGTCATATTAACTAAGACAAACATCTGATGAACGGACATTAGGTTCAAGCCATACCAAATGGTTCTGACTTGCATACACATTCAACTTAAAGGCAGATTTAGGAATCGTTCCTCATCTGGGGACTGCCTGTCCATAGTGTGGCATGCACGTAATGTTCAAGTCACAATGGCATCCTACTCCACAGACAGCAGCTTGAGAGGAAAGCGGCATCTGACTGCGCTGGAAAGGAGAGCAAATGGACTAGAACGCTCTCCACTCAGGTGCTGGGAAGGCTGACGTGGGAAGAGTGGAGGGGGTTGCCTGAGGAGGACCCAGGGACTTCCTGCAGCCAGAGAGGATCCTGGGCCCTGTAGATCCTAAGCCAAACAGCACCTTTGCTTTTGCTGTCCACCTGGGGAGACACTGGCCCTGTCCAACTGGGTTTCTTCCTTTCCTCCCTCCCTCCTTGCCGTTTCTTGTTACCCTGGCGACTAGGCATCCTGTGGTAAGCTCCATGGTTCAGAGCAAACTCAATGAATTCTTTCAGGAAAGCGAATCTGAATGAGGCACCCACGCAAACAAATGCCTTGACAGTTTGGAGAGTGTGTATGTGTGTGTGTGTGTGTGTGTGTGTGTGTGTGTGTGTAGCAGGAGGAGGAGGAGTGTAAAGAGAGGGAGAAGCGGGAGGTGATCTATGATATTAAGCGGGTGGGCATCGAAGCCAGAAAACACCTTGGCCGTGGAGATCCGCTGCTAACCTAGAGGTTGAAGGTTGGAGTCCAGGTCCCGGCAGCACTGTTCAAGAAAGACTGGGAGATTTGCTTCTGCAAAAGCTGTTGTTTCATGAGGTCGAGTCGATTCAGACCTCATGGTCAGACCCTGCAGGACGGAGCAGAACTGCCCCCATGGGATTTCCTGGGCTGCCGATCTTTCCAGGAGCTTTCCTTGCTGGGAGCCGACGACGGGATGGAACTGCTGCACTCTGGGCTAGCAGCCTCGCCCTAAGCCATGACACCATCGGGCTCCCTTAAAATTACATCTAAGAAAACCCACAGAGCCGTTCTCTTCTGTAACACACGGAGTCTCCCCGGGAAGCTCTCTAGATAATGACTGATTTCACCCCCACGTCTTCACAACAGTCTGCTGTGCGCCAGAAACCGATCCAAGATCTCTGCTGTGGGTCTCAGAGGGGAGAGCAGGAAGGAGGGGGCGAGGGAGCGAAGAGCTCAGAGAGCTGCCACCACCGCCGCTGCTGGCTGGGGCTCAGGGGGCCTCACCAACTACACTGCTCCCTGGGAGCCTCACAGGACCCCTGGCTGGAGACCCCAAAGTCCACAGAATGGCCTCTGCCAGTCAAGCACGTCCACTACAGATGCCAACTCCCTGCGCTCTACGGACACCTCCGCAGCGAGTCTGTCCCTGATGTCTGGGGGCACATGGAACAGCACCTCCTGCTGACCCCACTGCCCTGCAGGACCAACTCCAAGACACCATTTCTACCCTGCACCACAACTGCTCAGTTCTCACAGACAACAGCAGTCTTAGGACAGGCCCTCTATCATTTTTGCTTAGCAACCTCGCCTGAGCAGAGCCACCACCGCCAGCACCCCCACCTCTCTGTTACCGGGAAATGCTGGTCTGGACCAAACTCCAGGCCGAGCCCAGTCCCCACTGACAACAGTTAGGCTGGAGAGGCTGGAGTAGAGCTTGGGAGGCGGGCAGGATCTCAGCATCTAATCACAGAGACACTCTCCCTGCCAGATCCCGCCCCCCAACGTGGCCTTCATTTCAGCCCATTTCTGATTTCATTTCTCTTCAAATGGAGGGCTGGCCAGCAGCCTCCTCATCAAACATCTCTCAGATACTGAAGACAGCAATTAAGTCACCCGTCCATGGCCTGCTCTTCGGCAACTGCTAGTCTGCTCTCTGAAGATCCTGTCTTCTAAACCCTTTGATCATCTCAGATGCTGTTCTTTGGGCTCTTACATTTCCCTGCATCCTTTGAGAGTGTAGTGCCCCGAGTGGGGCTTGTGGCCTGAGCCATGGCCTGACTGAGAAGCAGGAGGAGTGTCCGGCTAATGACTTCCCTTCCCTCAGCACTCCTGTCATTAGCAGGGCTGGGGCTCACGGACAAGCCCTGGGAATTTTCCCACATGCCTTTTGTTTTTTTCTCCTAAGGGCCCCTTCCACCTTTCACGATTCTGAGGACAGCGGTCCTAGAAGACAGGGGAGAACTTCCCCTGTGGGTTTCTGAGACTGTAACTCGCTGTGGGAATAGGAAACCTCAACTTTATCTCTCAGAGCAACTGGTGGTTTTGAACTGCTGACTTTGTCATTGGCGGCTGAACAGGTAACCACTACACCACTGGGGCTCCTTCTCATGTCCCTAGAGAAGAAAC